>NW_026897575.1:0-363094 GCF_033153095.1 Gastrolobium bilobum
AATAGATAATGTAAGTAACTAACCCGTTAACACCAAAACGAGGATAATAGTACTTAGCTTTGGATGCAGCAGAAATACAGGAAGTGAGTATGAATATGAAACAAAAGACTACAGAAGTAAATATAATGTTACGGCCACAATATATGTTCTAAATAATCACCTTATTGGAAGACCTTCTGTACAGACGACATCTGGCAGCAGACAGTGGCTCAACCTCAGAACCTTCAGAGGTTGAAGACTCAAGGAGTTCTATATTCTTTGATGAAACCAGCCTTGATACCCTGAAGCACCCCTTGTTTTTTGGAAGCGAAGTTCTTGGAGAGAAAACCCCAAGGGGGGTATGTACAACTAGTCCTGAATCTGGGTTTGGGACCCTAAAATGGAATTAACATATAAAAACATATTTTTAAAAAATACATGAAAAATAAAATTAGTATAATTAAGTGATCAGAGCTCAAACCTGTGAACTGCACAATATATTAGCTTCTTTGTTATATGATTTCCTTTCTTCTCTGTGGAATGCAACTGTAAATTTAAACTATATCAACATATCTCCCCAGCCGTGGTAATCATCCTATAGTTAAATGACTCCCCTGCCCTCCAAAAGGAGCCAATTAAGAAGAAAAAATAGCAGTTTCAGATCAATGACCTGTTCACATTTAATAAGACCATCAAACTTACTTCCATGCTATATCCCATTCTTGATGCGCACATCACATGAAAATGTGTAGCACACTTGCAACAACTTGTACAGGAACCATGGCTTTGTTTCCAGATCACGCAAGTCTGCCGTCAATATAGACAGGAAACATTTAAATAATGAATGTAAGAGCATAGCCCACCCAATCTCAACGAGTAAAAGGAGAGCAAACGAATAAATAACAACCTCACCAATATGAATAAAATCATGGGGAGAAGGGTTTCTATTTCTGAGTTGAATTGAAGGTGTAAGATTATACAACAAATGTTCAGACTATTAATGTTGAGTAGAAAGTATTTTGGATAAGTGATTTTGTGAGCATAAGTTGATTGGATAGCGTTATAAAATTACGTTAGGTTATGAAATTACCAAAATAAAGAATTACATTATACGATTGTATTTCTTTTTTCTCTTTTTTTGGTAAAAGAATACATTCTGCGTGGTTATCAAAACAAGCACATAACTTAGTAATTCTTAGGGTACAGCTTGAAAGAATATTGTAGGATTGTAGCTGAAACCACCTGACAATAAATTTCAAGAGAACCTTATAGCCCAATGTTTTACCTTCAAAAAGGAATTAGATGGAATCTTAAGGATTCCAGTGGCGGGTTCCATTGCCTCATGGTTTTGGAAAAGAACTTCAGGCCGAAACCAAGCGCATGTTACATGAATCCACAACATCTCGACATGAGTTGGCTTCAAAGCACCACCTGCAAAGCGTTTCCCCAATATTGTAATAGCAAATTAGCATTGGACGACAGAATTGACCGTTGCGGAAAAATTATGAGAAAAATAAAAGGCATAATCAAATGGTAAGTGCACAGTGCTAGTACTACAGACGTAAATGTAGGCATATTTGCACGAAGCTTATAAGAGGATTCTCCTTAACTATGTGAAAATGGGCTAAATTGATTGCATGTATGGATTGGTGTAGAGATTGATGATCCAACAAAGTCAAGTCAATCTTGATATGTACGAAAAAACTTGCTCATTTCTTAGTGAAGAATTAGAGTGCTAGATCCATTACTTACTACTTTCATAAAGTAACAACATATGACAAAGCAAAAATGATCAGACTGCAGAAAAAACTAAATGCAGATGACATGCCTTTTACTGGACAGAGGCAACACTCCCTCCCTCTCAACATCAGGAGTTTCACAGACTCTGCAAACCCAGGAAGTAAACTGAACATTCTTTGCCCCATAGCATTCTTGGTGAACTGCAATTTGGCACCTGCACAATCAACAGGTCACATAATGTTTTTGACATTTAATCCCCTGCGGGGTAAAGATCACGAAAGATGATGAAAACATCTGTTACAGATAATTATTTTGTTATCTTCCCAGTCTTCAACCCATCTGCAAATGGCACATCTTTCTGTTGTCCATCTTGCATAAACAGGCTCATACTTCTCTGAGCAAAATAAGGTAAAAGTAAAATAAGTTTCTCCCTTTCAAAGATATATATTCAAGACAAAACGTGTGACTGCAATGTGCCATAAAACCTGATCATGTAAAAGAAATGAAGGCTTAATTATGTGAAAGTTCACAAGGAATAGACATTTACCTTGCAAAAAGGAGAGCACCTTTTGCTAATCTAACCGTAGAGGAATACCAGTTTGAGATTTGTGCTCCGTGATCTGGAGAAATTTATATTGTTAGTTCAAAAAATGAGAAAGAAGCAAAACCTAATATAGAAAAAGAAAGGTACGATATACACACGCCGACACACGTTACAACACTAAATCTCCATACTTAAAATTCAGAGATGTTTAAAAATAAAAGTGATGTAGACAGCATTAAAGTAATCCAGGTGAGAGTAATCATTCTTCATGACTATTAATACAAAACCGACCAACACCTAATCAACCAAAAAGATTCGTTATGCCTCTAATAT
Organism: Gastrolobium bilobum; assembly: GCF_033153095.1. Classification (NCBI taxonomy): domain Eukaryota; kingdom Viridiplantae; phylum Streptophyta; class Magnoliopsida; order Fabales; family Fabaceae; genus Gastrolobium; species Gastrolobium bilobum. The sequence continues at coordinate 2,597 of NW_026897575.1, forward strand.
AGCAAGAGTTGATACAAACCCATTTTATCAGCGGTTGCATTGTGCTTTCCACTTTCACACTATATTTCCATTTTTTGGCTCTGCAACCTGCATGCCCTTCCCATTCAGTCGGGGTCTGCTTCCTTGAACCACACGAGCCACACTTGCACATAACTCTGCAAGAAAATTTAATAAAAAATAAGCTGCATGAAATTATTCTAGAATGACATAATACGTAATCACCTAAAGTTCTTTAATAGGTTCAGATAAAAAATTGTTTTGCTTGTGAACCTAGCCAGATTCTTTAACAAATATAAAATCTAGATTCAGGGTAGTTTCTTTCTTTCAACATAATATTGAATCCACCCAATGTACCAATTAATAACAAAATCAAAAATAAAATATATGTATATGCATTAGTTGTGAGGAAAAAAAATGTACACACACAGTAACCTTCAGAGGAAACTCCTAAGAACATGGGAGGAAGGATGACAACAATGGAGAGATGGATAGAAAGAATCTCCAAGAATATGAATTTTAGAAAGAGAGCAATACCAAAGACTTCTCTGCACCACGGACGGGAAGTTAAATTATTTAAATCAGGTTATCAAACCCATAATATAAAAGAAATGTTGAAGGCTTACAAATGAAGCTTTGGAATATAAATTCCTTCCATGCCATTGCACACCACCGCCAGCTTTTCAGGCAACTCAGGTTTTAGGCTATTCTCTATTGATCTGTCTCAAAAAATAGTAATACATCACATCATAATATTCAAAGAATAAAGACAAAATGCGTAATGCCACTAGGAAAAGGAAGCTGTTAAATAACAAGAGAGAAGAGAGGAACATTGAAAATAAAAATGTGTGTATTGATATGATGAAGAATGTACAATATATATGTGTAAAAAATCTTGGGATACACCACCCAAAAGCTAGCTCTAAGGGTGGGAGTGCTCAAGGCCTTATAAACTCCACATTAGTTGCTCATACAACCAATGTAGGACTATATATCTCAACACGCCCCCTCACACAAGAGCCCATTGGGCTTGAAGAGTGGACAATGCAATAGTCTCAGCCTACCTGTGCTAAGAAACTCCACAAGAGAAAGTGGGGGACGGCGAGACTGTGATACCATGTTAAATAACAAGAGAGAAGAGAGAAACATTGAAAATAAAATTGTGTGTATTGATATGATGAAGAATGTACAATATATAGACACTCTAATGAGCTAAGTCCAGACCTATTACAAACCCTAATAAAATAAGGAAAATACTAATTACAGATATACAAAACATATATTTCTAACAGAAGCAATAGATAATTACTGCATACTTGATTTTTGACTTGTATGTTTGAGATGCTGATAATTTGCAATTGAATTTTCCCTTGCAATCTGGGCAATAGTAGTCTGTTTTTTCCAGATCCTGCATCCAGAAACCAGTCAGTCATCTTACGTATTTTTTTGAACTAGGGAAATCAAACAAGATAATAGAAAAGAGAGATATGTAGCACCATGTTAATCATAATACGACACCTTGAAAAGTTTGCTGGAAATTTTGTCACACTCAGCATGCACCCAAACATTACAACCATCACAGCATACCTGACTCAGAGAGTTCAGACCCACAAGATCTCAAAATTATGATTCTTCAATGAAATAAAAATAAATTAAATCAAGCAAAAACCTAACTGAGAAGGCAGACAATCTCACCCAATCCCCACCATCTGAATGGTGCCAAATCTTTTTGCAAATGCCACAATATTGTTTCGATTTTAGTAACTGTTAGAACAGAACCAAAAGTATTGAAAATTAAATTTCAGCAATAAATTTATTTAATCAAGAAATTGAAGAACCCTAAAGTGAGTCATTCACATAACCTTCGCACAGGGTTTACAATAATGCTGAGGAGGAAAGCTTGAATCCTTAATCTCCTTCATGGTTTTGCATGGCAACATCAAACCACAGCCAGCACAAGATATTGTACCCTGCACAATTTATTCACTGGATAAAAATCTACAATTAACCAGACTCTACGAGACTTAAAAACGTTTGCACCAAAAAAGGAGCAAAAGCAGGCGATATATATATATATATACATATATATATATATATATATATGATTTTGCATTTTGGGCCGACAAAAAAAAAATCAATCACATCATACCATGCATAATATAAAATTGTGGTGTTTCATTTAATGGTCATCGGCAATTCATTTTTCTTTTACATATTATTCCAAGAGTCATGATCAAACATGATTTCCTACTTCAAAGACAAAGCAGTTGGCTGTAATTACTACATAAGAGGCTATAGTGTATATGGCATAGGCACTCCTTAGTCCTTCCTACTAAGATGAATATCGGCTTATGCAGAGTAGCTCTGTTATCTATATTACAAGTTCACAATACCACTAGACCTCTTTCTTATGCTAGAGGAAGCTTATAGAAGCTCTCATTATCGGTCATGATCATACGTAGCACAAAGTGGAAGAAATTAATATAACCTGTTCTTGGGAATAATAATCCTGATCAACATAGGAACTTGCACACTCCGTAAGCCCACTGGAATGAGCCTGAACATCAGTAATTTGCTCAGCTCCCAAGTGTGAGTCCAAAATGCCATCTTCTGCCAACATTGCCTCCTCCATTTTCAATGAGCAAGTGCCAAATATTCTTGCAGAAAAAACTGCAGCCGATGCTGTTTAGATACCCACCTATCCATGAATTCCAAGAAGAGGAATATCATTCCCTGCTTCGCCCATGCATAGTCCTGCCCAATGCCCATCATCATTCCTTTAGAATTCTACACTTAAAACTATAATTAACAATTCAAATTTATGAACACAGATAAGAAGTGGAGACAAGTTTACCCTTTGCTTTCCATTTTTTGAATAACCAAAGAACATAAAGCAAATTGCACCGGGAACACAACAGTTGAGGACGGACTTGGGAGCTTGCAAGATGGGATCACTCACCACAGCAGGCCAAGCAGGATATTGCTTCCCACATTTTGCCCAAACTACATCACCCAAAGCAAAATCTTCTGGTTTGTAAATGCCCTCCCTCTTTTTAGCGTTTCCAATGGGGTTCTGAATATCCGGATATGGATATCCGGATATTGCCAGAGAGATATTCGGATATTGATATCCGGATATCCCCCGACAAATATCCGGATATTCTGAGTTTTCGTGAACAGTGAAGGTACTGTTCGTACAGAATGCTAGTTTGGGTTTGTGGACCCATGATTGGCTACTGTGGACTTCTGTAATGATTATGTAAGTTAGAATCTAAGTGATTAAGGGCTTGTGGCTTTGTGAGAAGCCTAAAGACGTAAAACGTAAAAGAAAGGCGTTGTCTTTGTGTCTTATACTTGTTAAGTATGATTATTGATATATTGATGGTCCGAAACAGATTGTGATTCTGCTGTGTTTGGGCCTTGAGCTAGTATGGACTCTTGGCATTGGATAGTTAGCTTGCAAGGTAAGCTTTCGTGTCTTCGGTTTAGCCATTGTTGGTTCAACCATGTCCCATGGGGGTATGGTTATATGCATGATGTTGTTTTCATGATATATTGATTTGTGAAATGCTGTTGAGCTGTTATATGCGAGTGCCTTTATGATATGCATGTGGTGTTCCACCTATATGATTTGTGGAGAAATACATTGAGGACCTTTCAAGGAAAGGCTACATTCGACCGAGTGTGTCTCCCTGGGGAGCACCGGTCATCTTCGTGAAGAAGAAAGATGGGACTATGCGATTGTGCACCAATTACAGGCAACTGAACAAGGTGACAATCAAGAACAAGTATCCCCTTCCGCGTATTGATGATCTGTTAGATCAACTGAAGGGTGCTTGGGTGTATTCGAAGATAGATCTCCGGTCCAGATACCATCAGATTCGGGTGAAGCCGGAGGATGTCCCAAAGACCACGTTTCGTTCGAGATACGGTCACTATGAGTATTTGGTGATTCCTTTTGGACTCACAAATGCACCCGCAGTGTTCATGGATTACATGAACAGGATTTTCCAGCCGTATCTGGACCAGATTGTGATCATCTTCATTAATGACATATTGATTTACTCCAAGACGGAGGAGGAGCATGCTGAGCACTTGAGGATTGTGTTGCAAGTGATGAAGGAGAAAAGGCTTTATGCTAAGCCTTCCAAATGTGAGTTTTGGCTCAAGTCTGTGAAGTTTCTTGGGAATGTCATTTCTGCAGAAGGAGTTGCAGTGGATTCGAACAAGATTGAGGCCGTTCTTGATTGGGAGAGGCCCAAGACGGTAACTGAAGTGAAGAGTTTTCTGGGTTTGGCAGGTTACTACCGGAGGTTCATCAAGGGATTCTCCATGTTGGTTCTGGCAATTACTCGCCTTACCCGGAAGAAGACTCTAATTTTGTGGACTCACGAGTGTGAGGAATGTTTTCAGGAGTTAAAGGAGAGACTGACTACCGCACCTATGTTGGTTCTTCCTGATCCTGCTGAGGAAGCCGAGATTTACACTGACGCCTCCGGAAAGGGGCTCGGATGTGTGTTGATGCAGTTGGGCAAAATGATTGCCTATGCTTCGAGGGAGTTGAAGCCTCATGAGGAGAAATACCCGACTCATGATTTGGAGTTGGCTGCTATTGTGTTTGCTTTCAAGATTTTGAGGCATCATCTTTATGGCATGAAGTTTGCTGTGTTCAGTGATCACAAGAGATTGAAGTATTTGTTTGATCTGAAAGAGATGAACATGAGACAGAGAAGATGGATGAAGTATCTAAAGGGCTACGACTTTGAGTTGAAGTACCATCCTGGCAAGGCCAATATGGTAGCTGATGCTTTGAGTCAGAAATTCGTGAGTCTATCCAGTTTGACCATGGGTGACTATGATATCATTGAGCAGTTTCGAGATCTGACGATGACTTCCTTGTTTGGGGGTGCACTTCTCGAAATGGAAACCGTGCAAGTGGAGAACGAGCTCATGGAAAAGATCAAAGAGGCGCAAGTGCAGAGAGTGCCTAGATTATGTGAAGAACCAGGACAGAGTGTCTTGGAATAAGGATGGACTGTTGACCTTTCAGAAGAGGATTGTGGTTCCTCGAGGTCCGTTGACTGTGGAGGTGATGACAGAGGCTCATAAGGGCCAGTTTACTGTCCACCCTGGTGCTACAAAGATGTATCAGGACTTGAAAAGGAACTATTGGTGGCCGGGTATGAAGAAGGACATAGCTATTTTTGTGTCCAAGTGCTTAGTTTTCCATAAGGTGAAGATAGAACACCAGAAGCCGCCTAGTAAGCTTCAACCTCTTGAGATTCCGGAATGGAAATTGGATAGCATTTCCATGGACTTCATGGTGGGATTGTCGAAGACTCAGGCTGGTTATGACTCTATCTGGGTCATTGTGGACAGATTGACCAAGTCTGCCCACTTTCTTCCGGTGAAGGTGAGCTTCACTACTGAGCAGTTGGCCAGACTTTATGGTCGCGAGATTGTGAGACTTCACGGAGTGCCCGAGAGTATCATTAGTGATAGGGGCCCGAAGTTCACATCTCGATTTTGGGAGGCGCTGCAGGAGGCTTTTGGTACGCAGTTGAGACTGAGTACAACCTATCACCCTCAGACTGACGAACAGACTGAGCGGACCATCCAGACATTGGAGGACATGTTGAGGGCTTGCACTTTGGAGCAGGGTAAGGAATGGGATAGGTACCTGCCATTGGTTGAATTTTCATACGACAACAGTTTCCATGCTAGCTTGGGCATGACACCCTACGAGGCGTTGTATGGTAGGAGGTGTCGGACTCCTACCTTCTGGTCTGAGGTTAGAGATCGTGAGTTGTTTGGCATGGACTTCGTCCAAGATACCACCCTGCAGATCCAGATGATCAGGGAAAAGCTGAAGCAGGCGCAAAACGCTAGAAGAGTTACTATGATGTCAAGCATCGTCCACTGGAGTTCAGTGAGGGTGAGCACGTGTTTGTGAGACTATCACCTGTCACCGGTTTTGGACGGGCACTTGGAGTGAGGAAGCTGAGCCCGCGGTTCATTGGGCCATACTAGATACTTGGTAGAGTAGGATCTGTTGCCTACCGGCTTGCCTTGCCTCTGAAGTTGGCCAACATCCACGACGTGTTTCACGTGTCTCAGCTTCGCAAGTATGTAGCGGATCCTTCGCACGTGGTGCAACCGGATGATGTGGAGGTTCGGGAGAACCTAAAGACCCCCGTCGGACCAGTCCAGATTCTCGATCGTGGCGAGAAGCAGCTGAGGAGCAAGATCATTCTGATGGTCAAAGTGCAGTGGACCGGAAGGACTCCTGAGGAGTGTACTTGGGAGCGAGAGGATGAGCTTCTTCGGCAGTATCCCGACTTCCGAGACAGGTATGTTTCTGATTTTGAGGACAAAATCCTTAAAAAGGTGGGGTGAATGTAAGAACCTGCACCGTTAATTAAGGAAGTTAATTAATAAATTATGTGAAATTAGGAAATAATTCCATAATTGACCTTAATAATTATAAGAAGGCTTAAATAAATATAGAAAGTGATTAAGAATGCTGAAAGTCGCTTTTCGGACGAAAAGTGCAGATACCGGTTCTGCTACTCGGTATAATTGCGTACCGATGAAGTATCCCGGAAAATTATAAAAAGTGTGGGAATATTACTAGAATAATAAATAGGACTTGTAAAACAAGTTTCAAGTTAAAATAATGAGAACTGGTGCCAGAACCGATACTGGCTATGGAAAAGCGCGTACCGAAAATGTGCTGCGAAAAATAAAATAAAAATATGATAAAAATTGTAAAATTGAGTAGGTTCAGAATCCTAAGTGTAGCAATTACTGATGACACTGTGTGTTCAAGTTTAATCCGCCTATAAATAGGCATGACACATTAACCTAGACTGATCCTATCAATTTTCTACGTAGCCTTGCGCCTCCAAAGTCTGTGTTGGTGCTCTCCAAGCCTTCTACCACCTTTTTTCTCCCAAAAACTCCTCAAAGTGATCAACTTCCTACTAGTTCTTTTCATCTAAACACCTTGACTGAGTGTAGGAGAGGCTTGAGTGGGAGTGTGACCCTTGGTTGCTGTGTGGGTTGCTGTTTGTGAGAGTTGGAGGGCTGTCACCTTGGTTGGGTGTTGTGGGAGCTTTGTTCTAGCATTTTAAGCTCCAAAGAGTGACCTTGAGTGTGAAAAAGACCACCTTTGATCACCATTTTCGTGGTTGAAGGAAGTCAGAACTGAGGAACTATATTGTGAGCTCCAAGAGCCTTCTTTTCTGAGTTGTGAAGCCTTGGGTATGTTCTTGAACCTTTGATCTTGAGTTTTATGCTTAAAAGTGGTGCCTTGTCATGTTTATTGGGTTAAACAAGTAACTAATCAGGGTATGAACCTATATGTGCCTAAAAATGGAGTCTTGAAGAATTAGTAAAAGTTGAACCTTTGGAGTGGTATTTCGCAAAATGCAGAATCTGAGTTCTGCCGCGAAATATCCGGATATTTGGTTGTAAATATCCGGATATGGATATCCGAATATGGGGTTTTGAATATCCGGATATGGATATCCGGATATTGCCAGAGAGATATTCGGATATTGATATCCGGATATGCCCCCGACAAATATCCGGATATTCTGGGTTTTCGTGAACAGTGAAGGTACTGTTCGTACAGAATGCTATTTTGGGTTTGTGGACCCATGATTGGCTATTGTGGACTTCTGTAATGATTATGTAAGTCAGAATCTAAGTGATTAAGGGCTTGTGGCTTTGTGAGAAGCCTAAAGACGTAAAACGTAAAAGAAAGGCGTTGTCTTTGTATCTTATACTTGTTTAGTATGATTATTGATATATTGATGGTCCGAAACAGATTGTGATTCTGCTGTGTTTGGGCCTTGAGCTAGTGTGGACTCTTGGCATTGGATAGTTAGCTTGCAAGGTAAGCTTTCGTGTCCTCGGTTTAGCCATTGTTGGTTCCACCATGACCCATGGGGGTATGGTTATATGCATGATGTTGTTTTCATGATATATTGATTTGTGAAATGTTGTTGAGCTGTTATATGCGAGTGCCTTTATGATATTCATGTGGTGTTCCACCTATACGGTAAGCCTGAGTATGTGGTACATACAAGAGGGTGAGGCTGTGAGTGAGGTGCAAGCGGTGTTCCTTGTACTTATTGTGGGGTTGTAGACGTACGTCCTGCATTTCTCTGGCCAGTAGAATAATGATAACACACATGGCATGAATATCTGTTGAACTGCATAGTTTTGGAACTTATACTGTTAAATGCTTATGAACTTATATTGCTCGTGTAAGTGAGCTTGGGGTGGAAGATCCTTGAGGACCCCTTGTCTTACTGAGATTTCTTTTTAGAGATCTCACCCCACGTTTGGGGCACATATTTCAGGTTCAGGTAATACAGGGGTTGAGACCTCTAGCGGCAGGAGGCCAAAGGTTAGCTGATATTGCTGTTTATATGATGATTATGCTTGGATGCTGGATTATGCTTGTTGCTACTTGCTGTTAGCTTTATGATTATATTGCTATTGTTGTTGAGACCTTGTTTGGCTATGTTGTCTCATTTGGGTGAGCATGGGGATTGTCCATGCCACTTTGACTTGACTTTATGCTTAGTTGTTTCTAGTTGTAATAAACAATGTATCAAGATATTGTCCGGACTACGTGTTGTAGATCCGTGACTTAGATACTCACATCTATGTTATGAGGTATTTCAGTTAGCTGTCTTTTGCAATTATATACAGGCGATGTTTTATGAAATGAATTAAGTAATTCAACTTGGTTAATGATAATGACGTCATTTTTGAAAAGAAAAAGATATTCCGCATTTTTAAATTAAGCGTGGCTTAATACGATGATATGATAACAAATCGGATATATACGGGGTGTTACATTTTATGGTATCAGAGCACTTTCTTGGGAAAAGCCGATATGTATTTCAATAACTAGATGCTTGATTGTGTCTTGTCTTGTGCGTTTGCTCCGTTGAGTGTTATTATGACAATGCATATGTGATCACATTGCGTGGGCCTGATCAACTCATAATTTGTGTAACTTGTGCAGAGTCATGGTAATACCCAGGAGAACTCGCGAGACTGCTGAGGGTCAACCCGACCCGATCCTGACTGCATTAGCTGAGATGCAGGAGACCGCTAGATTGGCCAACGTGGCCATGATGGACGCCGGTCGTGAGGCGAACCAGAAGGCCACAGAGGATGCTCTTGAGGTGAACCGGCTGGCGAACATGACCATGATGAGGGTCATGTTGGAGGAGATGAGAGCTGGTCCTGCTGTTGGTCAGTTCTCTCCGCCACCACCTCCACCGCCACCGCCACCGCCTCCATCTAGTCAGCAGGATGAGAGCAAGAGCCATGTTGAGGGCACTGGTCAACTCACTGGGGTGATGGAACCCTACATGGAGCCTGTTGAAGATAGAGATGTGATTGATCGCCGGCTTAATGCTTTTCGCAAGCATAAGCCACCTACTTTTGATTGATCTTACGATATTATTGCTGCGGCTAGATGGCTACAGGTGCTGGATAAGATCTTCTGGGTCATTCAGTGTACAGATCCACAGAAATTGATGTTTGCTACATATATGCTGGAGGGCGATGCCGATTAGTGGTGGATGAACACCTCTCATGCTTTTGAGATGCAGGGTTATGTTATGACATGACCATTCTTCGAGGACTGCTTTCTGGCTCGGTACTTCCCTTATGATGCTCAAGAGAGGAAGCAGGGGGAATTCGACAGGTTGGTTCAGGGCTCGTTGTCTGTTGAAGAGTACCTGGCCAAGTTCAATGAGTTGGTTAAGTTCGTTCACTTTCAGATGGAGATGCCTACTCCGATCTTCTTGGCAGCTAAGTTCCGCATGGGACTTAATGAGGATGTTGCTGGTTACCTTGTTGGTTCTGCTTCGAGAGACTTCGGGACACTGGTCCAGCAGTGTCGGGAAATCGAGGACTTCTGCAACTCGAGTAAGGCGAAGAGGGCCAAGATCGCTGAGACAGAGGGAACTAGTAGTTCCACTTTCTGGAGGGACAGGAAGTTTGGGAGCAAAGGCAAAGGAAATCAGATGGCGGCTCGGCAAGCGCCAAATCAGTTTAAGAGGACTTCTGCTCAGGGGAGTGCAGCGAGACCCCCCGCTCCCAGATGCTCGGGGTGTGGGAAGACCCACTTTGGGTCGTGCTCGTCAGGACAATTGATATGCTTTCATTGTGGCAAGGAGGGCCACTACTCCAGAGATTATCCGTCGTCGACGCGAGAGCTGCAGCAGTTCGGGCAACTCCATTACAGATGGTTCCCCTTCCACCACTAGCGGCACCTGTTGTGCCACCGGCCACAGGGCGAGTTTACACTTTGGATCGACAGCAGTCGGACCGAGCTCCGAACCTTGTTAGAGGTATTGTTTCCATTGGTGGATCGTTTGTTGATGTCTTGTTTGACTCCGGGGCTACGCATTCCTTTATTGCTACCCCGATTGCTGTGGGGCTTGAGTTTCCCATGTCTGTGCTTTCTCCACCGTTGCGGGTGACTACCGCCACCAGAGAAATGTGTGATTCTACCACTGTTCATCGCGATGTAGTGTTTTAGTGGGATGGCCGTGAGTTCTCGGTAGATCTGATAGGGTTGCCGATGGCCAATTTGGAGATTATTCTGGGCATGGATTGGTTGTCCAGAAATTGTGCATTGATTGATTGCTGTGCCAAGCGAGTGGTGATGTCTTCGGGTGATGCCATATCCAGTTCCTCGCCATATATTTCATTACTGCAGGCTAGGAGAGCCTTGAGAGCAGGGGCATTTGGATATGTCATGTTGGGAGGTTTGGTGAGTGGGTCACAGGAGGATATCACCGGCATTCCTGTGGTGAGGGAATTCCTCGAGGTATTTCCTGAGGACATTCCTGAGTTTCCGCCGCAGAGGGAGATAGAGTTCTCCATTGACTTCTTGCCTGGTGTGGGGCCCGTTTCATTGGCTCCATATCGGATGTCGCCACCAGAGTTGGCAGAGTTGAAGAAACACATTGAAGACCTTTTCAAGGAAAGGCTTCATTCGACCGAGCGTGTCTCCCTGGGGAGCACCGGTCATCTTCGTGAAGAAGAAAGATGGGACTATGCGATTGTGCACCAATTACAGGCAGATGAACAAGGTGACAATCAAAAACAAGTATCCCCTTCTGATGATCTGTTAGATCAACTGAAGGGTGCTTGGGTGTATTCGAAGATAGATCTCCGGTCCAGATACCATCAGATTCGGGTGAAGCCAGAGGATGTCCCGAAGACCGCGTTTTATTCGAGATACGGTCACTATGAGTATTTGGTGATTCCTTTTGGACTCACAAATGCACCCGCAGTGTTCATGGATTACATGAACAGGATTTTCCAGCCGTATCTGGACCAGTTTGTGATCGTCTTCATTGATGACATATTAATTTACTCCAAGACGGAGGAGGAGCATGCTGAGCACTTGAGGATTGTGTTGCAAGTGATGAAGGAGAAAAGGCTTTATGCTAAGCCTTCCAAATGTGAGTTTTGGCTCAAGTCTGTGAAGTTTCTTGGGAATGTCATTTCTGCAGAAGGAGTTGCAGTGGATCCGAACAAGATTGAGGCCGTTCTTGATTGGGAGAGGCCCAAGACGGTAACTGAAGTGAAGAGTTTTCTGGGTTTGGCAGGTTACTATCGGAGGTTCATCAAGGGATTCTCCATGTTGGTTCTGCCAATTACTCGCCTTACCCGGAAGAAGACTCCATTTTTGTGGACTCACGAGTGTGAGGAATGTTTTCAGGAGTTAAAGGAGAGACTGACTACCACACCTATATTAGTTCTTCCTGATCCTGCTGTGGAAGCCGAGCTTTACACTGACGCCTCCAGAAAGGGGCTCGGATGTATGTTGATGCAGTTGGGAAAAATGATTGCTTATGCTTCGAGGCAGTTGAAGCCTCATGAGGAGAAATACCCGACTCATGATTTGGAGTTGGCTGCTATTGTGTTTGCTTTCAAGATTTGGAGGCACCATCTTTATGGCATGAAGTTTGCTGTGTTCAGTGATCACAAGAGCTTGAAGTATTTGTTAGATCTGAAAGAGATGAATCTGAGACAGAGAAGATAGATGGAGTATCTAAAGGACTACGACTTTGAGTTGAAGTACCATCCTGGCAAGGCCAATATGGTAGCTGATGCTTTGAGTCAGAAATTCATGAGTCTATCCAGTTTGACCATGGGTGACTATGATATCATTGAGCAGTTTCGAGATCTGACGGTGATTTCCTTGTTTGGGGGTGCACTTCTCGAAATGGAAACCGTGCAAGTGGAGAATGAGCTCATGGAAAAGATCAAAGAGGCGCAAGTGCAGAGAGTGCCTAGATTATGTGAAGAACCAGGACAGAGTGTCTTGGAATGAGGATGGGCTGTTGACCTTTCAGAAGAGGATTGTGGTTCCTCGAGGTCCGTTGACTGTGGAGGTGATGACAGAGGCTCATAAGGGCCGGTTTACTGTCCACCCTGGTGCTACAAAGATGTATCAGGATTTGAAAAGGAACTATTGGTGGCCGGGTATGAAGAAGGACATAGCTATTTTTGTGTCCAAGTGCTTCGTTTTCCAGAAGGTGAAGATAGAACACCAGAAGCCGTCTAGTAAGCTTCAACCTCTTGAGATTCCGGAATGGAAATGGGATAGCATTTCCATGGACTTCGTGGTGGGATTGCCGAAGACTCAGGCTGGTTATGACTCTATCTGGGTCATTGTGGACGGATTGACCAAATCTGCCCACTTTCTTCCGGTGAAGGTGAGCTTCACTACTGAGCAGTTGGCTAGACTTTATGTTCGCGAGATTGTGAGACTTCACGGGGTGCCCGAGAGTATCATTAGTGATAGGGGACCAAAGTTCACATCTCGATTCTGGGAGGCGCTGTAGGAGGCTTTTGGTACGCAGTTGAGACTTAGTACAACCTATCACCCTCAGACTGACGGACAGATTGAGCGGACCATCCAGACATTGGAGGACATGTTCAGGGCTTGCACTTTGGAGCAGGGTTCAGTATGGGATAGGTACCTGCCATTGGTTGAATTTTCGTACGACAACAGTTTCCATGCTAGCCTGGGCATGGCACCCTACGAGGCGTTGTATGGTAGGAGGTGTCGGACTCCTACCTGCTGGTCTGAGGTTGGAGATCGTTAGTTGTTTGGCATGGACTTCGTCCAAGATACCACCCTGCAGATCCAGATGATTAGGGAAAAGCTCAAGCATCGTCCACTGCAGTTCAGAGAAGGTGAGCACGTGTTTGTGAAACTATCACCTGTCACCGGTGTTGGTCGGGAACTTGGAGTGAGGAAGCTGTGTCCGCGGTTCATTGGGCCATACTAGATACTTGGTAGAGTAGGACCTGTTGCCTACCAGCTTGCCTTGCCTCCGAACTTGGCCAACATCCACGGTGTGTTTCACGTGTCTCAGCTTCGCAAGTATGTAGCGGATCCTTCGCACGTGGTGCAACCGGATGATGTGGAGGTTCGGGAGAACCTAAAGACCCCCGTCGGACCAGTCCAGATTCTCGATCGTGGCGAGAAGCAGCTGAGGAGCAAGATCATTTCGATGGTCAAAGTGCAGTAGACCGGAAGGACTCCTGAGGAGTGTACTTGGGAGCGAGAGAATGAGCTTCTCCAGCAGTATCCCGACTTCCGAGACATGTATGTTTCTAATTTTGAGGACAAAATCCTTAAAAAGGTGAGGTGAATGTATAATTAAGGAAGTTAATTAACAAATTATGTGAAATTAGGAAATAATTCCATAATTGACCTTAATAATTATAAGAAGGCTTAAATAAATATAGAAAGTGATTAAGAATGCTGAAAGTCGCTTTTCGGACGAAAAGTGCAGATATCGGTTCTGCTACTCGGTATAATTGTGTACCGATGAAGTATCCCGGAAAATTATAAAATGTGTGGGAATATTACTAGAATAATATATAGGACTTGTAAAACAAGTTTCAACTTAAAATAATGAGAACTGGTGCCAGAACCGATACTGGCTATGGAAAAGCGCGTACCGGAAATGTGCTGCGAAAAATAAAATAAAAATATGATAAAAATTGTAAAATTGAGTAGGTTCAGAATCCTAAGTTTGGGATTAAAATTCTAAGCGTATCAATTAATGCTGACACTGTGTGTTTAAGTTTAATCTGCCTATAAATAGGCATGGCACATTAACCTAGACTGATTCTATCAGTTTTCTACGTTGCCTTGCGCCTCCAAAGTCTGTGTTGGTGCTGTCCAAGCCTTCTACCACCTTTTTACTCACAAAAACTCCTCAAAGTGATCAAATTTCTACTAGTTCTTTTCGTCTAAACACCTTGATTGAGTGTAGGAGAGGCTTGAGTGGGAGTGTGACCCTTGGTTGCTGTGTGGGTTGCTGTTTGTTAGAGTTGGAGGGCTGTCACCTTGGTTGGGTGTTGTGGGAGCTTTTCTCTAGCATTTTGAGCTCCAAGGAGTGACCTTGAGTGTGAAAGAGACCACATTTGATCACCATTTTCGTGGTTGAAGGAAGTCAGAACTGATGAACTATATTGTGAGCATTCTGCATAAGAGTGACCTTATAGGATTTGTACCACCAATTGAATTTACTCCCAATTGCTTTGATGGTTCCGTAAGCAATGTACGTCATAATCTGAAAAAAGAAAAAAAAATATATATACAATATGTGATTACAATGATTTGGTCCTAATTATACAGATCTACAATCTGAAATTAGTTCCAAAAATCTCCTAATTGATTCTATGATATATACATGATATGATACCACAAATATCCAACATATTCTTATAGTGTGAACCACCTTTTCAGAACTTGTAGATATTCCCATAAAAGTGGGGAGTCAATTCGAAATTTATGGATTTAGAAGTCTATTGTCTATTGATTTGTTTATTATATATCTTATCTTATTGAGGTCCTTTAGAATACTTAAATCTCTTTCACAATTGGCTTGGGAAAATGAAAATCATAACGAAACCCCCCCTTTTGGCTTTCTATGATAATAAGTAGGTTTTGGAATTTGATAACTCTTTCTGTGTTTTAGCTGAAATTGGTTGATGAAAAGTCCAAGGAAGCTGAATTTGCAAGAAAAGCCTTATTTTCCAAGCATTTGGAGATGAAGGGTAATTGTCCGAAAGTCAATGAATTAGAAGCATTCATTCTTTCGTTAGTCATGTGACTGGTTGCAAAATTTCAATTACCACCTTTCTACTTGTTATGTATACGTGTTGGTTGCTAAAAAAAGTTTCACACCTTTCGTTCTTTTCTTTTTCTTTTAATAATGTTTTAACGGGCTGGCCCACAACTTTCAAGCCTTCAAGTTAGAAATCGAAAATATATTTTTAATTGATTGGTTCGGTGGTTCAAAACCGCTCACTGTGAAACAGTACTTACATCCCAAAATGTGAGTATTAGAACAGAAATACTATCCTTGCAATTGCATCATGATGTGACATCCCCCACCCCAAAGCATTTGCCGAAAGTCTTGAAAATTAATAAAATTTTATTTCATTTATGTACTTGTTCTCTATTTTGCTAATTCTTTTTCCATCCAATTATGGCTCTATCATCTACAGGAACAATATTGGCTTCATTCTCTGAATGCTCTTCTAATTGCTGCTCCCATTGTGGGCTCTCTGTAAATGCTCATATGGGGCTGTTAACTAATTAATTGCCAAAGTTTGAATTCTGAATGTTAACACAATATTGGTTTCGTTTTATGCAAGGACGTATTTATATATTTAAAGCTAAAGTTTAAAATAAATTTAAAATAAATATGGGGCTGTTTCGTTTCATTGCCAAAGTTTAAAATAAATTTAAAGCTAAATATTAACACAATATTGGTTTCGTTTTATGCAAGGACGTATTTATATAGAGAAAAATGTATTACGTGTATAGATTACATAAACTCATATTACGTAATCTCTTTTTTTCTTAGATAATATTTACCTCATCTAATGATTGATTTGTTAAAAGAATCTTATACTTTTGTTGTGCTGGAGATGTGGGGTGTTACCACGTAGCGTTTTTAATTTCTGCCATTTTTTCAATTTATTATTTTATTCTGCATATAAATATACTTATTTATATATATATATATATATATATATATATATATTATGTTAATATTTATTTATTACTATGTTACTTTTTTTTTGGTAATATGGAGGGGCTAAACACCCCAAACACAAAACTCAGTTCAGAAACACCCTACGAAAGTTGCAAACCAAAGAAAAATCAGCCAAATACAAAGGCAAAATACTAAGAGGAGGGGAATTAAAAGCACTAAAATTATTCTCCAATGGATGATCCAGCGGATACTTGGACAGCTCGTCTGCACATCCATTACTCTCCCTAAAAACATGAACCAGATGAACCTCTCAATCTCTTTGTAACCATGCTCGAATGTGAGTCACCAAGCGGGGCTCTCGAGCTGCTCCTCCATTTTGGGTGAGCAAAGTGATCACTGAACTAGCATCACTTTCTAACAGACAGCGCCTCCATCCCCCAGCCCAAGCCATTTCAAGTCCTTTGAGCACTCCCCAAAGTTCAGCTACAAAAGCTGAACAATGACCTATGTGATAGGCAAAACCTTGAAGTCATCTTCCCGTTTCATCCCTGATAAGACCACCACAAACAGCCTCTCCTTCAGCAAATTTAGTTGCCCCATCTGTGTTGATTTTAACCCAACCAGCTGTTCGTACATAGGTGTCCTAGAGACAATCTGAGAGTCAGATGGACCCATGTACTTCTTTATTTGTTATGAATATATTTTATAAATAAAAGCATTATTTATCTTGTTTCATATTGCATGTCTCAAATATTGAATATGAGTAACTGGGTAAAGCCCTTGGAATGGAACGAGTGTCATATTGAGGATTTGTGATAGGGATCGCGATCATGAGGGCTCAATGACACCACACGTCCATTGCCAAAAATATGTTCCTAGTCTAGAGATACCGATAATGGGCATTGGTGATCTCGAGTAAGACTAGCACGACTCAGCTACTTGCATGGAGATGCAAGGTAGAGTCCTCGTGAGCTACAGACATGGAGATGTCTTAGTTGACTCGTGGGTGGACCTATTGGAGAATAGCTCGCACTGAACGGACCCACAAAGAGACACTACAAGGAAATCTCACAGATAGTATCAATAGGTAATGTCTCTTATTATTTGGGTGTGTCTTTCCTTAGACTTGACGTTGTCGTATAGACCTGTGCTCTGGAAGGCTTGCTTTGATTGTATATCTTATCTGCCTGAAAAATGGAGACTCGTAGGTATACTCTTGGGCATGCCCTAAGGACTCAGGGCTAGTGTGACAAGCTAAAGGAATTTGTCAATCTCTGTGAGAGATTAGGTTATCGGTAGACCGGTGAAACCAGGATGACATTTACGGGACTCGGGAATCTATGCATAGTAAAAGAGTCATGAGATGGCCCCGCTCTTTAGAGTCCGTAAATGAAGATTTCCTGTTTCAGCAAAAGCTAACCCTGGACCGCATGGGTTAATATGTTTTCCTTGACCTAGGTCAATGAGATGGATAACCGAGACGAAAGGACAATTCACACGGTAACCAAATAAGTATAACAGGTTGATCATTCGATGAACTCAACTAGCTCTGGGACAACAAAGCATTGCTAGTGCTTTGTGTTGTCATTAGATGGATTGGGCCTAATGGGCCCAAGCCCATTTATGTCAGTGGCTATGTTGGGCCTGATGGGTCGCACACAAACACCTTAAATTGTCTTGAACTCTAGCATATGTGTTTTGGGCCCAATAAGGCATAATGAGCCTAAGTTGGAAAAGTCCACATATTGGGCCAAAAGAGAGTAGGTGGCATAATGGGTCAAGTTGGACTTGATCCATGATGTAACCTAATTAATTTAAATGTTAAATTAATAAAATCAATTTGAATTCTAATTTCGAATTTGAAATTTGAATTTAAATAAAATAAAATAAATTCGAATTTTCAATTTCGAATTTGAAATTTGAATTTAAATAAAATAAAATAAATTCGAATTTTCAATTTCGAATTTGAAATTGGAATTTAAATATAGTCATTAAATTAGTTTATTGAAGATGGAGAAAATAAAGGATACCAATCAATTAGATTGATTGGAAACAAATCAATTGGATTGATTGACCAAAATTAAGGAAACCAATTAATTAAATTAATTGGCTGAAATTGGAGAAACAAATCAATTGGATTGATTGACCAAAATTAAGGAAACCAAATAATTGAATTAATTGGCTGAAATTGTGGAAACAAATCAATTGGATTGATTTACCAAAATTAAGAAAACTAATTAATTAAATTAATTGGTTGAAATTAGGAAAACAAATCAATTGGATTGATTGACCAAAATTAAAGAAACCAATTAATTAAATTAATTGGCTGAAATTTGGGAAACCAATCAATTGGATTGATTGGATAAAATTAAGGAAACCAATTAATTAAATTAATTGGCTGAAATTGGGGAAACCAATCAATTGGATTGATTGGATAAAATTAAGGAAATTACCTAATAAGATTGGGATTTGATGAGGGCATTGATTTGACCTAGTCTTAGGTTAATGAGTCGCCACATCTATATATAGCCCCTTTTCTTCCTTAGTTTCGTATCTTTTCTTCTTCTATAATATTCTCGACTGAAACCTTAGCCAACACATACATCAATGTGGCGGCTATCTCTCTCTTGGAATAACCAAAGGCACTACCCAATCTCTATTCTTCTCTTGAGTCTAGCAACCTCCAATGAAGGAGATTGGGCATTCGAAGAAGTGTTCTTCTCTTACAAGACAACAAGGTGGTGTGGATTTCCATCAGAGGACTTGTGTTCTTCAAGTCTGAAGAATTGATCAAGAACGCATTTGATAAGGAATAATAATCCGAATAAAGGTATCTACTTTAAACCCTAACATGTCTATTGCACGATTCATGGGTTTAACATGATTGAGGGTGGGCAAAGGTTGCTTCTTCCGCATAAAAAAATTTAATTTTTCCCTATTTTATGTTCATGGCCTACAAAAGGCATCTTTCACCAGCTTCCGGAGGTTGCAAACAAACAGGTGTATAAATTGGGGTCCTTCTAATCTTACCATCATGACATTGCATCCAAGCTTGGGAGACTTCATGAACCCTATGTTCTATCGATTGAGTTTTGTAATCCATCCAGTTGGCCTCAGCCCCATGAACCACTTTATTTCTCCAACTCCAAGCACAAGAAACTGAGACAGCAAACACTATGGGCCAGTGAGCATTAAACCGCATAAAGAATGCATTATTCAGGTTCATCTTCAACCAACTGCATAAATATGCACTAAAATGCACATTATACATTTCAGGGTTAATTAAATCCAGCCACACTCTCTTAATTTTGTTACAATCTCTAGCCATATGAATAATGGTTTCTTCCTCAAGCTCACAAAGAGGGCAGGTTGGAGCTGACATATCCATCCTTGCCAGCATGCTTCTTATTGGCAGACGCTAATGGGCTATTTTCCAAAGAAGAACACTGATTCAGTTAAGAATTTTTAATTTCCAAATGACAGACCAGATCCCATTATCATTACAATCTTCCTCATCTTGGTTAAGTAAAGCACTATATAAATGCTTAACAGAAATCCCATTTGAGCCTTTAATATTCCACCTTAGTCTAGCAGCCCCACTTCCCACTTGAGGAGGTAATAAACCTCTAATGGTCTGGATAATACTCTCTGGAAGGAGGTTTGAGAGAGCCCCATAATTCCACGATCCATCATCAGCCACATACTCCCTAACTTTTCTTCTAATTTATGCCTGCGGAATAAAAGTAATAGCTTTACTAGCTAAGTTGCTATCATGGTCCACCCATTTATCTTCCCAAAAATCAATTGATGAACCATCACCCACTTCCCAAGTCAGCCTAGGCTTAAGCTTATGCCAGATTTCACACATGGCTTTCCAGAGACTGGAATTACCATTCTTCCAAAAGAAATTTTCTTGGTTGTTGATACCATTGCCATATTTAGCTTTCAAAACCTTTACCCACAACTTATCATGATCATTTAGAAAAGCCCAAACAATTTTGCCCATGAAAGCTTCAATCATCAAAGAGAGTTTTCTAATCCCTAAACCTCCCTGATTTTTTGGCATTGTGATAGAATCCCAACCAATAAGATGCATACGTTTTTTGTTGGCTGAATCACCCCAAATGGAAGCTCTCTGAAGCTTCTCTAATTCATTACAAATAGCTCTCGGGATCATACTACATTGCATGTGGTAGTATGGCAATGCAGACAACACAGATTGAGAAAGAACTACTCTACCTGCTTGGGAGAGAGTTTGAGATTGCCAGTTGCTCAATTTCTCCTTTGTTCTCTCCGCTATACCTGCAAATAAATTCTTGGTGACCCTTCCATGCTGAATCATTGCACCAAGATACCTTTCAATATTTGAGACTCGTTTGAACCCACTCGCCTCTAAAATCTTATTTGCAGTATCAGTAAGAGTATTCTTCGAAAAATAAACACTAGTTTTTTGTTCACTCACTTCTTGGCCAAAAATTTCACCAAACAGGTTCAAACAGCGAAGGAGAATATGAATTTGTTCCTCACTAGCTTCCAAAAAAAACATCAAATCATCAGCAAATAGTAAATGGAAAATTTTAGGCCCACCCTTACCTGCTGTGATTGGTTTCCACAGACCACCACTAACAGCATTTTGAATAATGTGGGAAAGCTTCTCCATAGCTAAAACAAACAAGTATGGGGACATTGGATCTCCTTGCCTGACCTCTCTACTAGGCTGGAAATCATCTGTCATATTCCCATTCCACAATATACTAGTTTTAGGAGAGGTTACAACATCCATAATTATCTCATTAGATACCCAGGAATTTGAATCTCTTTTAGAACATTATGAACAAAGTTCCAGTTAAGACGATCATAAGCCTTCTCCAAATCCACTTTAACTGCCACAAAACATCTTCTACCCCTCATTTTCCTCATTGAATGAACCAACTCTTGGACCACAATAATATTATCCTGACTGTGATGATTTGGCACAAAACAAGATTGAGCAGGAGATACCACCTTAGCCATAATTGTTTTAAGACGGCTAAGAATAAGCTTACTAACAATTTTATACACCATAGGGCATAGAGAAATCAGTCAGAATTGGCTGATATGGACTAGAGATTGAACCTTTGGAATAAGCACAAGAAGCGTAGTATTAATTGAAACCAGAATGTTAGGATAATTCCACATCTGATAGACCAGACAGAAAATTTGAGATTTAATCAAACTCCAATTCTTATGAAAGAACAACGCTGGGTACCCATATGTTTCTGGAGCTTTAAAAGCACCAACGTTGAACAAGGCTTGCTTAATTTCAAGCTCATTTGGAAACCTGTCAAGGTACTTGTAACACCCCGTATATATTCGGTTTGTTATCATATCATCGTATTAAGTCACGCTTAATTTAAAAATGCGGAATATCTTTTTCTTTTCAATTATGACGTCATTATCATTAACCAAGTTGAATTACTTAATTCATTTCATAAAACATCGCCTGTATATAATTGCAAAAGACAGCTAACTGAAATACCTCATAACATAGATGTGAGTATCTAAGTCACAGATCTACAACACGTAGTCTGGACAATATCCTGATGCATTGCTTATTACAACTAGAAACAACTAAGCATAAAGTCAAGTCAAAGTGGCATGGACAATCCCCATGCTCACCCAAATGAGGCAACATAGCCAAACAAGGTCTCAACAACAATAGCAATATAATCATAAAGCTAACAACAAGTAGCAACAAGCATAATCCAGCATCCAAGCATAATCATCATATAAACAGCAATATCAGCTAAGCTCCGACCTCCTGCCGCTAGAGGTCTCAACCCCCGCATTATCTGAACCTGAAATTTGTGCCCCAAACGTGGGGTGAGATCTCTAAAAAGAAATCTCAGTAAGACAAGGGGTCCTCAAGGATCTTCCACCCCAAGCTCACTTACACGAGCAATATAAGTTCAAAAGCATTTAACAGTATAAGTTTCAAAACTATGCAGTGCAACAGATATCCATGCCATGTGTGTTATCACTATTCTACTGGCCAGAGAAATGCTGGATGTACGTCTACAACCCCACAATAAGTACAAGGAACACCGCTTGCACCTCACCCACAACCTCACCCTCTTGTATGTACCACATACTCAGGTTTACCGTATAGGTGGAACACCACATGAATATCATAAAGGCACTCGCATATAACAACTCAACAACATTTCACAAATCAATATATCATGAAAACAACATCATGCATATAACCATACCCCCATGGGTCATGGTGGAACCAACAATGGCTAAACCGAGGACACAAAAGCTTACCTTGCAAGCTAATTATCCAATGCCAACAGTCCACACTAGCTCAAGGCCCAAACACAGCAGAATCACAATCTGTTTCGGACCATCAATATATCAATAATCATACTAAACATGTATAAGACACAAAGACAACGCCTTTCTTTTACGTTTTACGTCTTTAGGCTTCTCACAAAGCCACAAGCCCTTAATCACTTAGATTCTGACTTACATAATCATTACAGAAGTCCACAGTAGCCAATCATGGATCCATAAACTCAAAATAGCATTCTGTGCGAACAGTACCTTCACTGTTCACGAAAACCCAGAATATCCGGATATTTGTCGGGGGCATATCCGGATATCACTATCCGAATATCTCTCTGGCAATATCCGGATATCCAATTCTGGATATTCAGAACCCCATATCCGGATATCCATATCCGGATATTTACAACCAAATATCCGGATATTTCGCGGCAGAACTCAGATTCTGCATTTTGCGAAATACCACTCCAAAGGATTTGTACAGATTGTTTTATGTTTGTGAAGATTTTGACAGATTGTTTTGTAATAACTGCCAAAAACATTGGAGTGATGACCAACCAAAGTGAGTTATTTTGTCCAACGAAATTTTCTGATTTTTAATGTTTTGTTTTTCTACATAATTGAAACTGATAATTTTTAAGTAGTCATTTCATATTTTGTCGAACATCTTATATATGTGTGATATTTTGGCTGATTGTTTATGTGATAACAATTCCCGTACCTATAGTTATATAAGTTAATAATTTTTATTAAACGTCAATTCATTTAGAAGGATGCGACAAGATTCGATCGACAATCGACTGAAATTTTTACCCTTCGTGCAGCGCACGGGTAAATAACTAGTACATTGAAAAGTAAAACAACACACCACAATATGTAAATTATATTTCATTTGTCATGCCAGACTTTCAATTTGCCAAAGACGGGACAGGTTGATATTCCGTTAAAGAGTGAGTTATTCACCGGGGAAAAAAAAAAGAGTGAGTTAATATCAATCGGTATTTTTACAGCGTGTCGATTGGTTACCGTTTAAATAATAATAAAAATTTAAAATTTAAAAATATATTTCTGTTATGAATTTTATATTATTATTTAAGTTTATCTTATACTTTTGTTTATTTTTTCCAATTTCGTATGTTAATACTCGGTCTAACAATATTTAGGAATTTATTTTTACTTCCATATATAAATAATATTTTTGATAAATTAAGTGTTTTTCTTCATCTTTTGTAGGTGAGAGCTAAGATAAAAATCTTAAATATAATAAAGTCTGGCATGACAAATGAAATATATTTGCTACCTTACCTTTAATGACAAAAAATGAAAAATTTACTTGTCGGTTGACCTGTCGTGACCAATGAGTTGATCCACTTTAAATCGCTTTAATATAGGACAAGTTCTATTAAGTTGACAATTTAAAATTTTCAACCCTACTCGTCAAAATAAACGGATTAAATGGGTTGATGCGATGAGTAAGACTCGTTTTAGCACCCTTAATATTTTTATTATTTTGTATAATTACATTTTTACCGGTTAACAATCGACAAATTTCAAGTTAAAAACATACGATATATGATCAATGAAAATATTAATGATTGAATTTATAAAGAATTCTTTCAACCCCAAAGTTTTAGCTATTTGGTAAAAGCATATTAATAATTTTATATTTTATATCATGTCTCTCTAACAACTTAATATTATGCAAAAATGTGTATTAAACATATATGAAAGGTTATAATATACAGAGATACTAATAGGCTTAAAGGATGAACCCAAATCCTATTAAGGATAAACTCAAATCATAATAAAATAAGGAAATTAATAACTACAGACATTTACAATATTAATTACAAATAATTCCAATATTTCGAACATTTTCCCGGTGCACAGATAGCATATGCTCTAAGCTTATTACATATGTAGTCTACTCGGGGACGTCTTAGAGCCTTGGTGAAAATATCTACAAGTTGATAATTGGAATTGACAAATGTTGTCTTGATCTCTCTTAACTGATAAAAGGCAATCAATTTCGATAAGCATGGCCCTCTCATGAAAGACCGAGTTAGAAGATATATGTAACGTTGTCTGATTGTCACATATTAGTTTCATAAGGCGTTGTTCATAGAGACTAAGTTCTCTCGTCAATTGCTTTAGCCAGATAAGCTCACAAGTTGCAGCTCTTATTGCTCAATACTCAACCTCTACACTTGACCTGACTACCACAGTTTGCTTCTTACTCTTCCAAGAAATCAAATTCCCCCCAAATAAGACACAAATAGTCTGAAGTAGATCGTCTATCTAAAGGAGAACATCTCCAATCAACATCTAAATAGCTACAAACAACAACATACCCCTTGTCTTTATATAATAAAACTTTTTGTGGTGTTTCATTAATGTATTGAAGAATTTTGACAATTGCGTCTCAATGGGAATCATAAGGAAAATGAAGTAATTGGCTAGCCACACTAACTACAAATTAATGGTTTGTTATGCATGTTTCTAGTATGGAATTATTATTTATGTGTTATGCAATCATTGTAGTTGAAGGGGGAGATGAAAACTTTTTTTTTATGGTGTATGAAAACTTTTATTTGGTAGATGAAAACTTTTTTTTTATCAGAAAAATACAATTACTATGAATATGGTGGGAAAGTGAGTTTTGTAGGAAAGTTAAAAAAAAGTTGTTTGGTAGGCCAAAATATTATCGGAAAAATTGGGTTAAATTTTCTGAATCTATGTTTAGTTGAAGGTAAAATATTGATGTGAAAATGAGTTAAAATTACGAAATAACCCTTATAATTTCTGAATCAGAACAACCCTTGCCTAAAATATTCTTTACTTAGCCAGTAATCTCAAAATACCACATTGGAAGTGGTATTTTGAAACAGTAATTTTCATCACAAAATGCACACAAATGACAAATCCTAGGCAACTTATTTTACTGGGTAAATTTTTGCAAACTTGTACCAAACATGGCAAGGAAGCACGGACACTTGTAAAAACAGGGAGAGTCGTGTCCGACATGCTCCGACACGGTGTCGGACACGCGGTCAACTTTTTTCGACACGTTGACCATTCCGACACGCGATTTGACCGTGTCCGACACGGTCAAATGACATTTTCGTAATTTTTTTTAAAAAAAAAAAATTAAAATATATTAATAAAGCTTCCACATGATTATATCAATTTTATTTTTTTGTCTTTTTTCTCCTTAAGTAGATAAGAGATCATCTCAGCATCATTGTTGTCAATTCCTATAACGCTCTTGTTGTATCTCCTTGTCTCTGATCTCTCTCTAATATGATTTGATCTCTCTATCTGATATTATATATCTCTCCCATCCCAGTTCTTATTTTTTTTATTAAATCTTCCATCTTTATAACGCGTTGATGGGTATTATTAATTTAGTTTCATTTTTTTGTTAAATTTTTAAATATTAAATGAAATATACACTATATAAATTAAAAATATTATTCAATATTAAAACGTGTCCTAACGTGTCGAAATCCATAATTTTTTAGGATTGACGTGTCGGAGTGTCGTGTAGTGTCGTGTCACGTGTCGTATCGGTGCTACATAGAAACATGCTATAGATACCAACTCACACTTCCCCATCAATCCCAAAATAAAACTCTTACCAAACACCCCCTAGGAGTCAAACCCACCTATCAATTTCCATTGAGAAGCTTTGTGTTGAGAGGAAACTCTCCCTTAAGTGTGAGGCTCCATTTTTTAGATTCGTTGAAGTGGAGGATTCTTGCTTCCTTGAAGCTTGGTGATCCTTCCTTGGTTGTCTAAGACTTTGAAGTAAAAACTCACCATCTTTCTTAAGTCTTTACAGAGATTTGATGATTTAGGTTTTTAGAGAAAATATGGATTTTGTGATTCATGAACTTGAAATGAATTTTATGGTAGTTGTATATGTGTTCCTATTGTAGTGTTGCACTAACTGACATGTTGGTGGAGGATCAAGCATTGGACCATTCCATTGAGCAAGACTTGGATTCTTAAGTATTCCAAGTATAATTTAAAATGATAAATGTGATTCCTTGGTGGAATTATAGTTACTAGCTTGGTATTTGATGTGTATTATGTATGATTGGTTGAATCTTCACCTTTGAAATAGGTGTTGCATATAAAAGATTGATTGTGTTGGTATAATAAGCATAAAAACAAGAGTTGAGTAGATTGCTTAAGCTTGAAGAAATCTTCTAAAGGAAAGACTACAAGAGGTAAATCCTTGGATCTTGGGAAATTTTCCCTCTTGCTGTTCTACTATGCTCCTGGGGAGTTATGGTTATATTTTGTATGATTGATTAAGTGTTAGTTGTATGGTATAACTGCATTTATTTAGAGTTGTTGTGTCATTGTGAATGCACCATTGAACAAGCACTAGGGGTTAAATGTGGTGATTTGATTGTTTAGTTCTTTGACCAATCGAAAAATGGACTTTCCTTAGAGATTTCATCCATAGAGGGGAAGCCCTTGGAAGTCTGATACTCTTGGGAGGCATCCCACCAGAGTTATCATTGTGCTCCAAGAGCACGAATCCAGGGTGTACTGTAGGTGCACGGATCCTAGTGTATTGGTATGCAACACCTTGTGTGCACCCGGTATATTAAACATACAATGGTACAAGGCGCAACTTAGGTGTTTTAGACATCTTGCCATTATAAAAATCACAAAATGAGCAAGAGTGGAAAATATGAGATATCAAATTTGATGATGATCTCTATTAATGTATTAATGTTTGGAATGTGAGAGTACATTATTATTACATAGAAGAAATCCTATGAGTGGGTTAATGAATGTTAAACAGATTGAAAATTGTCTATTAGGTTTTAAAAGACCCTTAGGGCAAACTTGGATATCAAGATATAGGAGGTTGTCCATTTTGTTATTTTGGGTCTGCTCGCTGAAACAAGCATATTGGGAAGACAGTCTAGCGAGTAAATTTTGGAAGATAACAGTAGCTATTGTTGGCCATTTTCTTGAAAAATAATTGCTCGCTGACTTGTTCGCTGGAGCGAGCAGTCTAGCGAGCAAATCCAAAGAGCAGCCCCTGTTACTGCTTAGCTACTATCTGGGAATTATTTTACTCTCTGACTTGGTCGCTCCAACGAGTAGTCTAGCGAGCTATTGCGAGCAGAACACTGCTTGTTGTTTAATCTTTTAGTGAATAAAGATAACATATTATCTTTTAGGTAAAGAGTTTAAATGAGGGAATGAAATACATTGTGGCAATACACAAGGAAGGACAAAGGGAAAAGTTAGTACACATATTCACTTACTGCTTCAGTAATTAATTATGATGCGCTTAATATCATATGCAATGATAACACATCGGCTACAGACAAGGTGTTACAGAGAGCAAAATATGCTAAATTTAAAGAAAGAGCTTAGGGCTTTTTCTTTGAGCAGGGGAGGAATGTATGAAGGACAAGAGATAATATTTTCATTTCTGACTTATTTCCTTTACAACATAGAACTAAGATTATAAATTTTCAATTTATGAATTTTTCTTGAAAATGAATACCTATTTCGATGCTATTGATATGGGTTAAATATTTGAATCTCCTAATTATTTATCAATGTTATTCTTTGTTATTATATTCTTTTCAAGTAATTTTCTCAAGTACAAACTCATCGAATAAGTTTCCTTATATTGTATTTCTATTTAGAACAAAAACCATCAAAAATTAAAAAATATAAATATACGGATAAACAATTGCAAACTTTATTTTGCTTGGTTTGATTTGACACAAGAAACATTTTCCTTAAAATTTCGTACTCTAGAAGATTCAATTATTTGATTCTTGAGCCTTTAAAGAGATCTCGAGGTGTTACAAGGATAAACAGATTCTTATTCGTCATGATAATTGATTTATGTAGATTCCCCCTTAAAAGAATAAGGAAAAATAATGTAACGTCTCAGGTTGACTCTGATATTTTACACTTATATGGAACAAGCTTTCATTATACTATTGACACAGATAAGAAATACCAACTATCACATTATTACATTCATATCATTGCACACATAACAAACATATATAATCATTCTGGTTACTTAGTTATGGAATGTATTCAAATCTACTACTCAACTCAAGTTCTTTTGCATATTTCACTAAATGACACTTGGTTTAATGGCTTTAGGACAACCTTTTCTTATCCTTTAACTTGTATTTAACTTCCCTCTCCAGTTTTAACATTATACCAACCGTTAAAGGTTTGAATTAGAATTAATTACTTTTATTTTCTTTAAAATCCGTAAGGAAATACTAAGGCTTTTCAAGCTTCAATTAAATATGTCCTAGACATGCTTACACCTTAAATTCCAACTTTAGTTCACTATTTGACATCAAAATAGTGGTTCCACAAGTTTGACATTCTCAAAATATATAAATGGACCAAACAAAACATAAAACCTCAATTTTAAGGCATATCCATACTAACTGATATACATGGTTACATTTATATGACATTGTCAATTACAACAAAAAGAGTGCATCAATGTGATAGTGCATAATAGCTCCAAAACACAACCCAATACAAGACATAAAATAAAAATACATATAATGAGGTACACAAGATTTTAATACATGATTTGAATATATGGTTAAATGGTTACTGTAACACCCCGTGTGTTATCATCAATTAAGATATTAAGCGCAGTTACAATTACAGCAGTTCATTTAAAAATATGGGGAAATTTTTTTTCTTTTTACCAGCGCTTACCTTTTTGAAACAACTGTATTAAATATTTTACAAGCTATGGTTATAGCTCAAAACTTGTTGCGGTAACATAAATGTTATAGCTTAACATCATGAAACATGGATTTAAAGTTTCTAAATTGTTCCTAAAAACCAACAAAGCTTAAATACATAATTTGACGTTTTATAGACTTGAGGTACCCTCCGTTTTACTAAAACTGCATATGGACTACTTCTCTATAAATTTCCATATTTTAATATGTTAAACTAGACTCTTCTATCTTTCCAACGAGGTATCACAAGCCTCGAGTGGAGTTCTATAACTCTAGATATACTCGCCGTAAGTTATTTCCTTAAAATTGTCAACATTGCATTTTCGGGTTCACTAACATCCCTTACTGTTTTCAAAACTTCAGCCGTTATACTCATTTATTTAATTATTCTCATCTATTTTCTCCCAAATTTTAATATGTTCTATTAGACACATTTATATTTAATTTAGTATATCATAAGCTTAATTTGGGTAAGAAATGAGAGAGAGATGAATTTTTTAAAGATTGAAGATAGATGTTGTCTTCAAACTTTGTGAATAGGGCAGCTGACACTCATCAGAAAACTGGACAAGTTCTACAACTCATAATTATTCCATATTTTAGGAAACAAAGAGGACATCCTAAGCTCCAAAATGGTAGGTCACACATCTCATTTGGCTAAGAATTGAGGGAGATATCGATCTCCAAAGTTAGAGGTAAAACTACATTATTTTTAGAAATTTTGTCAAGATATATTTGTTTCTACAATTAATCCCTTTATTTCAATTGTACCTAATTGACATTGGAATGACATCCAAAGGCCCAACAAACCTTGGTGCACTTATATCACACATTACCAATCATAATATACTCAATCACTCAATTTATAAATCAATCTCCACCATTGCCTTGGCTTACAAGTTACAACTTTAATAATTGCCAATTCCAATTAGACTAATTATTCTCATCTCCAATTCATACACATTATCCAATTTTATGCATTCTTTATCATTGTACCATATTAGGCTAAAATAAGCTTAAGGCCCTTCCATCAGTTACATCAAATATTACATGCCAAGATCATCAATATATTCAATTACATTTACATCAACTAACAAATTTAACTATTACATCATATGCAAAATATCAAATGATCCACAACAATTAGACTTAGCCCAAGATAATATATGAACAAACCCTATGCATGGGTATACATAAAATCATGTTATGCCCAATGTTCATGCACTAAGTCTAATATACAATATGTAGTCCCAAAAATACATCAAAATATCCTTTAGGCATAATGCACTCCAAAATATTCCAGTCCACAACTTTATGTGGGCTTCTTGCCCGAAGCTCCTACAGCATCACCACGGGTACCTGAAATGTAGGTCCCCGAAATACGGGGTGAGATTTAACAATCTCAGAAAATCACAAGTCCTGAAGGGTCACTCCATCCAATGGCTCACTCAAATGTGCAAGTGGAGATAATATTCATATAGTACATCATCAAACAAACAATTGGGCACAAATTCGAGAACATCCACTCAGGGATATCATTCAAGGACCCATCATATAACTCTCGACACATTCTTAGAGCGTTAACAACTCTAAAAACAACACTTTCTCAATGACACTACTAGCTTTCAAGTGTCTATTAGGTGTGGATGGAAGGAAGAAGATGAAAGGTGGTATCTTTGTAATTTCTTGAGCACAAAACCATAGGGGCTATAGTGGAGAGTATGAGACAGCCCTTAAACAAAGAAGAGCATCTACATAGAAGTTTGTAAGCTGACCTAGGGTTTAATGCCCATTTAACTATATAAAAATGTACCAACTTAATCCATTGGTATTAGTTCTAATAGTTTTGCTCTTCGTTAAACTCTAAAATTTTATATTATTAACCTAGATATTTTTCTAGGAATTATTATATTTTTACATTAATTTTTTGAGACACTTTGTCGGTACTCATTTTCTATTGCGAAATAGCCGGTATTAGTTCTGACATCACCGCTTATTATTTTTTACCTCAAACTTGATATTCTTAACTTAGATATTTTTCTAGGAATATTCATATATTTATTTCTATTTTTCGAGTTACTTCGCTGGTATCCATTTATACCGTGAAATACCCGGTGTTTGCACTTTCCTTCTGCAAAGTGACTTCATATCAATTATTATGCTCTTTCAATATTTATCCAAAGTCAATTATGAAATTATTTTCTAAACTCTTAATTAAATTATTTAATTTCCTAATTTAGCGGTGTGGGTTCTTACACGATCCACCATAAATACCAAGCAAAGATGGAAATGTTTACCACAAACCAACTCAAAGGAGGCCTAAGGTGATGTTTCAAGCATCCAAGCAAGCCAAATGAGCTTCCAAGCTACTCGTCTACACATCAAGGTCAAAATGCTCAGGGAGAAAAAACTCTCCACACAATGCTCCCCAAGAAGTTCACTCAACACGAAAGTCACTCACAATAAGATGCAGAACAACTTTGGTGTTAAATGTTTAAGCTAAAAATGACTCCAACTCAAAGTGAAATTTGAAAACCTTCCTTGCCCTAACAATGATGTAGCTTCGGCCTTGAGGAGAGAGAAGAGAGGAAGATGGGTTCAAAAATCTAATTTGTCACATGTGTCTTAAGTCCCTTAAATGAGGTGGGTCCCACATGTGTAATTTCTCACTTAAATCTACTCATTTAACACATTAATCTCCAATTAACTCATGAATCAATCATTTAATTAAAATTTTAACATTTACCAAAGTCCATTAAAATTATTTTAGCAGATGAATTTGAAGTTTCTTAGTAATTTGATAAAATTATGATTTTACCCCTAGTCATGTACTTTCGACACGTTTCCCCAAAAACCACCAAAATTCACCAAATAATTCAATAATCATTTTTCTTGGTTCTAAATACCTCTTTCAACATATATCTAATCCTAACACCGTAATCTCATTTCGAAGTTTTTCAGTAAAATTGTACCGCAGTATTTTACCGATAAAAATCACTATTCATCAATTTTCCTAAAATGTGCCTATTCACTCCAAATTTCATTTAGAATCCAATTCCATCATTATTTTCATCAAATAATGTCTAATTTTACCATTTCACATGTTAGGG
Organism: Gastrolobium bilobum; assembly: GCF_033153095.1. NCBI lineage: Eukaryota > Viridiplantae > Streptophyta > Magnoliopsida > Fabales > Fabaceae > Gastrolobium > Gastrolobium bilobum. The sequence goes on from NW_026897575.1 coordinate 34,871, forward strand.
ATATTCACTTGTTAAATTACCATTTTGGCCCTTAGTGGGTATTTTGACCTAAAACTCAGGATTTCCACTAATTGAACCATCTAACCCACAATTTAATTATTAATAATGCATTTCAAATATGTGAGGCGTTATAGTTACATTTTAATACATGATTTTAGTTCATTATTTCTCATTGTGTATGTATTGCTGACTATTTTTCTGTTGCTGTAATATTGTGATTTTGTATTTAGGTTTCTTTTATTATTATTATTATTATTTTGTTTCATTTTTTTTTTGTAATTTTTGATTCTGTTTTTCCATTTTTTTGTTTATGTATTATTTTTTTTTGTTTCTGTTTTGTTTTATTTTTTTGTTTCGGTTTTATTTTTTATGCATTTTTTGGATCCGGTTTTTGTTTTTTTTCTGTTTTGTTTTATTTGTCTGTTTACGTTTATTTTATTTTTTGTTACTGTATATAGTTGCTTTTTTTTTAGTTTTCATTTTTCTCATTGTAGTCTTTGAAGCATGACATCTGTAAGTGAGCTTCCCCTTTTTTGTGGATTGTGAAATTTATCGGTAAAAATCTTGACATGGCTTGGCAATGGAACAGTTTGAAAGATATTAATAACAAGATATTTGTAATTTGTTTTTTTGTTTGAAAGTTACAACTGGTGGCATTACAAAAGCCAAAAACCACCAAATAGGTTTGAAGGGAGATGTGGCTCCTTATACCAAAATTCCACTTGAAATTAGGAAGACTCTGAAGGATGCTTACGTTGAAAAAATGGCTGAAAAGAATGCATATAATGTTGACATACATGAAGATGATGATGAGATAGATGCAGGGAAAGAAATTGGAAACTTTCGAAGTAGGAAAAGGAGTGAGCTATAATGGAAGATATCAATGTTGGCAAGAGAGTTAAAGGCCCATTTGATTTGTATTTTTTTAAGAAACCTAAAGATAGTGTCAAAGTAGGAAAAGGAGATTTACAAAAAAAAAGTAGGAAAAGGAAAGAAGCAAAAAAAACCAATGAAGATTGTGACAAAAAAGCTAGGGCCAAAATTGTTCAATACATTGAAAGGTTTTTGTGTACCAATGGAATGCCTTTAAACATTGTACGATCAAAAAGCTTCAAGTACATGGTTGAAGCTATTGGGAATTGTGGTCCAAATCTTAAGCTTCCAAGCTATTATAAGTGCCAAGTTCCTTTACTTAAATAGGAAATAGATTACACCAAGGATTTGTTAAAAGATCATGATGTTCAGAATTAACTGTGGGTGTTCTATTATGTCAGATGGATGGACTGATAGGAAGTATAAGACACTTAATTAATTTCTTGGTGAATTGTCCAACTAGGACTATGTTTATGAAGAGTGTTGATTATAACACCTCATATTTTTAAAACCTATAATTATAGTTAAATATGGATTAAAGGGTAGGATCAGTGAAAATCTCATGTTTTGAGTCAAAATACGTAAAAAGGATAAAACGGTAAGTTGCCAAACACGTAACCCTACATAATGAAATGTTAGTAGAAGGTCTCAACGGGAAAACTAACCCTGGAAATGGATTCAGAACGAAAAATTGAGTGATTAGGCAAGTTTCTGAAAATTTGATGAATAGTATTTTTACCAGGTAAAAATACAACGGTATAGTTGCACCAAAAAGCGTGCTGAATAAAATTTGAGTTGTAGGCTTGGAAATAAGTTGGAAAAAGGTACATAGGACTAAGATTTATGATTATTGGTGAAATTTGATTGAAATTAGAGTTTTTGGGGAAACGTGCTCATAGTGCACGTACCAGCTTAAAACTGTGATTTCACCGAATGACCAAATAACTCTGGATTCATTTGATCAAGGAAAATTAAAGGACTTTGGTAAATATTAAAATATGGAGTTTTTAAATAGTCTAGGAATTATTTAGAGATTGGTGATTTAAGTGGGAGATTCGAAATAATTTGAATTGTGCGAGGTGGCGAGCGGGACCCACCCACTTTAGTGGACAACGCCACATGTCCCTTGTCAGTATTCATCATCTCCCAACTCTCCTCTCCTCTCTCCAAAGTCGCGGCCTCCATAAAACAAAGGGGGGGAATTTGCAAGTTTGGTTTCTCACTCAAATCCTCTCTAAAATCCAACTTCCTCTACATGAAACTTTAAGTAAACGTCCATCTAAACCCAACCATACCATGCTCAACTCTTGAAACCCTCTAATTTGATAGAAAAATGACACTCATTCCACAGATTTTTGGAGGAAAAATGATGTTCTTGGAGTGTTTGCTTGAGTATTGTGTGGAGGAGTCCTAGGCCTTAATCCTTGGTGAGTTGCTCTACCTATTGATGGTTATTTTGGTTGATTGGAATATGAAAACCTAGAGCATGTGTGTGTGAATTGATGTGATTGGGGACCTCAAATTGAATTTTTGTATTAGATAAATGTGGCTTAGAATGATATTTGATGATGATGATTGAGCTCATAAAATTTATTGAGAAAAAATATTTTAACTTAGGAAATTTTATGATTCATGAGCAAGACTTTGTGAATTGAGATTATTATGTGATTGAAAAATTAGTTGTGGAGTAGTTGTGGTAGTTAATTATATGTTGTATAGTGTGTTGAATGTGTGGAATTGAAGTGAAAATCCTTTGGTGGCAATGCATGTACAATTCGGCCATGGAGGGGAGTCTGAGGAAAAATGATGTAAAATTAATATAATTGGTGTTGTGATGGTTGGAACCAAGTTTAAATAGGTTGTGTGATTGTGTGATGCATGTGAATTGAAGGCAAAATCATTGGATATGCCTAGGTGTTGATTTAGGCCTAGAAGAGGAATTTAGGAAAAATGATGTTGAGTTGTAATTTAATGAAGTATTGGACTTGAAATGGTGTTGTCATGGGCTTAGGAAGCCATAGGAACTTTGAAAGAAAATTAACAACATGATTAGGTATTTTAGGCCTTATGGCCGAAATGATGCTTGTGTGGGGGGATTCATTGTGTTATATTTCAACTTGATGCACAATTAAATTGATGATCCTATGTGTGATCGTTGTAGGTTTCCTCCCACGGATGTGATCCTCGAGGATTAAGCTTGGTGGATTGCCTTTGGTCCTTGACCAAAAAGATTTTGGTAAGTATTTATGTCACATTTGAATGAATGCTTGAATAACCAAGTGAGTGGTCTTTATGTGATGCTAATGAATATGAGAATGACCTTGTGTAGGCATTTCTAGGTGGACTAAGTTACTGTGTAACTTGCATTGGAGCTACCTAGCTTGGGAGCTTCAAGAAGATAATCCCTTGGTACTGGGGTTAATCCCCGTGTGTGCTCCACCATGTCCATTGGGGTAGTGGTTGGAGGGGTATGTCAATGATGTGATTATAACATGCTCATGCATATGTATATATATTGGGTACATAGAATGTACCGTATCTCTGGCCAGTAGATAAATTGTCTTATGGCATTACGAACTTTCACTGGATAGGTCTCCATGAGGGAGTTCTATTTGGCCTGGGGCCATAGAGCTGTTATCCGTTGAGGAGCACTCTAGGAATGTCTCGGGTGTATCGGATGGAGGGTGCCTTGAATGAAGTTCCAGTAACACATTTTTGGATGAGAGCTTGTAGGCTATATGCTGAGGCCAGTAGGCCAGATGTTGCGTGGTTTTGGCTATGACCAGTTCAGCTTCATAGTATGTTTTCTTGTATACCTCCGTACTTTTCTAAATCCCTTGTTATATCCATTTTTGGTTGTTATGATTCATTGTTGTAGATTTACATATGAGTGAGCCATTGGGCAGAGTGATCCTCCAGAACCTCTGGGTTACTGAGATATATTTGTATATCTCACCGCGCGTTATGGGGCATTATTTCAGGTGGTTGTAGCGGGACAGGAGCTACAGGCAAGAGGCCCATTGGTTGAGCTATGGAGTTGGAGAGAATTTTGCATTTTGAGGCCACACTTGGCATAGGCTAGACTTAGAGCATGAACATTGTATATTTCATTAGGGATTTATATCATGTCATATTTGTTCATGCTTCATTTTGGCTAAGTTTAGTTGATTATACATCTTTTTGTATTTTGAGATATTTCATTGTAGTTATGTTTACCATTTGGAGAATTGTAATGTAATGCTTATGGACCTTGTATAATATTGTAAAGTATGTATGTGATGAAAGGGCAATAGACCAATTTTAGGTGATGATTACATGTCAATTGTTAAGAATGCATGAAATTGGACAATGTGATTGTAATGAGTTTAAGATTCAACTAAGTTAAATAATGGATTGTAAATTGATGAGAATATTGCAAATTGTTATGAGTTGTAAGAGCACCAAGGAATTGTTGGTCCTTGTGTGCCACCCTTGTCTATTAGGTACCCTTTAGGCTTTGAAACACACTTTTAATAAAGTGGGATAGGTTAAATAACCAAAGGAGGTGTCGTCAAAATTTATACTAAAATGATAGTTTTTAAGTTGACTTTGGGAGAGTATATCTCCCTTCATAGAGGTCCAATAGGGATGTGCCATATATAATTTTGAAGCTTGAGGTGTCAGCTATGTTGTGTCAAAATTTGATAGCATTTGAAGCTGTGTAGCGACCTGTAGGTACGTTTGAGTGGAGACTGCCCAAAGGGCCCTGCATAGGGGGTTGTTCGGGTCACTGGATTCCATAAATTATTACTCAAATTAGGCTCATGATATGTCAAATTAAAGCTTAAGGTGTCTAATATGCTGTATAAAAATTTGAGAGATATTGGTTGAGTGGTTTGTTCAGAAAAACAGCAATGGTGAGGTATGTTTGGAGTCCTGTTTTGGGTTGGCTGGCAGCTTTGCTTGTCCAACTTTAAACAGTGATAACTGGAGCTAGAGAGAACTTTATAAGGTGTGTGATACCTTGTTGGAAAGATAATTGATTATAAAATAATATACTAAAATATGAGAGGTTCGTAGCATGGAAATGTCGCTCAGCGTCCAAAAGACTGAAGCATGTTCAGTTGTAGAAAACTATAAAAGTGAGATTTATGCTAAGTGAGTTTATGGGAACCCCTTAGTGACTTAAAATAAGTAATGTATGATAGTTAGGCTTTTATTCTATTTATTCCGTGTTTAGAATTCAATTATGATCACAATTCATGTCATTACATTTTATTATTGTTTTAAACGCTTACATAATGAAAAGGAAAAGTTTACTCGTATTTTTTAAATGAACTGCTGCGATTGTAACTGCACTTAATATCATAATCAATGTTAACAATACCGATGTATAACAGGTTGTTACATTGATGCTTCTTATGTCAATAGTGGGGAAAAGTTATTTAAGCTATTGGATAACTTTGTGGAAGAGATTGGAGAGAAAAAATATTGTTCAAATGGTGATTGACAATGGGACCATTTATGTATTGGCTAGTAAGATACTAAGATTTTCTCATTTAATTTTTAAAGTTAATTTTAATTGTTACTCATTTTTGGTTGTTTGATTTGATCTTAGGGAAACTTTTACAAGCAAAAAGACTGTTTTGGACTACATGTGTTGCACATTGCTTAGACTTGATGGTTGAAGACATTGAAAAAATTCAAAAGGTTTAGGAAAGCAATACAAAAAGGCATCAAGCTTGTAGGATTCATTTACAATCATTTATTGGTATTGAACACAATGAGGAAGTACACTGCCAAGACTGAATTGGTGAGGCATGGGGTCACAAGGTTTGATACAACATTTCTGACGTTGCAAAGGTTGCATAAGCAAAAAAATTAACGTTGGAAAGATGTTCAGTTCTGATGATTGGGCAAAATCCAAGACAATAAAAGACCCTAAGGGTAAAGGGCAACTTGTGTGGTAAAGATGCCTTCGTTTTGAAATGAAGTTAGCTATTCTCTCAAGGTTATGGGGCCTCTTGTGGGTGTGCTTAAACTTGTGGACAATGAAAAAAAGTCAGCAATGAGTTATATATATGAAGCAATGGATAGGGCTAAGGAAGCTATTGAAAAAGATTTCAATGGAAATCATGATAAGTACAAGGATGTGTTTTCTATAATAGATAGAAGATGGGATTGCCATCTTCATCATCCATTGCATGTTACAGGCCATTATCTTAATCCCGAATACTTGTATGGCAATCTGACGTGGACTTTCGAACCCATGCAAATTACCGAGCTTTAAGATTGTAGTGATAGGGCAACTCAGATTGTCTCTCAAAGAACCTGCTAGAAATCAAAAACTCTCTGTAACAATAGAATATAAAAGGAAAGGGGGATTTTGTTGATTCGAAATTTAAATAAGAACAGAATTCAAATTGAGATTTAAAAAAAATCAGAATTAAAAGCAATCAACCTAAGGACTTTGGTTTCATTAATTTATTTCATCATTGGATAAAAATAAAATTATCAATTTGTGATTAACCCCAATTGAATTCGGAATCCTCAAATTCAATTGGAAATCCTCTTTAGACTATCGCCTGGCATTTGGTTGAATACAGTATTTAAACTATGCAATCGCAGTAACCTGTCAACTTATGTTCATCGGGTTAATTAATCTGACCATTAGATCTAATGATCAATTTTCCTTTATAGAATGCAATAACATTATTCAGTTTGAATACCTATAATCGCATGATATTCAATCTGAATTGGAAAAAAATGAAATTGATTAGAATGTTAAAACAGATCCTCCGAAATAAACTAACGAACCCTTAATCCTTAGATTGATTAAAGGTGTTTAGCCTAGCATCGCGAGGTTAAACATCATTCAAAATAAAATAAAAGGAGAAGAAGAAGATGAAGAGAAAAGAGTGCAGAATTTCGAATTCTAAAGAAAAACTCAAAAAAAAATTGTCTGATTCAAAATCTGACTGCCGAAGGGTTTTCTAAAGTTTCCCTTAAATAACCCACATTCAGAAAGGGTTAGGGTTCCACCACTTCGGCCCATACATAAAATAAAAATTTAATAAAACAAAATAAAACATTAAAACATGACCTTGGGCCCTAAACACATTGGATTCTAATTTAATTTACAAGTTCAAATGTCAAAATAAATTTCCACCAAAACACGTCCATCTTGGGCTCAGGTTTCGACCATCTTCTCGTTCGAATTGGGCTTCAGTAGCTGAAATAGCGATTGTAGCCCTTTCTGTTAATTGCAAAACGCAATAAGAACGGAGTCAATCGAACATCTGTATAGTGGGATATGGCCAAAATACGAAAGTAGTGTATATTTGGAAAATTCTGACGAAAATCAATTAAACCCAATTAAAATCTAGAATTCTGATTGATCCAAAAGACATTTATTTAACTCAAATAAATCCTAAAAATACTATCCAAGTATAATAAATAAGTGTAACAAAATATGCAATATCACAATCCAAGAATTGATGATAATGCAGAATTGATAGCGAGATTGTATATATGCTTTGCTAGGCTTAATGAAAATGTGGAAGAGGTGGATAAAATTTCAATGCAATTAGAAGCATTCAAGACTGCATAAGGCCTCTTTGGAATAAGTCAGGAAATAAGACAAAGAACTACAATGGCTCCTAGTAAGTCACTATAAGTCTTTAAACTTTTATATTTACATGAAATTCATGTAAATATTAATCATAATAACTTGTTGTAATTTGCATGACAGCTCAATGGTGGAAGATGTATGGAGCACGTGTTCCAAATTTGCGGGACATTGCCTTAGAGTATTGAGTTTGACGTGTAGTTCATCGGGTTGTGAGCGTAATTGGAGTACTTTTAAGCATATAAGTATAAAATTGAAATGGTTTTGGTTTATAGAGTTTCTTACATTGATTGTCAAACTAATATTTTTATGTTTTTAATTATATACTAGATTCATTCCAAGAAGAGAAGTAGGCTTGAGCATCAAAGGTTGCACGACATGGTCTTCATTAAGTACAACAAGCTCTTAAACAACATTTTGAGAGACGTGATTTGATTGACCCTATTGTTTTAAAAGCCATTGATGAGAGTAATGAATGGTTGGTGGGAGAAGAGGCTAAAAATGAAGATGATGAAAACGATGAGTTAGCTTTTGATGATGATATATTGAATAGGTCTCTAACATACACTAGGCAAAATGCAAGATTGAGGAATGAAGCTTCTTCTATGCCTACAAGCTCTAAGGAAGGGGAAAGGCACCTATGCAAGTTGAAGAAGAAGAAAGTAGGGGTGAAGAAGTTGAAGAGGAGGAACAAATCTATAATTTGAATATTAGTGAAGAAAGTGGGGTGGTGAAGAAGACTTGGAAGAAGAAATATTTAAGCTACTAGAATTTGTCTAGTGGTAAGGGGTTTGGGTAGATTATATAAATTATGTGTTCAATTTCCACTTGTATCAAAAAAAGAAGAAATATTTGATGATGATAGTGATTAGATTACTAGTGAAGAAAGTGAGGGTGGCGAAGAAGACTTGGGAGAAAAAATGTCCAATGATGATTTTGAATTTTTGTTTGTTTGGTACATATGATTTTGAATTTTTGATTAGTTCCTTTCCCTCCTTTATTTTGAAAGTGACAATGAAAATTTGTATTGACATTTTTAGATCCTTTATGTTCTTAGAATGTTTCAGTTAGTTTATTTGAATGAACTAGCATGTTGGTTGCTTCCTCTGTTACTTGAATTGAATCATTGTTTGGAATACGTTATGTCTTTTGTGTAGTTTAATGCTCATCCCTTTTATTTTGGATGAATTCCTATCGTTGAGCATGTATATGTGTATGTACTATTTAGTAAAAATATTAATATGGACTTTGCAATAGCAACTTTACCGCAACATGTATAGTGCTATACCATATTTTTGGGGTCGGCCATTACCAATCGTTATCTGCTATTTAAAACCTAGAAAACTATATACCATAAGTAGTTGAATCAATTACAAAAAATTCTAATATCGTTTTTTCAATTGCAAAGTGATTTTTTAACTACATATAAAGCACTCAAAAGTGGTTTTTTTAAGGGTGCAAAATGGTCACATTAGTTAAATTATATATATATATAGGGTTTATTTTTTCTAAAGTTACTTTAGATAACTTTATCTAATGTTCATCAAAACGACGTCGTTTTGAGGCAGAAATTATGGTATATTTATAATTTTAATTTATTTCGGGTTATAATAGTCTTTATGATTCTAATTTTTTAACTTTTCAATCCTAAAACGACGTCATTTCGATGAAGATTAGATAAAGTTATCTAAAGTAACATTAGATACTTTTTTCCCATATATATATATATATAGGTTTTATAATTCTAATTCAACATGGGAATTGAAATTTTTCTACACACCCTTCGATTTTCGTGCTGATATGAGTCCTACACATATTTTTTTTTTACATATAGGTCTCACATGCTTTTTGTCTCTACAACATAAGATTTCAATTCTCATTTAACATGAGAATTATAAAATCCTATATATAAATATATATATATATATATATATATATATATATATATAATAGTTAAATTTTTAATAGTGTTAAACATGTACATAAAAAAAATTACAAAGAAAATAAATGATAAAAAAATACGAGGCAAATAATTCCAAGGAAAATCATATGGGATGTTTGAATTTTTTTCTTTTTAAAGTATTTTCAGAATTTTGTCTATGCTCTCTATATATGATTCAATAGTAATCTTTTCCTTAAATTAAAATAAATAATATTTTTTTTTTGAGACAAAAAAAAATTTCAATAAGAGTAAAGGTATGCAAAAGTTTAACTTGAAAAATTATATAAAATGATAAAATTATATAAATACAACGTAACGTGTGTCTGTGCGACAGCAACTTTATTCATTTGTTTTGTAGATACGTGATTGATTGAGGACGTCATCATTTGATTAATTACACGAGACATTTTCGGAGGTTCCTCGGTGCTGTCGGTGACATGCTACCAACATATTCCACTCACCGACCTCTTTACAATTTTTGAATTTTAAAGTACAATGACAAGATGCCATCACAAGCAAAACAAATGAATATATTAATAAACAAAAATACTATTATTAGATGAGATAATTAATTTTATATTCTCTCACATCGAAAATGTCATCTTATTTTTTGTTGGAAAAAATGTTCTGCAGTTAGATAAGTTTTCTGTATTTATTTTCAAAACGACATCGTTTTGGTATTGAAATCTTTAAAAATTATAAATATAAAGACTATTGTAACCCTGAAATAAATTAAAATTACAAAAATACCATGATTTCCGTCCCAAAATGACGTCGTATTGGTTTACTGCAAATAACTTATATGCAGTAACGCTAACTGCAGAAAAAGCGAACTTTTTTTTTTACCCTTTAATAATAGATCTCATTTAACTCTACTTTCATATAAAATAATTGTTAATATTCCCTATAAATAAAGAGAAAATTATTTTTGCATCAACCGGAATTATCATTTATGCTGTTGCTGTCATATTAACAGGTGGTGCTATTTTCTTTTTTTTAAAAAAGTAGGATATTATCTCAGTGACAGAGATTTTTTTTTGCATCAACTATAGAAACGTAATGCCCAATTGCCCATTAATAAAAGGGGTTTGATTTTCTCATGTTAAATGAGAATTCAATTCTTATGTTGTAGAGATAAAAAGCATGTGGGACCCATGTGTTAGAAAAAATTATATGGAGGACCCATGTCAGCACGAAAATCGAAGGGTGTGTAGAAAAATTTGAATTCTCATGTTAAATGAGAATTATAAAACCCGTAATAAAAAGTATAAATTATCAAAATTACTTTCAAAAATATATCTCTTCTTTTACGGAAGAGACCAATTTTATCCTATATGAAAAGATACGTCACTTATTTTGTTTTTAATGATGGAGCCAACATAAATTTTGTAAGTGCAATATAAAATGAGTTAGGATATTTTGATTACTATTTTTTTTACTACCACTTCACTACCACTCTAATCACCATAGGATTAGAGGAAAAGTTGAATGAAGAGAGAGAAAAGAAAAATAACTTTTGATCCAATGATAATTAAAGTGGTAGTAAAGTAGTAGTAGAAAAAATTAGTAGTCAAAATATCCTACCTCATATAAAATATCTTGTCCAAAATATACCCCCAATTACTTTTCTTCTCAATTGATCCAACAAAATTTTGTGCCTCCCATTTGATTGACAGTCCACTTTCTTTTTTCATCCTGATTGAAAATGATGTTTTCGCATAATTTTTTTTATATTTTTCTTTACAACATATTTATTTAGGAAAAATAATAAAAAGTGTATTAAACTATGTATTTTTCTTATTTTATTACCAAAAAAATAATGTAAAATTAATTTAATTAAATAATATACAAATAACACTTTTCTTACATTTTAAATGCTAATAACATAATACATTTCCTTTAAAAAAATTGATAGGTTACTATTCTTTATATTTTACTTTTTATTATTGTTGCCCAATTATTGTACAAGATAATCGCTGGATTATTACTAAATCAAGTTTGGGTTGATAAAATCAAATAAAAGTACACTGTAAATAAAGATGTGTCCCTTTTTTTTAATAATAACTCTAATTTCTTCGCACATCATCTTGTTTGGTTTTTCTGTTTCAAACAATTAATAAAGCTCATCACCAAATTTGGCTTGACATAAGCATTATGCTACTTAAAAATTAAAATGCGAGTGAGATGGTCTATGAAATCATTGGCCAAAACACCAGTTACGTTCCTTTGTAAGTTAGTAATCTTACAAGCTGAGTAAAACAAAAAAAGAAAAAAAAGAAAAGAAGATAAGATAAGATAAGAAAAAAGAGTAATCTGACTAGTGCTAAGCCATTATCATTATCTTCTTGCCAGTTAATTTTTGCGACAAGTTGATCGTCAATTCGTCATCATTTACATTTGATAAATCTCTCAATACTTAATTTCAAAATGGACACATTGGAGGTGTAAAAAAGTGACCCCACATCACAGCAACTTTAGCTATTTTTTGAATCAAAACTCATCACAAGATGGATAGATTTTGTCACATTGGCACACAGCTTTAATATATCCCCAACGTCACTGCCCAATCTAAAAGAACTAAGCATAAAAGGTTCTATTCACACTCTCCCAAAATGTACATGCAATAGTAAAGAAGAGGAGACTGAACAAAATCAGCACCTCAAAAGCCAAGAAAACAAAAAAACATTTGCCTCCAGCCATGGATCTTGTAGAGTAACTGATGTCTAGATAACCTTGAGACAGAAAATGACATGCTGACTTTGAAACAGCCTAGGCTCCACAACCAAATTCAATCAAGTACAGTAAACATATGCGTTGTAATTGCTTTAATGAGTGTATTGAACAAATTTTTGGGCTAGGAGATCAAAATGGAATTGAATTATAGACTAGGTGGTAGCTACCCTTTGCTTCTCCTAGCGATGATATATCAAATGTTGATGTTTGCCGAGCCAAACAATAAGATATTATCAACATTTGTTATCATGAAACCATTATGGTTAGTGACATATCATGTTTCTTCACTCCAAGTATTTACAAGATCTGTTTGAAGCAAGAAACAAATGTATTCCTTCTATCTTCTTAACTTAAACTTTAATACATCAATATACCGCGACCAATCATCACAGCTTTAGATTAGCATACCAAAAATTTGAAGGGATTTTAAGGCAAGGAAAAAGCTTTAATCAATGGATTCAAATGAATTCAAATGGGGAAGGGGGGAAATGTCAGAGGAGAATACTGCGGATACCTTTCATGTCCTTTGTGTTTCCTTCATCCAAGGCAAGTCTGTGTTAAGAGAAGATGGCATGCCCATCTGAGGATTGGAAGAAACTGAAAATTTACCCTTCTTTGACCACAGCCAGATTTTGGAAACAGAATAGCTCTCACCTTTACTTACACTCCTAATCTTCTTCGCTTCAATATCCTCCACAACTGAAAACTTGTTGAGGTTTTCAGTTCCTTTCGCGAGGTTTACATCCCGACATTGAGGGTCATGGTTCAAGGTTATCTCAAGGTCAGAGTTGCCAAACACATATTGGTAAGATCCCATGGAGTAACATCTTCTTGCATCCAAATTACTGCTACTAGTCTCTCCTCCACTCTCCACTGCCTCCACATCCAGCCTTTTGAATTTACCAAGTCTTACAGGGAAAACCCCCTTCCCTACAGTTTCTTCAATTTCAACTGTTTTTTGTCTAGTATTGAATTCATTTTCACCATTACAGGGGCAGCCCTCATCTTCCCTCAAATCATCAAAATCAAATATTGGGTTTTCAATGGAAAAGCCTTGAGTAAGGAGGGTTCCCCTACAAAGTGGGCATGTTGAGTTTGATAGAAGCCAGGTATCTATACAATTGATATGAAAAGCATGGCTGCACATAGGAAGCAACCTGAGCTTATCCTTTTCAGAAAATTCAGTGAGACAAACAGCACAGTCAAATGCCTCCTTCAGTCCCTTTATCTCCTTATAATGGAAAACAGGAAGTGCATCAATAAAAGCCTGGTCCAGACCAGAGTCATGGAGATGGAAAAGCTGTTGCAGCTGTCTTTGAAGAGCATCAGAGTTAGAAATTTCATGGTGTCTATTAGATTGAGCAGATGATGAGGAAGTTGGGTTCTTTATGAGAAATCTAACAAGCAAGTGGAGCAGGCCCGAAATGAAAAATAGAACAGCCAGAATCACTATGATAAAAAGCACAGCAGGACTAATTCTAGCACCAGAAGCTGAAGGTGGCGAGGATGATGATGAAGAAGACATTGATTCTTTGTGGAAAGAACCCGAATATGGAGATGAAGTTGAAGGCAAAACCGGTGGTGGGTAGCTCATGTAAACCATCTTTTTGTTAGATTTGATGCTGAATCCAAACCATCTTCAAATGGGTATGGTCAAAAGACCACTTACCATACATGCTTTCAAAACATTCCAAATATCATGAATGCAGAACCATAAAGGATGCTTTTGCTAACCTCATCATACAACACAACCCTAGTAACATTTTGACACAACACACACCACACAAAATCACAGCTTTCGCACTCAGATTCCAGAGAAAATACACTACAAAGTAGTATTAATTCAGCACTATTAACTTTTTTTCTTATTTTTATATTGGGCAAATCATTTCAAATGAAAGGAAAAACCAGTGATGGTACGATAATAGGACAGAAACCAAAGCCGCATATGATGTTTTTTTTTTTTTTTAAGCATAATAATATGTGGAACTTAACTCACCCAACTAGTTCCGGGGGGGGTCCATTATTTGAAAAAAAAGCTCTTGAAACTGTGAAACTGATGGATAATGGTCTCTTCTTTCTTTGTCTTGAGGCTTCCAGGTACAAGAATAAACCCTAAGGAGCAGGCTTTTTGAGTTGCTCAAGCCTTAAATAGAGCTTAGATTCAGAGAATAGGAAAGCGAAGTGTGAAACGCTTTTCTCTTTGCTTTGTCTCTCGCCCCAAAGATATATCTCTCTCTCGTCCTTGTCATGTTTCTGGTTAGAGCCACAGAAGTCAAGTGAGAAAGTGCCACCAGTTCCCCAAGCGCAAGGTAAAACTCAAGAACAAACAAAAACAAACACTAAAATAATAATAGCACTCGCTATAATGGCGCGTGAATATCAATTCATTGTATTGCATCTAGAGTTTTCCGAATATTGAGTTTATTGAATGAGAAGATAAATTTATATTGTGTTTGGTTGATGAGAAATTTTTTTTAATCAGGTAAATGTAATTTTTAGGTAAACGGTGGGAAAGTAAATTTGGTATGGAAGTTTAAAAAAAGTTGTTTGGTTGACCAAAAAATTACTGGAGAAATTAAGTAAAAAATTATATGAATCTATGTTTGGTTGAAAGTAAAATATTGATGGAAAAGTTGGTATTAATGACCAGAATAACCTTTATTTTAAATTTTGCTGTTGTTACAAAAAGCTTTTCCTAGTGTTTCTTCAACAATTGCACCATTTCGCTATGCATCCTGAAATACACCACTTTTTGCCATTTTGCTATGCATTCTGAAATACCACGTGAAGATTGGTCAAATTGCACAGTAACTTTGCTTCCTTTTTGCACGCGAAAGACAGATGGCAAGGCAACTGTGAAAAGTGGATTTATTTTTGGTTCTCCTGAACCAAATGAAACAAACACTTATTCTCATTCATGGTTTACTGGGGATCTTCACAGATCTCCTGAACCAAATAGCCCCTTATAGGCTTTTTCATCACTGTAGCTTTTAATTAATAATTAGTTATATTTTTGTTCTTCTACCAAAACATATCATCCATGTGTCCCTGTTTTATTATTGACACCGTAAAATACTCGGATACATAGGGTTATCCGGGTATAATTCGAAAAAATAACACTACCCGAGCACTCAGGTGGGTTACTCAAGAATTGTTCATAATCTGATAAATGCTATGAATTATTTACCCGGGTAGGGAGGGGGCTACCTGGATAAATGTCGCGGGAATGGTTTTTTAAAAACCCAGCAGCTTCCATTTGAAGACCCACAAAAGGGTTACCGGGTAGAGCTGCTGGAAAGGCAAATTGGGTGATTCCCTCACCACATTGGTTGGACCATCTTCTTCTTTTACGATCATCCTTCACGCACCATCATTTCTTCCTTTAACTGATTGAAAACCAAGAAAGGTACATTTTTTTACTTTTTAATTTTTGATAAACCCTAACCTTGCATTCTGATTTTCGTTTGTGTACCACCTTTCAAGTGCACAAATATTGTTTAATCGTTGATTACATTTTGCATTTTGATAGTGATTGGACTATTTGCTAAATTAATTTTTGATTCTTGAAATTGACTTTAATTTTCTGTGTCCATGATTGATGTCTGATCTTTGAGTGTTAATTATTTTGCGATTGGTATTAATACATGTGTATTTGTGTTTTTTTCAGTTTCACATTATGACAAAAAGACTGACTGACACATTTCAAAGAAGAAAGGGGTGGATACCGAGAGGAGGACCAAGCACCGACATGATGGGTCATCATCCTCTCAGCCACAGGCTGCTATTCATCAAGCTCCGGACATGCCTTTTGGATATTTATTTGAGGATGACATTGATGCACATGAGAGATTTGTGAAGTCCTTCATGAGCCAAAAAATATGTGAGCCGAAATCGCTGGATTCGGCGTTCTTCAACTTGGAGCGGTTCGACATTGTGCCACTTCTAGATCAAACACATCTCCTAGTGCTTGCGGAGATAAAGTGCCCGTATTCAGAGGTTATGGTGAGGGCTTTCTACCAGAACCTTATGGCGAGTTGACTTCCTACGTCTGCGGGATTGATATTGTCCTTACTGCTCCTATCTGGACAAAGCTCCTTAGGTTTAACTTTGATGATATACCAGACACAGCCTTGTATGACTAAGACTCGCATCATATATTTGGTGGTTATGATCGGGAGGCGATTATTGCGGAGACCAAGAGAGCTAATGCAGAGGCTGGACATTTTGCTCATTATCCTGATATCAATTTATTGGTGTCTGCCCGCATACTACAATATGTTATGACACATATTGTTTTCCAGCGCGGTCATAATCACTCGAAGGTGCTAGAAGGTGACTTTGTGATTTTATGGGCCCTCTTGCACCATATTCAGGTCAACTGGAGGCACTACATATGCATCCTTATGTGGAAGGCTTCCAAGTCTAGGAAGGCTGAATTGCCTTTTGCATTCCTAGTACAGAAGATTTTGCACATATTTGGTGTGCCTATGGAAACTGAGACGCTTAAGACAGCCACGAGATAGAATGCCATATTGGTGAGTGTCTACTGAAGCAGTGTGGGATTATGCATAGCCGCGCGAGTGTGTTACTGGAGGAGGGCACCTGAACCACCTGAGGTCCCCCTTACCATGATGTTGAGATGGAGGATGCACCTGCAAGTGATGTTTGTGATCTTTAATATTTAATCAATATTTTTAACTTAACCAAATTTTAATATTTTATATTGTTGATGTGGATGCAGGCCTTGATGATGATGACGATGATGATGATAATGTTGCAGCAGATGAGGGACCTGCATGTCCTACCCGCATTCGGTAACCACCACCTCCTCCATTTCTTGAAGGTGGATGGACAGCTCCTGAGGGTGGATGGACAATTGATCATATCATGACGTCCATGTATAACTTCACATGTGACCTTGACGCCTTGACCGGTGAGTTTAGCGACTTTAGATAGAGAACAGGCAAGTGGCAGACTCAGATGGACAACAGGGTGACACGCTTGGAGGCTGACTACAGACAGGGTGCCGCAATATGGAGGAGCCTGTTGTTGCTGTTGAGTCTGGTGATAAGGAAGAGGAGGAGGATGATGACGGGGAAGAGATGCAGTCAGATTCTAGCCATTAGGTTTTTTTATGTACTCGGGCCCTTTTTGGATATCTTTAGCAGGGCTTTGGATGTTTTCATCCCTTTTTCGATGTATTGAGTGACTTTTTGGATGTATCGAGGCATTTTTGGATGTATTTAGTGGGGCTTTGGATGTATTTTGCTTCATGTATGTAGGACTTATTTTGAACTTGCAAGTGTATTCCACAAGTCCTTATTGTTAATGAAATGAGTATTTAAAATTTACATTTTTGCATCATTGTTGTTTTTCCACTACATGTAGTTCGAATAAAAGTTGTGTAGTTTAGAATGAGCAAACCTCGTACGTAGGACGACAGTTCATTCCCATCTGAACCCATTTTGTTGATAAAAATTCATCTGTTCCGTTACCTAATATTCATTTTTGCTACTAAAAGATGTTTTCCAAATCATGAGAACAAAAATACCATAAGGGAATGGATGTTGATATAATCACTGATAAAGGAAGGAAAAAGGGAAACAGATTGACTTATTTCTACACCTGTTCCACTAACCTCTCCTCTGACTCTTTTGTAGGAAAAGACTGAAAAGAAGCTTCTAAAAGTAGAGAGAGTTCAGTGATCAAACAGGAAGAAGCATGTACAACAGAGAAGGAAGAGTGCTCATTGGCCTAAAGAAAGGAAAAACATATGGGTTTCAGAATAAAAAGGCAAAAATTCAACCCTAAGCTTCTATTCAAGCAACTTGTTTCATCTGTCAGAGCAACAGTTCACCGCCTCTCCATACAATCACGGAACAGCTGAGGAAAAATTGCAAGATTACCATAATCTCCCTCAGCCTATAAATAGGAGAGTCTCAGACGAAGAAAATGATCGAATTCCTTAAGAAGAGATCATAGCCGTTATAGTTTAAGTTTCTACTTTGTAAATTATATAGTTTTAACAATAGCTAAGTGACAACAACCCTTTCCCCATTCTCCATCACCATTTGAGACTTATCACGAGCAGATTTTCATATTTCTCCATTTCATTTCTTATTGTTATAAGAACTGGTGTTTATTAATATACGTCTGTTATTTCTTTTCTCTTCTATTCTTTATCTTTAACCTGAATCTCGGGTGTATGGGATTTCAAATTAAAATAACTATGTTGGTGTTTTCAGCCATCAGCTAAGTTATTTTGAATGGAAAAATTGTGAAGTTCGTAAAGAACTATGTTCAAAACTCTTGCACTGAACCTTTTCTATTTTTATGATTCAAGTAATTTTAATTCTTTGGGTATCAATGGAAATTGAACGCAAAACTAAGAAAGGAACTCCCCTAAGGGAGGGATTTCAGACAACTTAATCATAGGAGGAAGGTAAGATTGTGAAAGCAATCTTACTGGTTTCCTTAGGAATAAGGGACCACCTCATTCCCTGAAGGTTCTGAACTTAGTAACTGTTTGAGTCAAGGGAGCCATAGGAATATAGAAACTTACGAGCTATTTAGTCCATAAGCTGAGGAATCAGAGTTGGCAGTGAAAAGACCTGAACAAATTCAGAATGGTTAAGTCTTGAGTTGAGAACATAGCTATTTAAGAATGGAACAATGGATCCGTTCTGTGTAAAAGTTGTTTTTGTCATTTCACCGTGTTGTACCTTAATTATTGTTAGTTTTACAATTTGCATTTAATATTCTGTTATCACAACACCAAACCTCCCATGATTTTGTCATTCCTCTTGAAATCAGGAAGGATTTAATATATAACGACGCGAGGAGTTGTTTAGAGTCAACCTGAACCTACTATCTTAAGGGAACGTCCTTAAGATACCAGGGAACAAAAGGCCAAAAAGTTCAAAACTGTTCTTTTATTCATTTCAAATTCTTTTAAATTAGTTCAAAATATTATTTAGAGTTACTATCCTCGTGTGAATGATAATTTGGGCACTAGTATTCTCACTTATTACTTGATGTGTGCACTCGCGCGACTGGGTCAATATCTTGAGAAGGGATGCATTTTCTCTTGATAGACTAAGTAAGGGAACGTTGTAACACCCTGTATATATCCGGTAATGTTATCATACTATCGTATTAAGCAGCGCTTAATTAAAAATGCGGAATATCTTTTTCTTTTCAATTATGATGTCATTATCATTACCAACTTGCTTATTAATCAATTAATAAAACAACGCCTGTATGTAATTGCAATAAAAATGATGAATCAAAGTGATGATGTGGATACAACGTATACTTGATGATTCCACGACAACATGGTTTTGATGATAACAAAGAGGAATGATTCAAAGACGAAGCAATATCCAAAAAGCAAATGTGAAAGCATGCACCAAGTCTCAAGCATCAATCCAAGTCCAGAATCTCAAATGGTATACTCATTTAGGACTTAGGATAAATATGTAAAGATGTATAGATACAAAGCATTGCATGAGCTCAAGGTCATTCATCAATCATATATTTCAAAAGCATGCATCCTTAAAAGAAAAGTCAAGACAAATGGTTTCATATGTACAATTTTGGTTTGGAAGAAGTACCTATGTGATACAAACTTTTCTAGATAATTTCCATAACCAATAACATGCATTACACGTCAAAAAAACCATTTGGAAAGAGTAGAAACTCAGAACACAAAAAGGCTGCTGCTATGAAATATCCGGATATTCCACTTTGAATATCCGGATATCAGATATCCGGATATGGAACCAAGAATATCCGGATATACAATATCCGGATATGTGCCTGACAAATATCCGGATATGTACGGATTACAACGGCTATAAACGACTAGAAATGGCTAGTTTTCCTAAGAGGTGTCATTATAAATACCCACATCAGCTGGGATGAACAGTAACGACCCTAGATCATTTATTGAAGCTTTATTACTCTTGCTAGCCATTTATTGCTCATTAATTACTCACTTTAATCATTGCATACACTTGAGCTCATCTTTCCTTTGAAGTTATACATCTCTTAGTTCTTCAATTTGTTCAATCTGTACTTTGAGAGTACTTAGCCACTTCTAATCACCTCAATATTACTTCTTGATTTGAGAGGGGAGTGAACCCTATGTTTGAGAGGTTACCAAATTCCTAAGAAAATTTGGAGTGAAAAAGTGTAAGGCATCAAGAGCCCGAAGTCTTAAAAAGTTGTAGTGGTTTGTCAAGCACCCTCAAGCTTGATAGTTAGTGAAAAGAATTGATCGAGCGGCTTCAGTCTGGACGTAGGTCACGGTGGTGGTGACCGAACCAGGATACATCTAGTTTGCAATTTCTCTAACCTTAATCTCTTTATTTAAGTATTAAAATTGCATCTTAGATTGTCTTTATATATACGCTTGCTTACTTTGTTGATCATTACACTTGCTTTTACAATTAGACATTTCCTTATTAAATCACTTTATTGAAGAAATAGTCTTTAAAACATCAAAGGAGGTACTTTGCGAAAAGATTTTGTAAAACTCAATTCACCCCCCCCCCCCTCTTGAGTATTGAAGCCACATGTCCAACAAGTGGTATCAGAGCTTGAACTCTTGTGTAAAGAGCTTAACCGCTTCAAGAGAAGGGATGACTTCTTTGAACCATGATATGCTCCTTGAGGGATCATCTAGTACTAGACCTCCATTTTTTAATGGTGTCGATTATTCTTATTGGAAGAGTCGGATGAAAATATTTCTTCAATCTAATGATTTAAGAGTATGGAGTGTAGTTGAAAAAGGATACACACCACCTACTATAAAAAATGAGAAGGATGAAGATATTCCTAAAGATATAGATAATTACACTGAAGATGAAATTAGGAAAGGAAATTGGAATGCTAGAGCTCAAAACTTGATCACAAATGCCTTAGGTCGTGATGAATACTTTCGTGTTTCAAATTGTAAGAATGCTAAGGAAATGTGGGATATTCTTCAAATAACCCATGAAGGAACGAGTGATGTTAAATTTACAAAATTAAATGCACTCACTAGAGAATTTGAAATGTTTGAAATTCATGAGAATGAAAGTATTCAAAGTATGCAAAAGAGATTCACACACCTTGTCACTCATCTAAATGCTTTAGATAAATCTTTTACTAACCTTGAGTTAATTGCTAAGGTGATGAGAAGTGTGCACAATAGGGAATGGCAACCCAAGTTGACGGCTATTACGGAATCAAAAGATTTGAAAACCATGGATCTTGCAACCTTGTTCGGCAAGCTCCAAGAGTATGAAATAGAGCTAACTAGAATAACCTTGAAGGAACAAGCCATCAAGAAAAGCAAGGGAATTGCCTTGAAAGCCTTAACACCAAGCAAAGAGAAGGATGAGGAAAAAGAAGATGGAGATTCCGAAAATGGTCTTGACGAAGCTGAGATGAGTCTCTTCGTAAAGAAGTATGGAAAATTCTTTAAGAAGAATTTTTCAAAGAAATCCACATTTCCTCCTAGAAGAATATCTAAAGATGAAGGATCCTCACAACTTACCATCACTTGCTATGAATGTGGAAAAACCGGTCACTACAAATCGGATTGTCCAAATATTCAAAAGAAAGACAAATATGAAAAGAAGCAAGGCAAGGATAGAAGAAACTTCAAGAAGGCTTATCTTGCTTGGGATGACGAATCTAGTTCTTCCGATGATGACTCCAAGGAAGAAGCAAACCTATGCTTCATGCAAGATGGGAGACCACTGGAGAAATCAAGCAAAGGAACTCAACATATATGTCTCATGGCAAATGAGGACAAAAATGAATCTGAAACCGAGGTAAACTCATCTTGCTCTACTCTTTCCCCTTCATATGATGAGTTGTCTGACATGTTTGAAGAAATGCTTAATGAAACACTAAAACATGTTAAAAATCTTAGAGCATCAAGGAAAACTATTAGTTCTTTGGAAAAACAAATTACATCTTTAGAAAAGGAAGTAAAAGATTTGAAAGATGAAAATGAAACTCTCAAATTACTTGATGCTAGCACTAGTTGTATCAATTGCCTATCTTCAAATGATCATGCATCTTCATCATCATGTACTTCATGTAAAAATCTAAACAATGAAATTGATGATTTAAATGAAATTCTAAGCAAATTCACATGTGGAAGAGATAACTTAAATGTGTTGCTTGGTAAACAAAGATGCATGTTCAACAAATTCGGTTTAGGCTTTGACACTAGCACACAAGAAAAATCATATAAAAACTTTTTCATTTCTCCATCCTATATGACAAGTAGTCCATTCATTAAATGTTTTCATTGTGGTGGAAAAGGTCATAGTGCATCCACATGTAAAGTTAGAAAGGATGATATTATTGGGCAAAAGAAAGTGTGGGTTCCTAAGGGAACTAAGCCCAAGACTAACACAGTAGGACCCAACAAGGTTTGGGTACCAAAGATTAAATCTTGACTTTGTGATGTAGGTTTGCTTGAAGGCTAAAAGCTCTAAATGGTACTTGGATAGTGGTTGCTCAAGTCACATGACGGGAGATGTAACTAAGTTCCAATCATTCACCAAGAAAGAGCATGGACACGTTTCCTATGGAGATAACAACAAAGGAAAGATCCTCGGTATTGGAAAAGTTGGTAACTCCTCCTCCGTTTCTATAGAAAATGTTTTGCTTGTTGAGGGCCTTAGACATAACTTGCTTAGCATTAGTCAATTATGTGATAAAAATTATAAAATTATTTTTGACTCAACCTCTTGTAAAACTGAAAGTCTAATTGATGGGCAAGTTAAGTTTCTTGGTCATAGAGTGGATAACATTTATATGATAGACTTAGATGGTATGCCTTCAAATGACGATAAATGTTTGATTAGTAAGGAAGATGACTCTTGGTTATGGCATAGAAGAATATCACACATTGGCATGGGTCAATTGAGCAAATTGATATCCTTAGACTTAGTGATTGGGTTACCAAAGCTCAAATTTGAAAAAGATAAAGTTTGTGACGCTTGTCAAATGAGAAAACAAGTAAAGGCTTCTTTTAAATCAAAAAATATTGTTTCTACCATAAAGCCTTTACAACTTTTACATATGGATCTCTTTGGACCAACTAGAACCATGAGCTTTGGTGGCAATTACTATGCCTTGGTCATTGTGGATGATTATTCTCGCGATACTTGGACTTTATTTCTTACATATAAAAGCGATGCTTTTAAATCATTCAAGAGACTAGCCAAGCTTATTCAGAATGAACAATCTTCAAATATTGTTTCAATTAGAACCGTTCATGGTGGAGAATTTGAAAATCAAGAATTTGAAATGTTTTGT
This sequence comes from Gastrolobium bilobum, assembly GCF_033153095.1. Classification (NCBI taxonomy): domain Eukaryota; kingdom Viridiplantae; phylum Streptophyta; class Magnoliopsida; order Fabales; family Fabaceae; genus Gastrolobium; species Gastrolobium bilobum. The sequence goes on from NW_026897575.1 coordinate 58,351, forward strand.
GAAGAAAATGGTATTGAACATAATTTTCTCGCTCCTAGGACTCCACAACAAAATGAAGTTGTAGAAAGGAAAAGTCGTGTATTGGAAGAACTTGCTAGAACGATGTTAAATGAAAATAATCTTCCAAAATATTTTTGGGCGGAAGCCGTTGGCACCGCGTGTTATGTTATGAACCGTGCTTTAATTAGACCTATTTTGAAGAAAACTCCTTATGAACTTTACAGAGGAAGAAAACCCAATATTTCATATCTTCATGTCTTTGGTTGCAAATGTTTTGTTTTAAATAATTGAAAAGAAAACCTTGGCAAATTTGACTCTAAAGCCGATGAAGGCATATTTCTAGGATATTCACTTACAAGTAGAGCTTATAGGATCTATAACAAAAGAACAATGGTCATTGAAGAGTCTATTCATGTTGTATTTAATGAAACTAACAATGCCTTGCCTAGAAAGGAACTTTGTGATGATGATGTTATAGAAAACATGGAAAACATAAACTTGAATGACAAAGAGGAAAATGAAAGGCAAAAAGAAAAGGAAGCAAACAATGAAGAAACACCAAGTCAACAAACCAATGATGGAAACAATCTACCACAAGATTGGAGAGTAGCTAGAGGACACCCCATTGATGCGGTAATTGGTGATATATCCAAAGGGGTAACTACTAGAAACTCAATTAGAAATATTTGTAATCACTTAGCATTTGTTTCTCAAATTGAACCTAAGACCATAAATGAAGCAATTATTGATGAACATTGGTTCTTGGCAATGCAAGAAGAACTAAATCAATTTGAAAGAAATCAAGTTTGGGAACTTGTGCCAAAACCAAATGATTATCCAATAATTGGAACCAAATGGGTCTTTAGGAACAAGCTTGATGAAAATGGCATAATAACTAGAAACAAAGCTATACTTGTTGCTAAAGGATATAATCAAGAGGAATGTATTGATTATGATGAAACTTGTGCTCCCGTTGCTAGATTAGAAGCTATTAGATTACTACTTGCATTTGCATGTATAATGGATTTTAAACTCTTTCAAATGGATGTTAAAAGTGTCTTTTTAAATGGTTATATTCAAGAAGAAGTATATGTTGATCAACCTCCCGGTTTTGAAGATCTTGATTTACCTAACCATGTCTTTAAACTCAAAAAGGCCTTATATGGTTTAAAGCAAGCTCCAAGAGCATGGTATGAAAGATTAAGCAAATTTCTTTTAGAAAAAGGTTTTTCAAGAGGAAAAGTGGACACAACTCTTTTTATAAAGAAGAAAGATGATCATTAATCAAGCAACACAAGGATGGGATATTCATTAATCAAGCTAAATATTGCAAGGAGTTACTCAAAAAATTTGGAATGGACAACTCCAAGGCCATTGATACTCCCATGGGTACATCTTGTTCTTTAGACAAGGATGAAGGAGGTAAATCCATAGAAATTACTAAATATCGAGGTATGATCGGCTCACTTCTATATTTAACCGCAAGTAGGCCCGATATCATGTTTTGTGTGTGCATGTGTGCTACATTTCAAGCTAATCCTAAGGAATCACACTTAAGTGTCGTAAAACGAATTATCATATTTTTCTTATAATTTTTTGAGCATCTTTCCGGTACGCGCTTTTCAAAGCCAGTACCGGTTTCTAGCACCAGTTCTCATTATTTGAACTTGAAACTCGTTTTACAAGTCCTACATATTATTCTAGTAATTATCATGCACTTATTATAATTTTCCGGGATACTTTTTCGGTACACATTTATACCGACTAGCAGAACCGGTATCTGCACTTTTCTTCCGAAAAGCGACTTTCAGCATTATTATTCACTTACTATATTATGAAAGCCTCATAATAATTATTAGGGTCAATTATGGAATCATTTCCTATTTTCTCATAATTTATTAATTAAATTCCTTAATTAACGGTGCGGGTTCTTACAAACGTCCTTCAAAGCACCTAGCACCCAACAAAATGCCTACAACAAAAGGTCATTTCCATCATCATTAAGTGCCACAATGATAACCCATTTGGTTATCTAAACAATCATACAAACAAGTGATTCAACACTTACCAATATCCTTTTGGTCAAGGACCAAAGGCAATCCACAAGATTGAAGCTTTAATCTTCTATGATTTCGTCTGAGGGAGGAAACTTACAATGATCACATACACATGATCATCAATCAACTTGTTAACAAGTCATAATTCAAGACAACATACTCTCCCCCCAACATGTTTATAATTCGGCCATTAAGGCCAATATGCCCAACTCTTGTTGTTAATTTTATTTAATCATCCCAATGGTTTCCTTGGCCATCCACAACACCATATTAATCCCACAATTGCAACAAATCATAACTTAGTATAATTTCTCCCACAACTACCCTATATGGCTTAAGGTTATGTATCCAAGTGGCTAGGGAGTTTTCTTATATTTTCTCAAGATGCATTCCTATGTCCACCTTAGTTGATGCAAACACCCACTAATTCAATTCATCAAGCCAATCACTAGCTTGCACAATTTTTCTCTAAATCCTTCTAAATGGCCGAATGGATACCCTAGAGAAGCCAAGTGATTTTGCTCTCAATCCACATGCATTACACTTGAACACAATCCATTTGTACATGCTTAAAATCATCAACAAGTCCAATTACACAACTTTGCTCATATTTTCCCTAAATGGCCGAACCTACACACCACAATAGCCAAGGGATTTTCAATTGATTTTCAAATATCCAATGCATCATTCATCATGTTATTAACCATTCTTACTAATCCATAACTCAATTTCACAATTTTCCAACAATTCATTTTCTCAAATGTTCAAGCTCATCCATCAAAATTTTCACTAAGTTGTCAACTTTTTCACAAGAAATTTTATGAGTTCAATCATCATTAATCATCATTGTGAGCATTTAATTACAAAAGGACACTACCATTAAAGGTCCCCAACCACACATAGGCTTAGGTCACAAATTTTATGATCTCAATCAAAACTTAATAGAAATGATATTACATACCACTAATGGCTTCCTAAGGTCCAGGGGAATGATATACAAGCTTTCAAGCAAGCCCAACCTCCATTAATGGCCACACCAAGCTCAAATTTGTTTCCAAAGAGTGCCAAGGATCTCCTCACACAATGGTTTTCAAGGGAATTACACAACATGAAAGTTGTTCATTGGATGATTTGGATCAAGTTTCATGTAGATTGCTAAGTGTTTTGATCAAAGGATTGGAAGCAAGATTTTCTCCCCCCTTTGAAGATGATGGCTCGGATTTTGGATAGAGAATAGTGAAGAAGATGATTGAATAGTGGCTGAAGCACATGTGTCGTTGTTGCGACTCGGCAAGTGCACCGGTCGTTAACTAATAAAGTGTACCGGAGTACGAGATCGTTCCCACGAGGATTGGTTTTCAAGCATTAGTTCACTAATTGCGGTTTAGTTGGACAACCAAGATTGAGATGAAATTTAAATTAAAAACAATTAATATCATGTAAATTCAGAATAAAAAAACAAATTAAAAAGATGAGTTGTTTACTTATCAAAACAAGCATATTTAATGTTTCGATTTTCCCTAATTTCCTCTTTATGCTATGAATTAAACAGTCAAGAATCTGCTCTTAATATAATGCCAATCAATTCTTTCTAAGTTAATTAGGGCTGAATTCCTTGTTACCCTAAATCTATGTGATCTTAGAAGAACCCTAGTTCCCCGGTTATTCTCCAAGAAAACATGCATTAAGATCAAGAATTCAAAGATTGCATAATTACCCTATGTCTATCCCTAGATCATAAGGATTATGATAAATTTATCAATTCGAGGTTCATGCACCAACATTCCTATTGTCATACAATTCCCCTAAATCAATCTATAAGGAGCAAACTCATAGAAAGCATTAAAGACAGATAAATTTATTCAAATATAGAAAGAGAAGAATTCAAAGACAATTTAATTCAAAACATAAAGATTCAATTGGGTTCCATCTACCCCTAACTACATAAAAAATCTAGCCTATCATATTTAATTCAGAAACAATTGAAAAGAAAATAATTCTCCAAGACTCCATTTGTGTGATGTTGTCTTGACTCCTTAGTGCTCCAATACTCCGCAACAGGATTCTTTCTCTTGGTCTCTGTGTATCTTACGTTGTGTCTATCTCATTCAACTTACCCCAAGCTCCCTTTTTATAACCTTGAAAACAAATCTTATAATTCTTTACAGAATATCTCGATGATTCCATATCAAGTTGCAATCATATCTTTTTAATCCAGTTTTCTGTAGACTGGGCTTGTTTAGGCTCGCGTTGGGCGCTCAGGCGCACTACAGGGTCTTGAGCGCGCTTCCATGTTCAAAACTTTTGTAATTGACTGCCTCATAGCGCTCGAGCGTCCAAGTGACCGCTTGAGCATGCTCCTCGATGGGGAATTTTGCCTTTCTAGAGCGTTTGAGCGCCCTGAATGGATCAATTTGACTATTTTCACTGTCTTAGCGCGCTTGAGCGTCCTTCCTCACTCTTGAGCGCGCTCCTTTGAGTCTTGGTTTTGACTAAGATTGAGCTTCAACTCTATGTTATGATCCCTTTATCACATTTTAGCACCAATCACTGTGGGTTTACCTTCAAAATGAACAAAATATCAAAACGTTAGCTCAATCCCCAATCTTACGATTTTATACTGTAAATCCCTGAATTCCATGCAATCTACTATATAATTCTTGTATAATTTAACTTAAAAAAACATGGTAAACCAAGGGTTTATCAGCCGTAAGTCACTCAAGTGGGGTGGGTCCCATATGCCACCTCACACAATTCAAATCATCCACTTAACCCACTAATGTCCAATTAATTCATGAATTACCCATTAAATTAAAATTTTAACATTCACCAAAGTCCTTTAATTACCTTGAATAGATGAATCCAGAGTTTTCCGGTAATTCGGTGAAATCACTGTTTTAGCCTGATTTGTGCACCGTTGGCACATTTTCCTAAAATCCTAAAATCCATCAAATTTCACCAATAATCATATTTCTTGGTGCTAAGTACCTTTTCCAACATATATTCAATCCTAGAGCACTAATCTCACTTTGCACATTTTTCGGTGCAACTGTTCCGCAATATTTCATCCGATAAAACCATTATTCATCAATTTTTCAGAAACTTGCCTAACCACTCAATTTTTTGTTCTGAATCCATTTCCAGAGTTATTTTTATCATTTGAGGCCTAATTCTATTATTTTACAATTTAGGGTTACATATTTATTGATTTATCGTTTTACCCTTTTACGTATTTTGACCCAGAACTTAGGATTTTCACTAATCATATGGTGTTATAGGTTTGATAATTACCACTTATGACCTACATCTAGATTGTAGGTTGTTCAAATGTTTCTTCTCTATTGGTCAAACTTCACGGTTGCTTGACAAACCTCTACAGTTTCCAAGCTTCTGAGTGCTGGAAACCTTACAACCACCAAGTTTCTGAGTAACCTTTTAACTTCACAGGCTCTTAGATACTTTTTAACTTGTGAGTCTCACTACCCTCAAATACGTGATTATAATTTGGAAGTGTTTAGAATACAAATTTACACTCTCAAAGTATGGATATACAACTTGAAGAACTATAGGTATATAGTTTTTCACAATATGAGCTTAAAAATGTGTGATCTTTGAAAAAAATTGAAAGATATGTAATTGATGATCAAAATACTCTCAAAATATGCTTAAGATGTGTAAAAATGACGCCCAAAATATTTTAGAGTCGTTGGGAATGCATATATATTGTTTCAATTGAAAACTAGTCATTTATAATTGTTATACGCATATTGGCTAGTAAGGATTCAAATTCCTTTTGTTAGGGATTTGAATCCTTTTTTGAGGGATTGAATCCTTGCACAGGGATTCAAATCCTTCATGAGGAATTGGAATCCTCCCTTGACAACAATTGAAAGATGGTCATAAATACATTTTTTCACTTACTTTCATTTTAAAATGATTCCTAACATTATAGGAAGATATATTGGCAATATGTTTATAAGGTTAAAATATGTCCAAAACATATTAAAAATGTGTTGAAATAATTTTCCAAACTTCTTGACTCTTATACATGAATTTCACAAATAGAAATCAATTTAATTCAAAGAATCATTTCATGAACATTCTTGGCTCTTATAAAAATTATTATAATGTTTAGCATATGTATGTTACTTTCCTTTGTTAGAAAAGCATACCAAGATGATTTGTATAAGAGTCATGCAATTTTGAGAGATAATGCAATATTGAGTTCATGCAATGCAATTCAATATATACCCTTACAATTAAATCTAAGTCCTAAAAGTATAATCTATAAAAACAAGGACTAATTAGCTTCTTGCGTCGATTGTTGGATCTTGATCTTCACTTGAACTTGATTATTGACTTGTTGGTTTTGCAATACTTTGAAGCTTTGTTTGATCTTACCATAATTTGTGAGATTAAACTTTTCTTAAAGGTTGTCCATGTTTTACTGTCTTTGATCTTGATTTTGTTCCTTTTATTCTTCCTTGTTGCTCTTGTTTCATTGCTAGTTTTCTTTACAATTCATGCATGTTTTTCCCACTTTAATATTTCATTACTTCTCTTGTGTAGCTCTATCATATATATTCAATCTCCACATATGATTGATGTTTTTCACTCTTAATCAATGCACTTATCTTTTTGTTATTATCTCTTTATTATAATATAACATCTTGTATCCACAATTCTCACTTTGATTTCAAAATTTTTAAATGAGTTCATCGATTACCATCTCCAACTAGTTTGAGATAAATATAACGTTTATGTATAAATCTAAATTTATTTTAATTATCATTAAATAGGTAATTTAATATTTTTTACAAATAGAATATTAATATAATATCTTACATATATTTTTTTTATAAGACTAAAAAATATTTATTTTAAGTCAATAATTGAATATGAGTATTTTTAAATAATTTCTTTTATAAATATCGTATGAATTTACCTGCACGGGCTGAATGAGAATAGTTGAGAAGAATATCCACCAAAAAAAAAAAAGAATAGTTGGAAAAAAAATTGTATAACGACCATCACACGTTCAATAACCCAATCTCACATCAAGTGAAAACCAATAAATCATAGCCACCTGATTATAGCACTAAAGATTCATTTCACATCACATTTTCTTATTTTCAATAATGTTTATATTTCTTTTCTAAATAATAATTGCTTATACATTTTTTTTATATACAGTGTGAAGATAGATAAACAATTTATATTTTATATTTATATTATATTTCTAATATGAAAGATAATTAAAAAATAGGGGTAATAAGAATCTAATCTTAAACGATTTGATATTATGGAAAACACTTGACTCTCCCAAAAGTTTAAGTTGTTAGACGAAGAAAAATAAATTAATTTATATTTTATATTATAATTTTAATATATCAGATAGCATAATCAAATATAATAAGTTTAATTATAATAAGATAATAAAAATTTATTAAATATAAAATAGGAGTCCACTTCCATTTTTTCTATAAAAGATATATTATATTACTTTTATTTGTAAATTAAAAACTTGATAATAAAAATAATAAATTGAGTGACAAAAGATTTTATTATTTAATTTAAGATGTTTATAATATAATTATGAGAAAATATTTTCTCCAATTTCATAAGATAAGTCTCTCTCCTGTACTAATAAAATGGTGGGCCTTTTAAATTTTTTCTTTTCTTCTTTTTTTATAAAAAAGGGTCACACATGGTTTGTCTCGGTAAGATAAGACAAATTATCTTCTTGTTGTATAAGAATAGTAAACCCCTAAAATTATGAGGGAGAATATTCTCATTATTAAAAATTTTCACTATTAATTTACTACCTATTTAATCATCATTAGATCAAAGAGAGAATACTAAAAAGTTTTGAAAAAAAAGAAAATAATAATCCAATAATAATTATATAGATAGCAAATTGGTAATAAAAATTTTTAGTAATTAGAATATCATTTCTCAAAAATTATATACGATTGTTTTTATTGGAGAGTACAGAATCGATGGCGTGTAAAGTTTAATATGTGTTTAGCCGGCATTATTGTATCATTCATTCTCCTTGTGTTGTACGTCACCTGTGACTAAAGCACCAATAACGATGCCAATTGCCAAATGATCTCAACTTGGTACAGCCTTTTTAGCAAGAGGGCACTCGGTACTTCCCTAATATTAAAGAAATTTTTCTCAATGGAAATTTTTTTGGTATAATAAATATAGGTATATCTATACTAAAAAAAATATTTAAACTTACAAAAATTATAAAAAAAAATATGAGTTAAAATAATATCTTTTCTTTTTTAATAAAAAAAAATACCGAGTTCAGTATTCTGTATTATCAAGAAATTAAAAATAAATATGATTCCCGCTGAATGCATTCTTGGGGAGGGGGCTGAATCTTTAGCCATCACTGTTCCCCCGCACTCCGGATTAGTCCCATAGCCGGCTCAAAGAGTCGAAGCTCGTGGGGATACCGGAGGGAGCCAACTCGTCTCAAAGAGATAATTAGGGTTGGGTAACTCCAAAAAAAAAAAAAAAAAAATTAAAAATAAATCCTCTTATATTTAAAAAAAATTATTTGATTATATGAAACAATTATAATCATACAAAAATAAATCAATAGTTATAATAGTAACTATTTTTTTTAATATTTTTTCTTTCCTCTTTTTTATTATTATTAATCTATCTTTATATTGTTATAATTACCCAACTAACCGTATTATATCTTTTTCAATATGAAAAATTTCCCACAACTTGGCATTATCTTGAAAGTGATGTGACCAAAATGATCATTATCACACCCCACTCTCTTGCCAATCAATTATTGTCGAATTTTAAGCATTTGATGGTATGAACGTTCCTAACTCAAACCCTGTTTGGTCCCTAGCAACGTAGATATCAATATCAGTTACCTTAACCTCACTGAACTTTACTCTTATCTAGTGAGAAGAAGGGAAGTAAAGGGAATACAGGGGGATGGCAAAAAGGTACTGCTACAAGGATTTGCTTCCTTTTGGGGCTATGGTGACCATGGAATGCACCAACGTTGCCTTGAATACTCTGTTCAAAGCAGCTACCTTGAAAGGGATGAGCTACCATGTCTTTGTTGTTTATGCTTATACTGTTGCTGCTGTGGTACTCCTTCCTGCACCCTTTATCTCAAGAAGGTGGAGAATCATTTGATTATAAAAACAAAGACAGAATAAAAACATCTAACTATGGCAGCTACAATTGAATCTTTTTTTTTTTAATTTTTTTTTTTCATGTTGTGTTTCTTTGTCTCTTTGCAGATCAAGAGTGCTTCCTCCTCTCACTTTCCCCATACTATGCAAAATTGGTCTTCTTGGGCTAATAGGGTACACACTTAATTTTATAAATTTTGATCCAAGGGAATCACAAGACATGGGACTTTATTTTGCAATTCCTGTGTGATTTAGTTTTTTTTTTCTTTTTTTGTCAATGACTTTGATTGGTATGAATTGCAGGTGTTCATCTCAGATCATGGGCTACACAGGCATCAGTTTCAGTTCTCCCACTCTCGCCTCAGCGATCAGCAACTTGGTGCCAGCTTTTACCTTCTTGCTTGCCATCATTTTCAGGTTCCTCACCCTCTCATGTTATACCCATGTGCATGTGTTGAAGAGTCAGCGGCAAGAATAACGGAAAATATACAAAATTTATTCTAATACTTTTAAAAAGAAGCAATTTATAGTTATATTTATATATAAGGGGAATGTTATACTTACACCCTATTTTCCTTTACAATCTCTTACAACCAATATCTTAACTGTTGATTTCCGTTAATCAACGGTTAAGATTTTTGCAAATAAAATTTATTAATGAGTAGTTAATGAGTTTAAAACTTGGTAGGGATAGTTCTGCTGCCCTTAAGAGTCATTGCAGTAAAAAAATCTCAAAATTTATATAAGAAAAAATAAGCCTTATCAATTTTTGACATTTTTATTTGCGCATAATTTTGCATGTACAAGTCCACTGCTTTAATTATTACTTTTATACATTTACCCAATTTTTTCACTTTTGAATTAATTTTATTCGTGTAAAGAACTCTGGAATACACCACCCCAAAAGCTAGCTCAAGGGGTGGGAATGCCCAAGGCCTTATAAAGGCCATATTAGTTGTCCATCCAATCAATATGGGACTATATATTTCAACACGTCCTCTCACGCAAGAGCCTTTTAGGCTAGAAGCGTGGAATTTTTTATTTTATTTTAATTCCACTTTTTAAAACGGGGGACAGTGAGGCTCTGATACTATGTAAAGAACTCTGGGATACACCATCCCAAAAGCTAGTTCAAAGGATGGGAGTGTCCAATGTCTTATAAACTCCACATTAGTGGCACATACAACTAATGTGAGACTATATATCTCAACAATTCGTTCTTTAATTACCTGTTGAATTAGTAACAATTATCAAGTAATTACTTCTGGCATATTTCTTTTCCTCCAAAATATTTAAGAAACAGGTAGATCTTATATGGTAGCATCAAGGTTGTTAGAATTGGACCCAATCAATCGAATCCAAAAATCGTTGACCCAATGCAATGTTGAATATAAAACTTAATATTGACGCCATTTACTATTCGCCTTTCCTCACATATGACCTTATTCAAACAGTTAATGATTTTGCAGTGGAAATGGGTTTAAACTACTCATAAGTTTTATCTTTATGATTCAATGTGTTATTATGTTATGTATTCTCATTTAATATTTCTCTTGACATATTAAAGTATGGAAAAGGTGGTTGTAAGAAGTGCAAGTAGTCAAGCCAAGGTCTTGGGTACCGTAGTATCAATATCAGGAGCATTTGTAGTGACTCTCTATAAAGGACCACCAATCATCATTGCTCATTCACCTTCCTTTTCACTTCAACAAATTAACACTCTCAATTCAGTGGATGGAAATTGGGCCATTGGTGGCCTTCTTCTGACTGCTGAGTATATACTGGTTCCATTATGGTACATTGTACAGGTACACATTTTTTATGCTACAGAAAGATTCAATTAAGAAAATGGGCGAGCCTACAATAGTGCTAAAGAAAATTATTGTAAGGTCACGAATTCAAATTTCAAAAATAGTTTCTTTATAAAACTTAAAGGTAAGACTATTATAAAAATTGTCAGGGTTTAACAGGGAGTGAATTTTCTTTTCTTTTTTTACATAAAGCTTGAATTAATTAATTATCAAAACAATTTTTGATTCCAAACTTAATCCATTCTACAGGTGCAAATCATGAAGGTGTACCCTGATGAACTAACTGTGGTCTTCTTTTACAACTTATGTGTCAGCATCATGGCTGCAATTGTAGGTCTAATTACAGAGAAAAATGCAAGTGCTTGGAAAATTGGACTTGATACAGCATTGGTTTCCATCGTTTGCTCTGTAAGAAGCACACAGAAACTACTACAGAACTTTAGTCTATAGTATATTCTAATTATTCTAAAGTAACCTTATGATGATGCATTTCATATTTTTAGGGAATTTTTGGGTCATTCTTGAACAATGCAGTTCACACATGGGTGCTACGTATAAAAGGGCCTGTCTATGTTGCAATGTTCAAGCCACTCTCAATTGCCATAGCTGTTGCCTTGGGAGTCATTTTCCTTGGTGATACTCTGAACCTTGGGAGGTATGATTTATTACTTTATTTAATTCTAAATTCTCAATTTTCCTTTTAAACAAGCGAAACACATGTTCATGCACAAATGTATCTAACCAAACAAATTGCTATTCATAACGCAGACTTCTGGGATATATGATTTGTGTAACAATAATAAATGAAATCTTTGAGAAAATTGCTTCATTCTCATACAGCTCACCCTGATTAAAACACTTCTGATCACTGTGTGCGCGCGTTCTTTCCCCACACTCCATAACTTCGAACATCAAAACTCCCAATGCAGTTGTCAGATAAGTCTAATATATAAATAATTACAGTGACCTTCGCTTAACATCTTGATTTTTTAGGTGAGATGGTAGTTTAATATGGTATGAATGCGTGGTCATGAGTTCGATTCACGGTACCCTCCATTCATTTAATAAATATTTAACTGAGATATTTTTTAACACGGGTGTAGATAAAAGTGACCATCACTAAAACTTTTAGGTGATATGGTTGTTTAATAGCAGCTAAGTCAAATCTATTTATTATCTGTGATTTTTAACTGATCTTTGCACTTTTAATACGTTATTGTAACAGAGAAGAAACTAAGCAATTTAATGATTTAGTTTGTTGCATTGTTCATTTTCCTGAATTCTTTCTGTACTTTGCAGTCTAATAGGAGCTACAATAATATCGATTGGGTTTTATACTGTAATGTGGGGTAAAGCAACAGAAGAGGCGGATGAAGATGTCCCTGGCCAGGAATCACCAACTACAGAGAATGTTCCTCTCTTGCAAAGCTATCAAACGGATAGAGCTGAAAACAAAATGCATGGAAGTGTATAAAAGACGAACAGAACTGTTCACAACTCCTAACAATATAAAAAATCAGAGAGTACCAGTTTGTTGTCATAAAATAGCAAAGAATACATTACTATGAGGATCAAAAGCATGCTTTTGTTGTCCCACAAGCTGAACTTGTGATGCCAACAGCAGCATAGCTACCCCTCAAGAGGGACACTAAATATAAGACTAGTCTCCTTTCACCCTGAAGCAAGGAACTTGAACCAATCTTTCTACAGAGGAGGGAGCAACCTATCTGCAAGTTGACTATAAGACAAAGGAGCAACTTTTCTGTCTCTTGTAAAATGCCATCCACAATAGGTATTCAAAAGCTTCTGGAAAGATTCTACCAAAAATATGTGTAATGCCACAAAGTATGCTTAATCAGAAGATCACAAAAGTGCAGTAAGTAAATTAAGCTAACTGAAATGAAACGTAAGTTGACACACAACAGAATATGAAAAGCAAAGCATAGTCATTAGTTCCAACATAAGAAAGATGACATGTAAACAAATAAGATTTAAGGGGGAAGAAAAAGCTGAGGACAGGAGTTTTATTCTAGCTGGGGTCAAGGTCTAGTTTGGCCTTATTCAGATAGTTGATCATTGATAACCATGGCATTGTTCGTATGCTTCTCTCGCTACCAGTCTCTTCATGGTCATCTCTAGTTTGACATACCTTTGACTATTGCATGATTCTTTACTAATGCCTACATCGTATTAAGGGGGAGAAATTCGTTCCAATTGCAATCTGGCCCCATCGGACTTTACCTCGGTTCCAATTTGATCCGGTGGATATTGTCCTAGTTGTGAAATCAAAGTGGTGATTGTGGAACCATGCGCACTTGATTATAGAGTTTTTTTTATGGTACCACACCTTCATGATGTTTCGATGATTATAAACATGCTTGATGAACACAAGCAACATGTAAAAATGTTAAAAGGGAAGAAGAAGAAGAAGAAAAAAGCAACAGTCAATCCAACATAGTGAACAAAGAATGAAGCTAAGTTGAGCATCAAGTGAATATGGAAGATTCAAGAGCCAAAGAGTAAAGCTAAGTGCAAAAGTCCTGGTCAAATATATATATATATATATATATATATATATATATTTGGAGATATTCCAATTGGTTTGCTTTGTGACTAGTCCGACTCATGACGGGTTTCGGAATTAAGGCTTTAAACTTCTTCCAAAGACGATACTGAAAAAGACAGAACACCACGTACTCTCACCTCCTCCTAACGCCAACTGACCATCATTTAATTGTTCAAATATATCTTTAAGAATTTTTAGAGATGAATGCAAAAATATATGATTGATTCTTAATATAAATTTTGAATTGCATTGCTTGATAGTCTTCAAAATGGATATTTTGATGAGACATCCGGCCCAAGAGATCTATTGCAACTTCTGAGCGGATCAAATCACTTGTAGTAGGGCCAAAAAGTTCAAGGAAGGCCTAAATAATTTAGTTCGGGACTTATGGACTGAAATGGAGCGGGAATATTTGACCTAAGTCTTAAGCACCGTTTAGATCAATAGCGTGGCTGAAGGTTTCATATCAACGAGTTAGATTGTATCTTTCTCTTGCTAATTAGATTTGGGCCACAAATTTTTTTAGTTCAAGGTATTGCTTCAACGAACAAAATTGTACATTTATTTTATGAGGAGGGATATTCTTACTACCAAAATCTTCTACTACCAATGGTAGTAAGAATATCCTTCCTCTTATTTTATTAATTAGATTTGGACCGTAGTTTATTGGACTTAGTTCTTTTATTGTATTTGTTTAAATACACCTTTGATGGTTTGGTCAGAAGATAAAAATGTTATTAGATTAAATTTGGAGACGTATTCCCTTCTTTGCGTGTTTGTTTTTTTTTAATCCAACCCTAATTAATTCTTTGAGGCGAATTGACTTCCCACAATATCATCACAAATTTCGACTCTTTCAGCCGGCTACGAGACTAATTCGGAGTGCAAAGTGGATCAGGAATAAAGATATTTAAACTTCTCTCAAATGATGGCATGTGGGTATCGAGCTGAGGTCCTTTTCTTTTCACTTACTCAGCTCCCTTGCTATCAATTGAATTACCATTATTTGATTCTTTTTTGTGTTCTTAGTTCAACTAGATTTGTATTGGTTAGCTATCCATAAACTCAGGGCTTATCAATCAAGTTCCGAACATGGTTGTGGCAACATAGCTTAGGGCGTTAGTTTGTTTCTTTTGCAAGCAAGAGTTGTTGTGAAAATACCAAGGGTTCTTATATCATCGAATGCGGGGGTCTAAAGGTTTTCACATTCTATCCATCCAGATTTGATTTGTGTGAGTTTTCGGATTATGGATATATCCTTCTTACATAAAAAAAATGGCAATAATTGTTTTCTTTCCAAATATAGGTCAAACCAAATTTGGACCTACATAGGCCAATAGATCAAGTCAGACATATAATTTTTTACACAAGTCTAGCCTATTTCAGTCAAAGTTCAGCCCAGTCTAGCCGATTTACACTTTAATGTAAATCCCTCAAATTTCATACAATAGTATTTATTTAATTGAGTAAAAACATCCTTAAAATATATGGTTAAATTTATTTCATATGAAGCCAGTGATTTTGTGTTTCCTTTATTTGTCCTTTAACAATCATAACCATTATTGATAAATTATTAACAAAGCTCGCAAAAATATAATGCAATTATAAAATTTCAACAAACAAAGCTCCAAGAAATCTCACATGAAAATTCTCATTGTTATTATTATTGTGAAAATATTATTTAACTATTACATTACTAAGTTTGGCAAACCCATGACAAAGTTTTCCTTATAGCAAGAGACGAAGGAAATCATTTGCCATTGCTTCAAAATTATGAAAAAATTAAAGAGATAAGGGTCTTGAAAATTTTGGAGGAAACTCCACTGGGCAAAGGAAGAGAAAGAAAAAAAAGAAAAAAAAAATTAAGAGTGAGAAATATTTGTAAACAAGGAAAAAAAAAACACTATGGTAATTATAACTCCTTTCTTTTATGAAAATATAAATTAAATGTCAGTATTATTTTCGTTATTTTGTGTTATATTTAATTTGTAATTATAACTCCTTTCTTTTATGAAAATATAAACTAAATGTCAGAGTTATTTTCGTTATTTTGTGTTATATTTAATCTTTTTTTCCCTCTAATTGTTGCTAATGGAGCACTGCACTTCGGTTTCTTTTATGTGTTTTATTTATATTTTAGCACTTTATATCTTTGCAACTAATATTTCCGTACGCTATAATTTTATGTATATTTATTAATTTTTAATTCAGTAATTTATATTTCAACAATTTATATTTTTGTGAGTATATATATATATATATATATATATATATATATATTCAATTCAACAATTTATATTTCAATAAATTACATTTCTACAATTTATATTTTTGTACATTATAAAAATATACGCATATATATATATATATATATATATATATATATATATATATATATATATTCTAATTTGTTTCAGCAAAACTTACAATTTTGCAACTTATATATGTATATAATTATAACAAAATAAAATTACCATGGTAAATTTTGTATATATAAATTTCATATAATTTATATGTTTAAGATTTTTCATAGTAATTTAATTTTCCTTAATTCCTTATGAAGACAAATTTAAAGAATGGTATGTTATGTATTACAATTTTTCAAGAAAAATATGGAATCTTTCTTAAGGTATCCATGTGTATTGTCTACCTAATAAGTTTATGGGATTCCTACTAAAAGGTTAATCCAAATATTTGCATAATTAAGAAATTGTGTTTCTTAGGTCAAGTAATTCATTTCCATAGATAAGACACAATAGAGGTAAGTAAGGAACTCATGCCGAGGCCATTAGGCTGGATGTTGCGTGGTATTGGCATCGACCATTCTAGCTTCATCATATTTTTTCCTATGCTTCCCTATTTCACTAAATCCCTTGCTTTATCCCGTTTTAAATGTTGTATTATATTATTGATATGCATCGAAGTGACCCATTGGGCGGAGTATTCTCCGGAACCTCTGGGTTACTGAGATATATTTGTATATCTCACCCCGCTTTGGGGACTTTATTTCAGGTAGTGCCAATGGCGTGGGAGCAGCGGGCAAGAAGCCCGTAGGATGAGCTTGGACATAGGATTATTTTGCATTTTGTGGTCATTGGGCCTAGGCTAGACTTAGGACATGAACATTGTATGTGAGCTAGGATTATTATTTGTCATCTTTGTTCATGTCACATTTTGTCTAAGTTTAGTCGTCATTCTCATGATTTATTTTGAAGATTATGATTTTGTATATTGGTTATGCTTTCTGGAAGTTATTGTAATATTTGTAAAGAGGCATTGTAAATTGTATTATTGAGACCTCGTGTAATATTGAAGCATGTATATGATGAAAGGGCAATAGGCCTATTCTAGGAATTGATTTATGTTTTATGTCAAAGAAATGCATGCAAAGGAATTAATGTGATTGAAATGATTTAAGATTTGATAAGGTAAATGTTGAAATTGGAAAGTAAGCTTTGATATAAATTGTGAAGTGTTGTAAGAGCACCAAAGCATTGCTAGTCCTTGAGTGCCACCCATGTTTATTATGTACCATTGCTGTCCGGCTGGCTCGTCTCACGGCTCGTACTTGCGCATTAAAAATTGATTTTTATTAAATTATTTTATTAATTTTTTGCCCAGAATACCCATGTCCCTATCCGTTGCTTCCTTCCAGATTATTCAAACTGAAACATTGCTTCCCTCAAGATTATTCAAACCAGAACAATGTTTATCAGATTGAGGATCAAAGCATTTTCTCTAACCAAAACATTGCATTTTCCCTCCAGCATTTTTTTATTCATTCTGAAATTTTCGAAATTGAGGATCAAAGCATTTTCTCTGAAGCGTTCTTCATCTTGTTCTTCTTCTTTTTATTTTATTTTAATTTTTAATCATGTTTATCCTAGTCATGCTAGGCTAAAACCCCTTTAATCAACCTAAGGGGAAGGATCTGTCTAGAGGATTTGCGATCATTCTCTAACCAGATTCGTTTCTTTACCCTAACTCAGATCGATATCGTGCGATTGTGGATATTCGATCTGAGATTCGCGATTGCGATTATGGAAAAAGAATGATTATCAGATGTGATGATCAGATTATTTTCAATTGGGAATAAGAATTCTGATTCAATTGAGATTAATCACGAATTTAGTAATTTTTATCCAATGAAGGACAGCCTAGGAACCCTAACCTTAGGTTGATTAATTTTTAATTACGAATTTTTAATTCCAATTTTTATATTCAGCAAAAGCACGGCCAATTTCTCTACTAGAGTAAATCTCTACAGGGTGACCAACATACCCATAGTATCTAGGGGTATGCAAAATAACCAAAAAATTGAACCGAACCATGAACTGAACCGAACCGAACTGCCCCTTAAAATAACCGATTTTTAAAAATCAGTTCATAAACCGAACCGGTTTTTAAAGAACCAGTTCATGAACATAACCGATTTTTATGACCAGTTTAAGAACCGAACCGATTTTTAGAACCAGTTTAAGAACCGAATCGTTTTGAACCAAACCGAACCATTTCTGAACCGAACCGAACCGTTTTCAAACCGAACCAAACTGATTTTTATAACTTTATTTTTTAAATTTTAAATTTTTTGTCTTTTCAAAATAGGATCGACCCGAACCGTTTTCGAACCGGTTCCAACTCAACCGAACCGCTTCCGAACCGAACCATTTAAATCAATTTAGTTCGGTTTTTCAAAAAAACCGGTTTGGTTCGACCCATGCTGGTATCCTTCCTATAGTCACTAGACAACATTCCTTTCAATCCCCAGCAATGTGTATCGCACAGAGACACGGGAACCCTGTCTTCATAATCGGAGGAGACTCAAAAATGCTGTTACGGTCCACAGAAATGAATCCAAACCTTTTTTCAATAGCAACACTCTATCATTGAGAACAACAAAAGGATATTCCCCTCCATTTCCATGAAAGCATTTTTTTTATAACAAATCAACCAGCTCGTGAATATCAATTTTTTGCTGATCCATTATTCTACAGATGAAATAATACTTCCAACAACCCCCCCCCCCCCCCCCCTCTCTCTCTCTCTCTCTCTCCATCCATTCTTCAACAAGATTTGAATTTTTGTATTAAAAGGGGGGGAAAAATCGAAAATGATTGATATAATACCTTTCACTAAAACTTTCTATGTCATTAGGTCATCAGACATTGCAGAAGGTATACAATGTGTTGTGAGGATATCTAAGGCTGCTGCCTTAGCAGTGCTGGTCTTTAACACAACTATCTGCAGAAAAGGATATTCAAAATTTCAAATCAGTATTCATAAAAGCTAATATAAGACAAATTTATAGAACGAACCTCACTAAATTGATAAAATTAATTTGTAACATGCAGAGAAAGATTCAACTTCTAATAGATAAAACCAATTCAATAAAGATTAAAATAATATATGTAAACTCGTTATATATATATATATATATATATATATATATCATATATAGGTTATCGTTTATCAAGTTGTTGGACGTCTAGCTAGAAATCATAACCATAACCTTGAGAGAAATAATTTCATCTATATTCCCCTTTGATTAGTTTCACAAGATTTTCATTTGTGCAATGCCAAAAAAATAAAAAATAAATAAAAAATGCACAACTTATGCAATATGCATAGGGTTTGTCTTAATATTAAATATTAATTCATAATAGTAATACCTTACCTATAACAATTGTGTTACTCTTATGGACTGACAATATGAATGGTAATCATAATGAACAATTTTCTTCCAAATAAAATATTTTAAGGGTTAGACCGAGTAGAATCAACCCTTATCCCTAGCCTCTTGAGTCGGGACACTCTTTATGCACCGAGGCTTAGCCATCTTTTTTATTTGTTTATTTAAAATAAAAGAGGACATTTCTTTTTTCTATATTCTTTTTTCTTTTTTCTATGTACATTAAGGGGACATTTCTAGTTAACACGAGACAATGAACCAATTAATATGTCAACGAGAGAAAACCTGTTGGTATTCCAGATCAAACTTTAGATATTCATCATCACATCTCTCAACCATGCTGGCCAAGTTCTTCAGATTCTTCACAGGCTTACCATTGAAAGCAAGAACCTATATACATACAATGAACAAAGTTTAACAGACACTTTATTTATACAGAAATAAAATAACTACATAACATTATCTTACCTGAATGTTAACTATGTCCTCATATCCAATATTAATGTCAGACACCAGAACCTAACAATAAGGTAAATTTCAAGTATGAGCACATATCTCAATGTAGTACAAAAATGGTAATATATAAGCAAAAATTTTGGGGAAAAATCAATGCAAAAACCTGAGAAACAACAACAAGCTGCTCATCACAAGACTGTGCCATAGCATGTAGATGTTTGTCCAGAAGCTTGACTGGAGCATCAAATTCATATTCCTTACCATACTGGATATAAGTACAAAACCAGAAATTAAAATTAGCAATAATTATAAACTCAAATACAAGATAGTTTTAAAACACACAAAAATTCCAACAAGAAACCAAAATATCATTGGTTTCACATTCTTATATGCAATACAGCCATAAATATTATGCATAATTGCTAAAAACTTGTAATATTAACTATTTCAAAATTTGCACACAGCGAAAAATAGATAGTGAATTGGGAATGCAACCTTCAAATATGAGCACGAAACGACAACCATAAATGAAATAAATCCATGCATCCAATTTATAGTAAGGTAGAATTCCTTTAGGATTTAGTCCACATAAAATGCTCAAATAAACAAATAAACGGATCATGCCATCACCTAACCTTCCATTAAACAAAAGGAACCCCTCCCTAAGAGCTGTAAATTCAGGATAAGACCAAGTCAAACAAATGATTAGAAAAAACAGATGAAATGAAAAACATTAGATTTTAGAGCTTTTTCCAGTTTACATGCAATCTAGAAGTGCTTCCTCAAGGATCTTTAAATTGCAAAATAAATAAGTTAAACAAATTAATGGACCAAGTTTCCACTTTAGAATTTCAATTATTTCAAAATATACCTTCATTAATACTTAAAACCATGGTTGAAAAATTCACAAGTATGCTTGTAAGATAGGACAATTTTAAGAGTTTCACTCTCCCTCATGATCTTGCTCATACCCTGGATTGCAATTTGGTAGGATCAGGTGGGATTAAGTGATGAGGTGATCCCACCGATTATGAAAAAACCCAGACCCATGCCCACCCAACTGAAGAAAAAGTGTAAAGAGTAAAGACACATCATTTCTGTTCCTATTATGTTCTGAAGCCCTAAAACCATGTGTAACAAACAACTAATCTCACACAGCAATCAATTAAGAAATACTTCAGCATTTATATTAATTCAACAACAAATTCCTATAAATCGTATCTCTGTGAACAATAAACTGTAATGACTTGAATTGAAACAGCATGACAAAAATTACAATGAAATTGAATGACAGAATATTAAAGATAGTCCAGGGGAATTATAGAGCTCCTGGTCTCTCCCATTCACCAAGAAGGTGCCCAAAGTCCTAATTTCCAAAGATCCAGTCTTCGTGTATTTTTCCTCCTTTAAACATGCACTCCGTCGTATAACATTCTCTCTCCTCCAACCGCATGCACAACTTCATCTGCTGACTCAGCTCCCCCATATAATAGAATGGCACCAAATAATCCCCTACGGCACTTCCTATGATAAACCGTTAGTTTAGGAGGGTCTTTATCAATACTCCCTCCCAAAACAGACACCTTGTCCTCAAGGTGGAAGGTAGGAAATAGTTGATTGATCATAAAGGATTCCTCCCAAGTACTTTCTGTAAAGAACCTTGGAATACACCACCCCAAAAGCTAGCTCAAAGGGTGGGAGTGCTCAAGGCCTTATAAACTCCACATTAGTTGCACATTCAACCAATGTGGAACTATACATCTCAACACGCCCCCTCACACAAGAGCCCATTGGGCTTAAAGAGTGGATGATGCAACAGGTCCAGCCTACCTGTGCTAAGAAATTCCACAAGAGAAAGCGGGGACGGCGAGGTTTGAACCCGGAACACGAGGCTCTAACCCGGAACACGAGGCTCTGATACTATGTAAAGAACCTTGGAATACACCACCCCAAAAGCTAGCTCAAAGGGTGGGAGTGCTCAAGGCCTTATAAACTCCACATTAGTTGCACATTCAACCAATGTGGAACTATACATCTCAACACTTTCGAATTCCGGTAAGTTGGACCATTTAATAAGCACCTCAGTAGTGTGATGCAGAGATCGACGCCATTGCAAAACGGCTACTGGAGTAACCTGCAACTCCCAATTTTCCTGCAATACAGAAGGGATTGGTTGAGGTTGAAAAGGAGCAGAAACAGATTTCTTCAACAATGAGACATGAAACACCGGGTGAATTGTACAGTAATCTGGCAATTTCAATCGATAAGCAGCTGCCCCAACCCGTTCAATGATAGGATAGGGACCATAATAACGCGGGCTCAATTTTTCATTCATCCTCCTAGCCAAGGATTTTAACCGATATGGTTGCATTTTCAGATACACAGCATCTCCTACCTCAAAGTGAATATCCCTTCTATGCTTGTCTGCTTGTTGTTTCATGCGATTTTGTGCCTTTTCCAACTGGTCTCTGAGTTCAGTCAATACTAAATCACGCTCCTGCAATGGTTTATCTACCTATGCTACTCTCGACATCCCATCAGCCCGCAACAATGTAGGGGGTCACAGCCATATAAATTTTAAAAGGAGTCATACCTGATGATTCTTTATAGGTAGTATTGTACCAAAATTCTGCCCAGTGCAACCATGTGTGCCATTGCTTCGGTTTGGGGCTGCAAAAACAACGTAGAAATGTCTCTACACTTTTGTTGACAATCTCCGTTTAACCATTCGATTGAGGATTGTAAGTTGTACTGAATTTAAGATAGGTACCAGCCTGGCGAAGTAGAGCAGCCCAAAAGTGACTTTAGAAATACTCTATCGGATCAGAAACAATAGATTGAGGAAATCCATGTAATTTGACCACATTTCTCACAAATAAATCAGCAACTTCAGGTGCAGAATAAGGATGACATAGCGGTATAAAATGGGCATACTTAGATAATCTATCAACCACCACAAAAATTGTATCAAATCCTCCTGCTTTAGGTAAACCACCTATAAAATCCATTGAAATATCAGACCAAACCTGAGATGGGATGGGCAGCGGTTGGAGCAAACCGGCTGGGGATAAAGCAGAGGATTTATTTTGTTGGCAGATATGACATCCAGCAACGTACTCCTTAATTGCGTGTTTCATTCTCTGTAAAACACCAACTGCACAAGCCTCTTGTAAGTACGAAAGAAACCAGAATGCCCACCGGACGGTGACTCGTGGAATTCTTTAAGTAACAGAGGAATTAACACTGAATCGGAAGGAAGGATTAAACTTCCTTTATATAGCAATTTTCCATCCCGCAGCTTGTAATCCGGATAGTCAGAGCTTCCCATTAATAAATCTTGAATGATTTTCTTCAAGCCAGAATCTTGATACTGCTCATTTTCCAGCTGCTCCAACAATGGCAACGATACTGTGGTTAGTGCAGTAAACTGCATCTGCCGTGATTGAGCGTCGGCAACCACATTAGCTCGGCCCGGTTGATATTGTACTTCAAAATCGTACCCCAACAACTTCGAAACCCATCTCTGTTGTTCCTCCCCTAGTCCTCGCTGTTCCAACAAGTACTTTAAACTACGTTGATCTGTTTTTACTATGAAATGACGCCCCAATAAGTATGGACGCCATTTTTGAATAGCAAACACAATCGCCATGAGTTCCTTTTCGTAGACTGACTTCCCTTGGGCTCTAGTCGAAAAAGCCTGACTCACAAATGCTAACGGACGACCATCTTGCATCAACACTGCTCCAACTCCCTTTCCCGAGGCATCAGTGACTACCACAAAGGGCTTCACAAAGTTAGGCAAGGCCAAAGTAGGTAACTCACACATTTTCTGTTTCAACTCTTCAAAAGCAGTCTGCACCTCATTATTCCATTGGAAGGCATCCTTCTTGAGTAAGTCCGTAAGAGGTTTGGCAATTTTACCATACCCTTCCACAAATTTCCTATAATAGCCTGGAAGTCCCAAAAAACCTCTTAAGGCCTTGATGTTTTTAGGGACTGGCCACTCCTTCATTGCTGTAATTTTAGAAGGATCTGCCATCACTCCATCCTTGGTAATCACATGACCGAGATACCCTATTTGTTCACTGCCAAAGGAACACTTCTTTTTATTGGCAAATAATTTGTGACTACGCAATGTTGTTAGGACTGCCCTCATACGTGCCAAATGATCAACTCAGTTCCTGCTGTAGATGAGTATATCATCAAAAAATACCAACACAAACCTTCTCAAGAAAGGTTTCAATACTTCGTTCATCAGTGCTTGAAATGAGGATGGGGCGTTAGTGAGCCCGAATGGCATAACCAAATACTCGTAATGTCCCTCGTGGGTACGGAACACAGTTTTGGCAATGTCTTCAGGCTGCATACGAATCTGGTTGAATCCGGACTTCAACTCAAGCTTTGAAAAAATCTGAGAGACCCCTAACTTGTCTAATAACTCATCAATCACTCGGATAGGGAATTTATCTGGTACTGTCATCTTATTAAGAGCCCTATAATCCACACACATTCGCCAACTTCCATCTTTTTTCTTTACCAAAATAGCTGGGCTAGAGAACGGACTCACACTTGGCCTTATAAATCCGGACTCCATAAGCTCCTGTACTGCCTTTTCAATCTCCGTCTTCTGATAATATGGATATCTATAAGGTCGTATATTGGGAATTTCATTATCAGACTTCAGAATAATTGCGTGATCTTGTCTTCGCTCGGGTGGTAACTCCTTAGGCTTCTGAAAGACTTCTTCAAATTCTTTTAACAATTCCTCTATTTCCTCCCATTAGTTATTCTGCTCTGACATGGTCACATCTCCAGGTTGCTGCGAAATCCAGTACCCTTGTCCCTCATCTGCTAGTGCCTTCACCAAGGACTTCAATGAAGCTACCGCCTTGGATAAAGAAGGTTCTGCCTTGATTATGACTTCCTTTTCATTTTTTCTGGAAGCTCAAGGTTAAATCTCTGAAATTAGCTTTAATATTTCCCAACCCTTGCAGCCAATCCAACCCCAAAACAACATCAGCTCCCCCTAAGGAAAAGAGGAAGAAATCTTCTTGAACTTCGTTACCCTGTAAGAGTACCTTGACCTGTTTGCAGACCCCCTGACACTCCAGCACCTCACCATTCCCAACTTCCACCTGATATTTGGGTGTCGCCTCTACTTCCAACCCCAGCTCTTCAACAAGAGTGCATTTAATAAAATTATGAGAAGCACCACAGTTGATTAGTATAATTACCTGTTTCCCGTTGATCTCGCCCCACATGCTCATCGTCTTGCTTGAAGATAACCCCAGAAGGCTCTGAGTCGATAGTTGCAGTGGCGATACCTCCGGAAACTCTTCCCCGCCACCTACCATATCCCCTTGCCTCACGAGTTCATCTTCCTCTGCTCCGTCATCTACGATCAACAATTGTAGCTGGCGCGAACGGCAACGATGCCCTGGGTACCATCGTTCTTCACAATGAAAACATAACCCCTTCTTAGATCGATACTGTAACTCTTCTTGTGGCAGTCGTCTACTTTGGGTCCGATTATTACTCCCCTGAGATTCCTCTCGCTCAGCTCTTTGTGTTCCATTGGTACGACTTTGCAAAGGAGCCATTCCTCCTTCTGTTGCCCTAGATGGGTTTGTGAACATATTTCCGCTCTTCGGGTAATTTTGACCCGCTAAGGTACCCGAATGGTTTTGGGTAAATGAACGTGATGTTGGATTATAGTTGGGCCTACGGTTTAGCCCATCACCTTTAGTAACTTCATGGGTCAAGGCCCAATTTCTGCTCTCAATCCTCTGAGCCTTCATCATCATCGTCTCCAATGAATCTTCTGGAGACATCAGCAATTCCTCCCTGATTGAATCTACCACACCGTTCAACCATAATCCACGAAGAAAAGTTTCATCAAGCTGCCTCAAGTTGCTACTGATCTTCTCAAAGTCTCGTCGATATTCCAATATGGATCCTGATTGTTTCAATCGAAAGAGCTCATGGAACGGATCTCCGACCAATTCTGGTTGGAAACACCCCACTACCTCGTTGCAAAATCCTTCCCAAGTTGCATTTCGAGTCGTTCGTTCCCAACGTTGGTACACCAGTGGAGAGCTTCTCCCTCTAAAACGATCATCACAGCAGGTAATTTCACACGCTCCCTCATCTGATTTACCTCGAAGTATCGTTCTACACGAGCTAACCAACCCTGCACCTCTTCTCCTGAGAAAATCAGCATCTCTAGCTTCTTCTCTTGATTATCATTTCTAAGGTCTCTGTGTGCATCATTACCATTGCTTCCTGTCTCGTCATTTTCTCCCGAACGGCGATTACCCCTCTCCAAGCTCAGATTTTGTAATAGTCGGAGTATATCAGCCTGTCCTGACTCTAATCGACGGATTCCTTCTTCCGATCTATTAATCCTTTCTTCTACTGATTCAAAACGTGCTTCCATTTTTCTCGTCAATATCATATAATGCTCCCAGGGGAAGCTTTGATACCAATTTGTAACAAACAACTAATCTCACACAGCAATCAATTAAGAAATACTTCAGCAATTATATTAATTCAACAACAAATTCCTATAAATCGTATCTCTGTGAACAATAAACTGTAATGACTTGAATTGAAACAGCATGACAAAAATTACAAAGAAATTGAATGACAGAATATTAAAGATAGTCCAGGGGAATTATAGAGCTCCTGGTCTCTCCCATTCACCAAGAAGGTGCCCAAAGTCCTAATTTCCAAAAATCCAGACTTCGTGTATTTTTCCTCCTTTAAACATGCACTCCGTCGTATAACATTCTCTCTCCTCCAACCACATGCACAACTTCATCTGCTAACTCAGCTCCCCCATATAACAGAATGGCACCAAATAATCCCCTACGGCACTTCCTATGATAAACCGTTAGTTTAGGAGGGTCTTTATCACCATGTTGCTGCTCTTGCATAAGAAACATCTTCCTCCAAAAGTACCCAGTGTCTATAGGACAATATGACTCAATTGGGTAGGCCCAAAGCAGAAAAAGTGAAAAAAACTAAAAGCAATAAGATACAATGAACGAATCCTCAAATAGTGTAGAAAAAACAAAATCTAATTTACAATATATGTTATTTGTAGTGTATATATTCTATTATATCTATATAGTGGCTTAAATGATTAGCTAGAGTTATAATAGTTTTATGTTTTTTTTTTTTAAGTTTTGTAGAAAACAAAATCTAATTTACAATATATGTTATTTGTAGTGTATATATTTTATTATATATAAATAGTGGCTTAAATGATTTGCTAGATTAGAGTTATAATATTTTATTTTGGTGTTTTAGTTTTATGGTTTTTTTTTAGTTTTATGTATTTTGTTTATGAGATTGTGAGTTTGTGACCTCCATTAAAGCATAATTAAATTTTAGTAGTGATTTAAAACTTATTTTTCTTATTTATGTTATGCTTTTAGATATTTGGGATCAATATTGCAAAAGGGAGGGATAGATTGATGAGGATCTGAATCATAGAATCAAAGCAAGTCAGATGAAATGGCACAGCACATCAAGATTTTTGTGTAAGGAGTTGTTTGCCTACAGTACCCCATAAAGGAGAAGATGAATGAATCAAAAAGAGAAGAGATGGGGGCAGACAAATTGGAAGGGTAAGGATCACAGCAGAAGTGTAACAATATGTGTGAAAGATTTCTACTCACCTCAGAACGAAGATAGGGGACAGAAACAGCAGTAAAAACAAATCCAGCAATAATGTAGTAAGAAGGAGGCCTGCCTTTGATGTGTGCTGGAATAAGCCGCTTATGAGTCGAAAGTTTTATCTTAAATTCAAGTATCTTGGAATTACGGAGAACCTTTACAACAGCTATATCCCCAGTGTATTTCTGAGAGACAAGGTAACTGAAACCAATGCGCTCCCCATGCCTGAATGGAACTATAAATATATTCCAGAAATAGATGTTAGCTCTAAAACCAAGAAAGCAATACAAACAAAATTTCAAAAAATTTACCATTGAATGAGTATAATTAAACAAAACACAATAATAAAATCTACTAACATTCATAAAAAAATGGTCCTAGTAGATAGCAATAAAGACAGTTTATGTTAAGCCAAGCATCAACAAATCATGATGATATGCATTGAATGCAGACAAAACACTATCAGGTTTCCACCTAGACAATAAAATTCCAAGATAAGAGAAATCAGAGTAACCTTTTCAAATACTCTTATTGTGTCAAATTCAGGGTCACAAATGTCCCAAACCTGATAATAAATGTTAAGACTAAGGCTGACATTTGATGCCCAAGGGAAAGAAAATCATACAGATCAGCGGCATTCATCACATGTTACCCCTTGTTCTTAGTTATAGTTTTGGACAAGCCCGTTCATATCCTTCTCTACCCTTGACATCTGTTCTTTATGTTCCTGATTGTCCTTTTCATTTTACATTTGTTGGCCAATTAACTTGTTCTCTTTCATGCTCCATCAATTCAGAAATGGTGAAAAAGTTGGTGCATATCACTTATATGCTCCAGCTTCAGGGGAAAGTGATGGAAATAGTGATAGTGATTAATATATCATTTAGAATTGTGGAAGTTTATTGGAAAGATTAGGATCATAGGAAAAAGTTTAATCCTTTACTATTCTTGTAAATATAAAATGCATTTATTCTTTTATCTATATAAATATCAAGGATGCTAAGTACTCTTAATCAAGCAATTCAGAAATCTCTCCTCTACAATACCCACACTAAATCTTGAAAAGGTAGTCATTTGTTAGAAAACCTAATTTTAAAGTCAGCTATTAGTCAAAAAAATACAGGACAAAGCAAAAACCGCATGCATATATCATCTTAACGGGATAGTTTCCAAGTAAAAACATGGTATATTACCTGTTCCATCATTGGCAATGTTGACCCCGTCAAAGCTAAGAATGACATCAGCTGGCTTCAGAATGTAAGATTCTGGAGCAGTGGGTTCAATTCTTCTGATACGCACACCTTTCTGATCTGGTCCCATCCCCATTGACATTCTCAGATCAGGATTTTCCATCTTCTGCCACTCAACTCCAAGAATTGGAAATCCTGACAGGCAAGAAATTAAAGACAAATTTACTTAAAATCATTGTAGGAAAGACAAAGTAAACTAAGAACAAAATTGTAAAAGCCAGACAGGGGAAGGAAGGTACACTATGAACAATGTAATAAACAAAACATAACAGTCCAGCACAAATTGTCAATGAAGTTCTCCACTTAGCATGTATTTTGCAATGCTTAAATTATGGGAACGGTTTTTTTTTTTTTCGAAAGCTCTTTTAGAAAGCTGCAAAAAAATGTGTTATTTCCCCAAAATTAGCTAATACAAACACGCACTTAATCTCTTTATTTTACTGTTTTCCATCTATTTATTATTTTATCTCTTTCTCCTTCTTTTTTCCCCTAAGAAAGGAGGGGGCAATGATATGGACAAAGAAGTAAAACATCCCCCTTAGATACCTGTATATGCTCCATTATTTTCATAATCTTGGATAAAATGCAGAATAACAGGGGTGGGTATTACATATCCTATATTCTCCACATCTTCATTTTTCAGAGACTGGAATGCAATCCCAACACATTTTCCCTTATCATTAAAAGCAGGTCCACCAGAATTCCCAGAATTTATTGCAGCATCTATCTGTGGAGGAATTTGAATAGACAACAGCAAATTTTAATTTATCATATATAAATGGATAACTCGGGGTAAAAGGTTAAGAGGAAGAAGGACAACTTAGAATTTCCATCACCTGCAGTCCCAGGAGTTCAGTTGAACCATGAACATAAGAGAGTATCTCCATACGTGAAACAACACCACTTGTCACAGAGATTGTGTCACCTCCAATTGGATAGCCAACCACAGTTACAGCATCTTGCAGTGCAGGCAAATCGCCAAACTCTACAGGTGAAACTCCCTCCCAGAATTCATCATCACTCACCGTCAACAACGCTGAAGCATCATCAAAAGAAAAAAAAAGGCATGACAAAATAAATAATCAAATTTATGTTTAAATCAATATCTGATATGAATATTAAGGGAAAAAATATAAAAACAGAAACGGGATGGACTGAAAAATATTAGAAGAAACCATCCAAATCTCGACTGGGCGGCAGGTGCATCGCAATAAAAGAAAGAAGAAAGCTAAGAGTGGGCAGTATTCCCAAGGAACGTATTTCTTTTTTCTTTTTTTATTAACTTCTTGTTCCTTCCAAAAGTGTAAAGAAAGGAAACAGAATGGCAAGGTTTTAAATGAAATTGTATAAGACCTTTTTTTATCAGATTTTAGTCACTGATACGATTAAAAGTAAAGAAAGTTAAAAAAAAATAATGTTAAAATGGTAATATGATATAAAAGCTCTTCTTTTACATCCCATTCCATTGAGTATGCATATCTCAATATCTTTCCTGTCCCTGATATAACTATCTAAAATCTAAAAAAAAGGAATGATCATTAGTATCATTTCCATATTCCCATTCGTTACTTACTTCAGTAGGCGTTCAAAGGATCCCATACTTATATATATATATATATATATATATATATATATATGAGGTAGGATCCTTTGACACCAGTGTCAAGTTTGAATTTTGACATCTCATCTAGGAGCCATTAGATCAAAAAAGATCAATAGTGTCACATGCTTACAAATCAGAGTCGTTGATCTTTTTTGATCTAATGGCTCTCAGATGAGGTGTCAAAATTCAAATTTGACACCGGTGTCAAAGGATCCTACCTCTGTATGTGTATATATATATATATATATATATATATATATATATATATATATATATTATAGAATGGCTTCTGGCCTTGATCTTAAAGGAATCTCATAAAAATTAACAAACTGAGGGATTATGAAGATATATATATATATTATAGAATGGCTTCTGGCCTTGATCTTAAAGGAATCTCATAAAAATTAACAAACTGAGGGATTATGAAGACTCCAGCCTTTTGGCTGCAAGATGGCGGGGTGTCCTCACCGGTTCAAACCTCAAAGTGCCAAAATCAACACCCTTGCATGTTGTTGTAACTTATAACAGACACAAGCCATGAAATGAAGAACAATAGAACAAAATGTAATCTACCATATGATTAAGATACATTTGGCTTATTTGAATTATTTTAAGCATGTCATATAGGTTCCATCCTTCGTCGAAAACATAATCAATAAAATAATCACATATCCAAAAACATTATTAGGTTTTACCAAGTGAAAATTCATCAGATAGGAGAAAACAAAAATCAAATACCAATGTCGCACTCGGTCCCAATAGCCAGCACTGTTGCCAAGTATTTCGTATCAGAACCACGTTTCTTGAGCTTGACCTGGGTGTGATGCTCCACGGAATGCGCATTTGTAAGCACCCTCCGTCCCGCGATGACAAACCCACTGCTGCTGGAGCTGTACTGTCTCTTCCTCTGCCATGGCAGCGAGAAATTCGGCTCTGTGTGCACGCAGAAAACCTTCACAACGGCGTCCATGGACGGCACAACCTTCACCACGCTCTTCCACTTGGCCTCCATCGCCAAGCTCGTCGGAGCGCAATCGCCGTTCAACTTGGCGAGCCGAGAGCTCCGGCGCTCCGGTGATGCCGCCTTAAGCTTCATCTTCTTGGGTCGGTTGCGACAGTGCCCTGCGGAATCCGGATCGCTGGTATTAGCAGCTTCGGAGGTGGTAGGGACTGAAACGACGTCGTTTTTGGAGGCCGCGGTGGCGTTGATAGTGGTGCAGTCTTGGGGCACGGTTTCTTCATCAGTTGCGGTTTTGGGTTTTCGGCCACGCCTTCTCTTAGTTTCACCCATTTCCTTTTCGGGAGTGTGTGTTAGCTTGTTTTAGGAGCTCAGAAAGATGAGTCTAGGGCTTTGGTTATGGCAGGGAAAATTAAGATGCCACCATTTTCTTCCTTGCCAATCACCTACCAATCACCGACGCAGAGGAGAGCCGTGACGGTTGAGGAACAGTATTGGGCCTGCAGTTACCAGAAATCGAACGTGAACCAAGAACCCAAAATCATTTCTTGGTTTTTTTTTTTTTTTTTTTTAATTTACATTTCTTGATTTTCATTTCCCTCCCTTCTCTTATGTTAGCTGCCGGATCGACACAACTAAAATAGAGTAAATACTCTTTTTATCCTTAACAAAAAAATACGATCTCCGTTTTAGTTCCTTACAAAAAAAATTAGTCGGTTGGTCCCTACGAAATTCAAAGTAGACCCATTTTAGTCCTTTTGAGGGACTAATGTGGGTCTTTTTTGAATTTGTGAGAGACCACGATTTCAACTAAATGGATCCACTTTAAATTTGTTAGGGACCTCAGACTAATTTATTTTTGTAAGAACTAAAGTGGGAACTGTGTTTTTTTGTTAGGGACCAAAATGAGTATTTACTCACTAAAATATGATACAGATTTGAAAACAGGGAAATTTTCAATATGAACAGCTTGTTTTGTGTGATTTTACACAACACTATCAATAACTAATTAATCAGGGAAATGGATCTTCACATATGAAAAAAAAAATGACATGATTATGTAGAAAAATCACAATTATAAAAAAGTAAATAATTAATGGTTATGATTTTGTAACTACCTATTATAATATATTTTTCTCTCTCTTCCTTTATTACCATTAATTTATCTTTGTATGTGTTACGATATGATAAATCGATATGTCCAATCAGAGATTGGTATGTTAATATAGGATTTGTTTATCCTCCCTCAGGTACCTATAGGAGAGGAACCCTAAAGATAAGTGGATCACTGTGCACTATAGTATAACGACATAGTCAAGCATGGGGTGTGTGCACAGTGACAAGCTAAGAGACAGGGTTTAGAGTGTGTTTACCTTATTGGTTTAACCCCTTATTTATAGATGGGTTACCTGGCAGAAGTGGACTTTTGAGCCTCTTAGGAGTATTGGGGGTCCAATTGTTGATCAATTGCTGCCGTAGTAGGATTAATATAATTAAGGAATATTTCCTTAATTCCCTCTTAGCTGTTAGCCTTATTTGGGCCTTCTAGAATGTAGGTCTTTGTCAGGTCCATAACAGTTGCCTCCCAGCCCGGTAGTTTGGTTGTCCAGGCTGCCGGGGTGAATTGTCTTGCCTTTTGCTTCAGGTTTTCTGCTAAGCTGAGAGCGTTTGAGGTTTTGTAAACTTTTTGCATATATGTTCCTTACATCTCAGGCTTTTAAACTGGGGTCCTCATTGCCCCTTATCTCGGCGGGTTGATCATAAACCATGGAAAATATTTCACGTGTTCCTATATCGAGTTTGGGATGAATTTGAGTGGTTGGGATCCAACTGCCGAGTTGCCCCCAAGCATCATTCCATACGCACACGTCCTGAGCTTGTAGCTTTCTTCTGGAATCCGGGAATGATTTTCCCTTGTCAATTATGTGAACGGGTTATGCATGAACCCAGCAAGATATTCTGCATGTGTAATTGGGTAACGAATGTGCTTGAGTAGTTGGGATCCAACTGGCGAGTTGCCCCCAAGCATCATTCGCATAACCCGGATAAGAGTTGACATATACTTGCATGTAATAACAGTAATCTCTGCATTTGATTTTCAGGTTAGTAGTCGAATTCTTGCTTTGACTTGGCATCTTCATTTAAGCAATTTTCTTTGGGTTGGAACTTTCCTTGGCCAACTTAATTGGGTTAGCGATTGTAGTTATTATCTCTGTCATTTATTCAGCCGGTTTTGGCGAATCGAGTATTGAATATGTTATTTTCGTATTTCTCCCTCAACCTTTTTTGGCTGAGGTGGTAGTTTGGTGAAGCAATGTTTGCCTCCTTTCAACATCGAGCTCGGCTTCTCCTTCCGAGGATTTCGCTTTGAGCCCAACTTCTTGAATTGTAGCATTATTTATTCAGATTTATCTTTTCAGCATTAACTGAACAAAATGACCTAGCCATCATGGTCTTTCATGCAGATTCCGCTTTTTGCTTTTAACCCAATTTAGGTTTTCAAATTTGAGGCATCATGGTGACTTGATTAAGGTTGTACCAATCTGCCACTTATTTTTCAAGCCTGATTTCATTTGTCACAGCTTGTACACATGTTGTTTATTTTGACAACATTTAGGATTCAGAAGTGTCCTTCCGTTTTCTTATGCCTCAGCTAGAAGCCACAGTCCTGCAGTGTGCTTTATATTTTTAACCCGTTTTCTATCCAGGTTTTTGCACGTTGCTAGTCGTAGGTTTCCAATACCTTGGCTTTATAATATTTAACTCGGCTTCTTTCCAAAGTGTCATTTTTTGACTTTGGCTTATTTTAACTTTCCCATGCATTCTAGGCTTTGAATTTTTGGAACAGGGAATGGTACTTCATTGCCCCTTATCTCGGCGGGTTGAGCATGAACCCGACAAGATACTGCGTACATTCCATATAACCGGGTGATGAATGAGCTTGAGTGGTTGGGATCCAACTGGCGAGTTGCCCCCAAGCGCATCATCCTTGTAACTCGGCTTAACATTGTTGTGTCCAGGTGTCCATTTCTTGGATCCCGGATGTGAGTTTTCCGTTCTCCTTACCAACTTTCTTGTCAATAATCACGAATTGGGGTGTGATCCTTTTTTCCAGGACCACAT
Organism: Gastrolobium bilobum; assembly: GCF_033153095.1. Lineage (NCBI taxonomy): Eukaryota > Viridiplantae > Streptophyta > Magnoliopsida > Fabales > Fabaceae > Gastrolobium > Gastrolobium bilobum. The sequence continues at coordinate 92,719 of NW_026897575.1, forward strand.
CTCTCCAAACCCGTCTTCATTTTATCCCGGATTGGGGTGTGATCATTTTTCCAGGATCTCATCTCTCCAAAACCGTCTTCATTTAATCCATTGGAGTGCGATCCTTTTTTTCCCAGATCTCATCTCTCAAAATCCGTCTTCACTTTGTCCCGGATTGGGGTGTGATCCTTTTTCCAGGACCACATCTCTCCAAATTCGGTAGTCTGGTGTCCGGGGTGCATATCTGATAAGTATAGTTGGGTTGTTGTGCATTGCTCTTGATCAAATTTTGTGAATATTTTATTCTCAGTGCCTAGAAGTCGGCCATGTTCATGGTATGAGCTTTGTTTTAGCCTTTATTTTGTGGTGTATGGCTTTAACTATCTTGTCATGTTGATTCTTACTTCAGACATCCTCCTTTGTTTTCCTACCCGGTAGTTTGGGTGTCCAAAGCAAAGTCTGTTGAACCATAATCTTATTGGTCAAACTTCCGTGGCCAAGGGATCTATTGGAAGTAGGAAAGTTTTTCCCTTTGACCTTTTTCCCGAAGTTTTATTGATTCATTGATCCATGTTCTAAATCCATGGATTCTTGTCGATTTGTATTTCGGATTTATTTTTTCTTATTTCGTTCTTTCTTCGGTGCCGGGCTTCATGAGCTGAATACCGTGTATGCTATTTCAACATTTCTCCCTCAAAGTTTTTGGCCGAGGTACGTAGCTCGGACTAGTTGACTAGTCGTTTTAATTGTCTTAACGAGATCTTGAAGTATGAAGATTGCTGTTTTTCTCTTTTAATTTTGGATGCATTCCTGCACTTGCCCCCCAATCCGGAAGTTAGAAAATCTGGGTTGTTGGGCTGTATTACTTTAATCCAAACTGTGTATGTCGGAATACCGACTTTGCCTTTGAAATTTCTTTTTTCTGATTTGGGGATCTTTGAGCCTCTTTTTAATTGATATTTTCGGGCTTTGCTCCCGATTCTTTGCATGTTTCGTTTGCAGAGTTGAATTTTTCCTTGCTATAATTAGCCCAGTTTTATATATTGTAGCTTTATTTATTTGAGCTCGGCTTTGTCAGAATCTCGTTGTGATATCATCTTCTATTTCAACCAGGTTGTGCATACCGTGTCTTTCACAGATTTTAACTTAATCAGAATCATTCACCTTTTTGAGTCCGTCTTGCAATGTCATGACGTTCAGATGGAACAGGGTGAGACTTCCGCTGAATTCATGGTCGGGATGCCTCTTATCCAGTTCTTAGGCTTTTCATGCCTTTGAATGATTTTGCCTTTATACTCGTATCTTGAGTTTTATGCCTCCCTGATAACTTAGACATACTTTTCTAAGTATTTGAGGTTTATCAGATTCCAGATACTTTTCTAAGTATTTGAGGTTTATCAGATTCCAGATGCCTGAAGTATTTGTTAAATACTTCGAAGGACTTAGCATTCTCTTGATTGTGATAACAAGCTTGTATCCTTGTTATCTAGGTTTGTAACTTAGTCAATTTTCTAAGAATATCAAACCTTACTCGAGTTGTTCCTTATCCGAGACGGGTTATTTTTACAACTCGAATAAATTCTTATTTTCGCAACTCGTGCATTTTATGAGTTCCGATATATTGACCTGGCCGAGGTCAAAGCATTATACGGATTCCGCTTTTTGTCACTCTTTACCGAGAACTCACAGCCATCCCACTGAAACGCTACATCGCGATGAACAGTGGTAGAATCACACATTTCTCTGGTGGCGGTGGTCACCCGCAACGGTGGAGAAAGCACAGACATAGGTACCTCAAGCCCCACAGCAATCGGGGTAGCAATGAAGGAATGCGTAGCCCTGGAGTCAAACAATACATCAACCGAAGATCCACCAATAGAAACAGTACCTCTGACAAGGTTCGGAGCTCGGTCTGACTGCTGCCGATCCAAAGTGTAAACTCGCTCCGTGGCAGGTGGCACAACAGGTGCCGCTGCAGGTGGAAGGGGAACCATCTGTAATGGAACTGCTCGAACTGCTGCAGCTCTCGCCGTCGATGACGGACAATCTCTAGAGAATGACCCTCCTTGCCACACTGAAAGCATATCAACTGGCCTGAAGAACACGGCCCAAAATGAGTTTTCCCACACCCCGAGCATCTGGGAGCGGGAGGTCTCGCTGTACTCCCCTGAGTAGAAGTCCTCTTAAACTGATTTGGCGCTTGCCGAGTCGCCATCTGATTTCCCTTGCCTTTGCTCCCAAACTTAATGTCCCTCCAGGAAGTGGAACTACTAGTTCCCTTCGTCTCAGCAATCTTGGCCCTCTTGGCCTTACTCGAGTTGCAGAAGTCCTCGATGTCCCGACACTGCTGCACCAGTGTCCCGAAGTCTCTCGAAGCAGAACCATCGAGGTAACCAGCAATATCCTCATTAAGTCCCCTGTGGAACTTAGCAGCCAAGAAGATCGGAGTAGGCCTCTCCATCCGAAAGTGAGCGAACTTAACCAGCTCATTGAACTTTGCCAAGTACTCGTCAACAGACAACGAGCCCTGCACCAACCTGTCGAATTCCCCTTGCTTCCTCTCCTGAGCATTGTAAGAACCTGCACCGTTGATTAAGGAATTTTAATTAATTAATTATGCAAAATTAGGAAATGATTCCATAATTGACCTTAACAATTATTATGAGGCTTTAATAATGATAGTAAGTGAGTAACAATGCTGAAAGTCGCTTTTCGGAAGAAAAGTGCAGATACCGGTTCTGCTAGTCGGTATAAATGCGTACCAAAAAAGTATCCCGAAAAATTATAATAAGTGCATGATAATTACTAGAATAATATGTAGGACTTGTAAAACGAGTTTCAAGTTCAAATAATGAGAACTGGTGCTAGAAACCGGTACTGGCTTTGAAAAGCGCATACCGAAAAGGTGCTCCGAAAATAATAAGAAAAATATGATAATTCTTGGAAAAATGTGTAGTTTCAGATTCCAAATTTTGGGATTAAAATGCTAAGCGTAACAATTAAAGTTAATATTGTGTGTTAAGTGACTTAACTGCCTATATAAGCCTTAGTGGGCACTAAACCCTAGGTGCCACTATTTTCTCTACGTGAGTGTTGCTGAACTTGAAGTCAGCCACCCCTTTGTCACCCTTTCTCCTCCATTTGTGAGCCAAGTTGCCACATTTGCTCTATTTCTTCTTCCTTTTGGTTGAGTAAACACTTGGGTGAGTGTCTTGGGAGGTTGAGGTCCCATCTTCTGAGTTGTGGGAGCTGGTTTGAGTCAAGGTTTGGGGCTGAGTCCTTGTGTTGGTGTGGTTAGAGCTTTGTGTTGGTTGTGGGAGCTTCAAGGAGTGAACTTTTGTGTGAAAAGATCACTCTTGATCACCATTTTCGTGTGCCTTGAAGGTCAGACCTGTAGAGGCAGATTTGAGAGCTCCAAGAGCCTTTCTTCCTCTGTTTTGAGCTTTGGTGAGTTGTACCAACCTTGATCATGTGTTTGATGAGTAAAAGAGGTGTCTTGGTATGTTTAAAAGAGTTAAACAAGTAACCAACAGTAGTATGACCCTAAATCAGTATAAAGATGCATGCTTTAACGTAATTAAATGTTAAAAACCCAACCTTGGAAGGATATCTTCACGAAATTCAATTTCTGCATTCTGTCGTGAAATATCCGGATATCTGCCCGAGAAATATCAGGATATGTGATATCCGGATACGGGATTTGGATATCCGGATATTGGATATCCGGATACGGGAATCTGGATATCCAGATATTGTATATCCGGATATGTACAGTGAGATATCTGGATATTGCATATCCGGATATGGTCCCGAGGAATATCCGGATATTCTGGGATTTCGAAGAACAGTAGCTGTGTTGTGTGTACGGTAGGCTATTGGGGGTTTGTGGACCCTAGTTTGATGAAGTTGAACTTCTGTAATTAATGAACTAAGTCAGAATCAAGTGATTAAGGGCTTATGGCTTGGTATGGAGCCTTATGACGTAAAACGTAAAGGAAAGGCGTTGTCTTTAAGTTAGATGCCTGTGGTGCATTATTATTGATATAGTATTGGTCCATAACAGATTGTGAATCTGCAGTGTTTGGACTTTGAGCTGTGGACTCTTGGCTTTGGGTGTTAGCTTGCAAGGTAAGCTTTCGTGTCCTCGGTTTAGCCATGTTGTGGTTCCACAATGTCCCATGGGGGTGTGGTTATATGCATGCTGTGTTACATGCTTTGAATATTCGAAATGTTGTTGAGCTTTATGTGTAATGGCTTTTAATATGCATGTGTTGTTTCATCTTGACGGTAAGCCTGAGTATGTGGCGTCATACGATATGGTGATCCGGGGTGAATGCAAGTGGGTCTTGCACTATGTGTGGGTTTTTGGCGTATATAAATGTAATATCCCGAGCGGTGACGAGAGCAGGGAGTGATTGCCAGTGCGAAATGGCACAAACAAGGAGCGGCTCCTGGCAGGCTTCTAGGGACGGGGGTACATGAATGAATCAAATCAACACCCGAAAGAGAGGGATTCCAGAGACTGTGCTGGTATGGGATGGTACAGTTGGGAATGGCTTATAAGAATTAATTGGTACTACCTATACTAATAAGATGCATCTACTTTTCGGTAGCTCGGAACGGAAGAACTCCATAGTTAAGCGTGCTTGACTTGGAGAAATTTCGGGATGGGTGACCTCCTGGGAAGTTTTCCCGGGAAGTGTGCGAGTGAGGACAAAGCACGCTGAAAAGTCTCGTGTTAGTGTGTGGGGACAGTCGTTGATCCTTGTAAGTTGCTAGGCGTTACAAGTGGTATCAGAGCTGGGCCTCTCTTCCAGTACGGTATAGTTCGAGGACGAACCAGGCGGAAGCTGGTGGGCATGTAACATCCCGGGCGCTGACGAGGGCAGGGAGTGATCGCCGGTGCGAAAGGGCATGGTGCGAAAGGGCACAAACAAGGAGCGGCTCCTGGCAAGCTTCTAGGGACGGGGGTACATGAATGAATCAAATCAACACCCGAAAGAGAGGGATTCCAGAGACTGTGCTGGTATGGGATGGTACAGTTGGGAATGGCTTATAAGAATTAATTGGTACTACCTATACTAATAAGATGCATCTACTTTTCGGTAGCCCGGAACGGAAGAACTCCATAGTTAAACGTGCTTGACTTGGAGAAATTCCGGGATGGGTGACCTCCTGGGAAGTTTTCTCGGGAAGTGTGCGAGTGAGGACAAAACACGCTGAAAAGTCTCGTGTTAGTGTGTGAGGACAGTCGTTGATCCTTGTAAGTTGCTACGCGTTACAATAAATCCTGCATTTCTCTGGTCAGTAGAATAGAATTGACACACATGACATGATTATCTGCTGCATTGCACTGTTTTAGAAATGATATTGATGAACTTCTTTTAAACTTATATTGCACATGTAAGTGAGCTTGGGGTGGAAGATCCTTGAGGACCCCTTGTCTTACTGAGATTTCTTGTTTAGAGATCTCACCTCACGTTTGGGGAATGCTTATTTCAGGTTCAGGTAGTATGGTGACTGATGCCTCTGGCGGCAGCAGGCCAGAGCTTAGCTGATTATAATATTATGTTGTATTGCTGCCATGACTGGATTTGGATGCTGTTTATGTTTTCCTCTATTTATGATTATGTTGTTGTTGAGACTGATGTTGGGCGTGTTGCCTTATTTGAGTGAGCATGAGGATTGTCTATGACACTTTATGTTAGTACTTTTAGATTGGAGTTGTATAACCTGCTAGTTGGTCCGGCCTACTTGTGGTAGTTCCGTGATTTCTAGAGACACACTTTTATTATCTATGTTATGATGTATTTCAGTTAGCTGTTTTATTGCAATTACACACAGGCGATGTTTTATTAATTGATTAATAAGCAAGTTGGTAATGATAATGACATCATAATTGAAAAGAAAAAGATATTCTGCATTTTTAACTAAGCGATGCTTAATACGATAGTATGATAACATTACCGGATATATACGGGGTGTTACAAGCATCATATGGGAAGTACCGACCCAGAAAGCAATCCTCGAAGAATGGCCATGTCATAACATGACCCTGCATCTCAAAAGCATGAGAGGTGTTCATCCACCACTCATGGGCATCGCCCTCCAGCATATAGGTAGCAAACATCAGTTTCTGCGGATCTGTACACTACATGACCCAGAAGATCTTATCCAGCGCCTGTAGCCATCTAGCCGCAACAATAGGACCATAAGACCCATCAAAGAAAGGTGGCTTATGCTTGCGGAAAGCATTAAGCCGGCGATCAATCATATCTCTATCTTCAGCAGGCCCCACAAAGGGTTCCATCACCCCGGTCAAGTGACCAGTGCCCTCAACCTGACTCTGGCTCTCGTACTGCAGACTAGGTGGAGGCGGCGGCGGTGGTGGCGGTGGGAACTGACCAACAGCAGGACCAACTCTAATCTCCTCCAACATGACCCTCATCATGGTCATGTTCGCCAAACGGTTCTCCTCTAGAGCATCCTCTGTGGCCTTCTGGTTTGCCTCCCGAGCGGCGTCCATCATTGCCACGTTGGCCAATCTAGCGGCCTCCTACATCTCAGCTAATGCAGTCAGGATCGGGTCGGGTTAACCCTCAGCAGTCTCGCGAGTTCTCCTGGGTATTACCATGACTCTGCACAGTTACACAATTTATGAGTTGATCAGGCCCACGCAATGTGATCACATATGCATTATCATAATAAAACTCAACGGAGCAAACACACAAGACAAGACATCACAAAGAATCTTAAGCTATTGCAATACATACAGGCTTTTCCCAAGAAAGTGCTCTGATACCATAAAATATAACACCTCGTATATATCTGGTTTGTTATCATATCATCGTATTAAGCCACGCTTAATTTAAAAATGTGGAATATCTTTTTCTTTTCAATTATGACGTCATTATCATTAGCCAAGTTGAATTACTCAATTCATTTCATAAAACATCGCCTGTATGTAAATTGCAAAAGACAGCTAACTGAAATACCGCATAGAATGAATAACATAATTATGTCTCTAGTCACAGAACTACAACACGTAGACCGGACAACCCTGATAGTTTATACAACTCAAGCTAATAGTACTAACATCAATATGGCATGGACAAACCCCATGCTCACCAAATAAGGCAACAAAGCCCACAAGAGTCTCAACAACAACAACATAATAATAGCAAGCTAAAAGCATAACATCAGCAGATATAATCCAGCATCCAAACATGTCAGCATATAACATCAATATCAGCTAAGATCTGGTCTCCTGCCGCTAGAGGCATCAGCCCCCAAGTTACCTGAACCTCAAATAAGCGTCCCCAAACGTGGGGTGAGATCTCTAAACAAGAAATCTCAGTAAGACAAGGGGTCCTCAAGGATCTTCCACCCCAAGCTCACTTATATGTGCAATATAAGTTCAAAAGCATTTAACAGTATAAGTTCCAAAACTATGCAGTGCAATAGATATTCATGTCATGTGTGTTTTAACTATTCTACTGCTAGAGAAATGCATGACGTATGTCTATAACCCCACAATAAGTACAAGGAACACCGCTTGCACCTCATCCACAGCCTCACCATCTTGTATGTCTCCACATACTCAGGCTTACCGTATAGGTGGAACACCACATGTATATCATACATGCACTCGCATATAACAGCTCAATCGCATTTACCAAAACAATACATGAAAACAACATCATGCATATAAACCATCCCCCCATGGGACATGGTGGAACCAACAATGGCTAAACCGAGGACACGAAAGCTTACCTTGCAAGCTAACTATCCAATGCCAAGAGTCCACACTAGCTCAAAGCCCAAACACAGCAGAATCACAATCTGTTTCGGACCAACAATATATCAATAATCATACTTAACAAGCATAAGACACAAAGACAACGCCTTTTCTTTACGTTTTACGTCTTTAGGCTTCTCACAAAGCCACAAGCCCTTAATCACTTAGATTCTGACTTACATTAATCATTACAGAAGTCCACAGTAGCCAATCATGGGTCCACAAACCCAAAATAACATTCTGTATGAATAGTACCTATACTGTTCTCGGAAACCCAGAATATCCAGATATTTGTCAGGGGCATATCCTGATATCTGTCTGACAATATCTGGATATTCAGAACCCTATATCCGGGTATCAATATCTGGATATCCATATCCGGATATCAATATCCGGATATTTCCAACCCAATATACGAATATTTCACGGCAAAACCCAGATTCTGGATTTTCGCGAGATATCATTCCCAAGGATCCATTTTTACCGATTACAGAAGCTAACACATGCATTTCTAGGTGTGTTTAAGCTTACCCAACCTTAAGTTATGATCTTTAGCTTGTTACATGCATCAAGGCTTCATTTTTAGCAAATGAAACACAAGGTCATGGTTAGTGACACTTACCCAAGACTCAAACAGAGGAGCAAAGGCTCATAGAGCTCAACAAACAGCCCCCAAAGTCCAGACCTCAAGGGTGCACGAAAATGGCACACAAGACTTGGTTTTTCTTCACAAAGGTTGACACTTGGAGCTTCAACAACCAATATAATGGCTTCACACTCCTCAAACCAAAAGTCAGCACCAAAAACTCACCAAGGTAGTGGCCACAACCCAGAAACAAGTTCCACAACTCACCCCCAATGGTATACCTCACTCACATCAAGTGTTTAGGAGAAGATTTCATGAAAAAATGGCCTCTAGGCTCAAGAAATGGGGAAGGGAAGGAAATGGAAGAGTGGGGAAGGGTTGATCAGCCACCAAGTCGCGTAGGGATATTGTATGGACTAGGGTTTTGGGCCAACAATGCATATATATAGTACTTTAAGTCTTAATCGCACAGTATTGTGTTAATTGCTACGCTTAGCATTTTAATCCCAAACTTAGGATTCTGAACCTACTCATTTTACTAAGATTTATCATATTTTTATTTTATTTTTCGCAGCACCTTTTCGGTACGCGTTTTTCCATAGCCAGTATCAGTTCTGACACCAGTTCTCATTATTTTGACTTGAAACTTGTTTTACAAGTCCTATATATTATTCTAGTGACATATACACACTTTTTATAATTTTCTGGGATACTTCATCGGTACGCAATTATACCGAGTAGCATAACCGGTATCTGCATTTTTCGTCCGAAAAGCGACTTTCAGCATTCTTAATCACTTTCTATATTTATTTAAGCCTTCTCATAATTATTAAGGTCAATTATGAAATTATTTCCTAATTTCACACATTTAATTAATTATTTTCCTTAATTAACGGTGCGGGTTCTTACAGTAACCATTGAAATCAATTATTGATTGATAAGATAATCCTTGTATAGGTTATCATGTGTAAAGTTGTTCTGATTCATGTACTCCATATCTCCCTCAAATGAGATGTGTGAACTATCATTTTAAAGCTTAAGATGTCCCCTACACTATCCTAAAATATGGGACCATAATGTATTATATAGCATGCCCATTTTACAAATGGGTGAGGACTGCCTTGTTTTGCGAAATTCCCAACAGGCTCTGTTTTTTATTTTAGAAAATTCATATCTCATTCATTTATTACCTAAATTAGGTTTATGATATATCAAATTAAAGATCAAAGTGTCAACTAGAATATATTAAAATTTGGGAGCAAACATATTAGTAGGACATCTGCAGTTTCAAAAATATGAGGGAACTTGGTGAACCCGAAAATGCAGTGTTGACAGTTTTGAATACTTATCTTTCGAAAAGGGAATAATGCCCAGTTTTGACATACCCGAAGCATACTCTGTGCAGTAGAATGTAAAATTGTGAAATTTATTTTGTTAGTTTATGAGAACCACCTATCAACCTTAAATATACGTTGTATGATGTTAAGCAATTGAATTTATATTTCTGCAATAGTTTTTGAATTATGATAATAGTTTAGAGTTTTGTTAAATACGGTTGTTTTAAAAATGTAAACGCTGTCAAAAAAAGTTTTATCGTATTTTAATTAATTGTTGTGATTGTAACTGCGCTTAATATCATAATTGATGATAACACACTGGTCCGATAACGAGGTGTTACATAATATATCATTCACATCATGACTTATGAACTTGAACCCAAATTCCAGCAAAATGATTATACGAGTGCTATATCTCAAAATTACACCATGTCACTCTGAATACTCTAAGAGGGCTAAATGTGCTCTGATGGTCCTCAAGAGTTGAGGCCCATTAAGTGTAAATTGTTCCACAAAACCCATGTTTTGGTTATAAATCACTCCATTTAACCGTCTTCTTTCCATATAGAGCAACTGTTTTGAATAGTGGACCAGAGCAATACCGAAAGTGGGAATTAAGGACACCTAAGGCCCATCAGAAGGAACCACAAAATGAAGAGAGAAGAAGGAATGTTGCGCAGAAAGAAAAAAAAACCTGTTGTAGTACAACAGCAGTCAAAGGAAGCAATGGGAAGCCGCCACGTCAGCCACAGCAGAGAAGGTGGAGGTGCTACCTCTGCTACAGTACGGAAGCAAAGGAGCTGAGCAATCAAAAACAGCCACGTCTGCTGCAGTAGAAGGAGTGGAGGTGCCTCCCTGAATCCAATACTCCTACTCACAAAGGGAGCCAAAAACAAGGGGGACCACTTCCATTTAAGGCCAAGCTGGCAAAAAGCAAGGCTACCATTGGAGAGCATTTCTATTCGAAGCTGAGCTGGCAAGAAGCAAAGCCACCATTGGAGAGGATTTAGACAAAGCACGACCCTTGATGAAAGGAACAATGGAGATCAAATGAAGAACCCTATAAAAGGAACAAGCAATCCTCATAAAGAGGATCATCCGCGCTCATCCTAGGACTGGTTATCTCTTTGTTTTCTTTTTGTAAAAATGCTCACTAGGAGCTAACTTCCTCTAAGTAGGTGAGGGTTCCATAGAAGTAATCCCTTTTGTCTTAGGATAACTTTGTAAGGAACACATATTTTATAAATGAATTTTGAGTTGCTCTTTGGTTTAATTTATTGATTTTGTGAAACCCTTTGGGCTGGCAACCTCATCCCGGGACCACTCGGTTGATGAAACACTGACAAAGGCGTGTGGAGCATTATCAAGATCCTGGGGTAGTTTAGCCTGAAGAAAGGAGGGAGAAACACCTGAAATGGGGAGCACTGCCATGTGAATCCATGCTCTTTTGAGAAGGCAACATGGTTTCCTTGCATATAACTCCAAGTACTATGGAGTAACGTGGAGAGTAAGGCCTTACCCTCTGCTTACCTATAGCAAAGCAAGGGAAGGAGCAAAATCCACTTGTAAACTATGCTACCAAGCAGGGTTAACCAAAGGGATGAAAACATGGAACCCGTAACACCTACTTGACTTTTTCTGAAATTAATCTTAACTCAAACTTCTATCACAACCTTTTCCTCACGATAACTGAACTGCGTTTTACCAGCTGATGCTCTTACTTTCATTTCGTTGACTGCTCTTGAAGTTACTTAAATTGATGCCTTTTTATTCGATGACCGTACTAAGTCATTCACTGTTCTCATCTGGTTCAGAATGGTTAATATTGTTTAACTAGCTGCCCAGAGATTGCTCTTTGTGAAGCTTAGCTGAGAATAGTACTTTCTTTATTTGCTCCATTTTACAAATTATGTTTCCTTTAGCGCTTCTTACTTCACAACTGCTCCCTGAGGACGATAAATCTGGGGCTACAACACCCTATATTGCTTGACACGTACGCTTGCGTATAGTTGAAGAGGGTTGCTCTTAGTCAGAGTAGATTGCTCCTATTGGCAATCCTGATTATTACTCTACACTCTTGCTCTCTAAAAAAATATTCCCGAGCAGCTCTCGGTTCGACCAAGCATGCTCATTTCTTCTTGTTGAGCTAGTCCATCTTTCTTAGGAACCTGGAACATATCCCCAAATAGGGTGAGATATAAATCTACATAAGCTAAGAATTCTTGTAGATCATCCCACCCTTAAGTTCATTTTTCTGCATGAAAAGTTAGAACACAAGGCATAATAGCAACATATAAATAGAAGCAATACAAAATTGATTGAACTTGTGCACCTAATATACTATGATCACTCTAATAAGCCATTCCTCAAAGTGAGTATATGTATGGAACTTTCAAGAGTCATCATTCTTGACATAAATTCCAAATGGAAGTCTTTACACATGTTTAATTGGTCAAAGAACTAAATAATCAATTCATCACATTAAACATTCAATTGCATATTAGTTTGATTATTAATAATATAATCTAGCCCTTACTACTTGTCCATTGGTCCGTCCCCTAATGAACATTAAATTCTATATGAATGTAATTATACCATTCTTCTAACAATGCTCGTCCTTTTATGGGTGGATTGAATTGTGACATGACAAGTTAACACAGAAGAGGCTATCCATATAGGACTTTGTTTGACATCTAAGCCTAAAACAAAAAGTGTCATACATAGAGTTGACAATAAGAACTAATCTCTTAACGGTCCAATACTCTAAGGACATGGGCTTTTTTTTCTTCAAAAGCTATTTTTTTTAAAAAGCACTTATCGAGAAAAGTCTGTCTGAATGTCTGCTTCTAAAAAAAAGCAGAAGTCATAAAAAAGTCAAAAATCTGCTTTTTTCGGAAGCTAAAAATTTTAGCTTCTAAAAAAAGTAGAAGTCAAAAGTCAAATATTTTTTTAAAAATCTAAATAGCTGTAACTTTTATAAAATGTACTTTTAAAATAAAAAAGTCATAAAAAGAACTTTTTTGATAAGTCAATACAAATAGACTCAAACTAACTTAAATTGGTGTAGACTACATAGACAAATTACATATTTTAACCTCTATTTATTTTGAGTCACTTAATGTATCAAGTCAATATTTTAACAATCAAGATGCTAAAAAGTACAAAAGTAGTTTAATGAAACACACAAACACATTCTCCGAGTTGTGCTTGAGTTACAATAATTTTTTTTTTCTATAACAACTTTATTTTTCTCTCCACTTGAATGATGACCATCCCTTTCTTTACTGATCAATAGTAATTCGTAACACACTGAAAAGTCATTTCTATTTAATATTTCCCTTTTTCCCCTAGTTTTTACAGAATATTTCACACTAAGTAGTGAATCACTCACTCATCGCGGAATCAATAAACATACCAAATTATTCGGTAAAAAATTTAGACAAAACATTTTTGGTTTCTTAATATATATATATATATATATATATATATAGGCTTTAATGTTTCTAAAGTGAATGTAGATAAGTTGTTTACATTCGCTGCTAAAACGACATCGTTTTAAGCTAAAAAAATAAAAAATTATGATGAAAAGACTATTATAACCCTAAAATAAATTATAATTACAAAAATACCTTGATTTCCGCCTCAAAACGACGTCGTTTTGAGCTCAATGTAGATAAGTTATCTACATTAACTGTAGAAAAAATGAACTCATATATATTTTGGGAAAACATTTTCTCATGTTGCATGAGAATTCAATTCTCATGTTGTGACCCTTCGATTTGTGTGTAAAATTTTTCTTTTCTTTTTCTCATTTTAATAAATATGGGATTCACCACTAATTGAGTCACAACAAAAGAATTCAATTCTCATGCAACATGAGAAAATCAAACTCCATATATTTTATACCAACTCTAATTATTTTTTTTAGGTGAGTAGATTTTTTTGGATATTCCAACAAACCTCAACTCTTTGAAGTGATTAAGAAATTAATTCTTAGTGCAGGACATATCAAAGATTAAAATTTTATGCTTATCCCAAAATGATAACGGTGAGAATCGAAATAAGATATTTTTGTTGTTTGCCCCCTCCCAAGACAGCGTTGTTCTTAACATATTTCCATAATCATAAGGATTTGATGTTTGTCATTTTAAATGATGCAAGTTATGTCATTTTAAGAGAGAGATAGACACAAAAAATTATTATGTGTCTATCTCTCTCTTAAAATGATATAACTTTTATGTCATGGATTTGCTTTTTCTGCAGTTACTGCAGATAAGTTATCTGCAGTAAGCCCAATACGACGTCGTTTTGGGACGAAAATCATGGTGTTTTTATAATTTTAATTTATTTCAGTGTTATATTAGTCTTTATATTTATAATTTTTTAAGATTTCAATACCAAAATAATGTCGTTTTGAGAATAAATGCAGATAACTACTGCAGAAACATTTTTCCATTATATCATTTAAAATCACAAATATTTTTCCTTAAATATAATGTAGTAGAGTCTCCAGATAACCGTTGGTGAAAAAGGATATTCAAATGGAAATAGTTTCTCCATCTGCTAACCTATCCGTGGGCAAGTCGAGAAAAGAGGTCCACAATCAAGTAGTAAAATTCAAAGAGAACCAAAAGAAGAAAGCAACTGCATCATCTGCTAAAGTTCATCGGCTGGTCCAGAATGCTAATATTAGCAAAGGCAGATTAAATGCTTCAAAATATGCAGATTCTCAAAAGAATAATTTTAAACTTGATTCTCAGAAGAATATGTCGGAGGATTTCCAAGATAGACAAATTGTCTTGCACCCTTCTTTATCTAAATTCCAGAGGAAGACATCTCATGTGGTTAATGATCAGCAAGAGACTCTTCTTTCTTCTAGTGGCTTGGACAATGGAGGTAAACATGGAAGACCACCAGATGCTCTTACGTTAATGAGGAATTTTTATCACACTCACAAGGATTCTATCCCTTTGGATAATTTGGACGTTTTGGGTGCGACTTCGGTTTATACCAATGCTCTTTCTTAGGGCCGGTTTCTGTTCGGATAAATTTAAGATTGTTTTTATGAATGTTTTGACCTGGAATTGTAGAGGGGCTGGGAAAAGGAGTTTTCTGCCTCTGATTCGGGATATTTCTCATAGATACAGTATTAAAGTTATGGCTTTGTTAGAAACCAGATTGAGTGGTGTTATGGTGGATAGAGCTATTCAGCGTCTTGGTTTTTCTGGTCACTTTCATCGTGATGCTATTGGTTTTTCTGGCGGTATTTGGGTGCTTTGGAATACTGATGAAGTTTCAGTGGATGTTCTTTTTTCTCATTACCAACTTGTTCATACTAAAATTTGTTGGGTAAAAGAAAATAGAGAGGAGTTCATGACTTTTATTTATGCAAGTCCGCGAAGACAGAAACGTATTCAGCTGTGGGGAATTCTGTCTTCACTGTTTGATCAGTCCATGATGAATGCAGCTTGGGGGATAGCAGGTGATTTTAACACTTATTTGTATGAGTATGAGAAGCTAGGTGGTAATGGGCATAACTGGAATATCATGAGGGAATTTCGTGATTGTTTAGATGAATGTAGCTTGTCTGACATTGGCAATCAAGGTCCTATTTTAACTCGGCAAAGAAGAAATCTTCAGGAACGTCTTGATAGGGTTTGCGCTAATGATAATTGGAACTTGGTTTTCCCTAACCGTGTGGCTTTCAACTTGCCTTTCTTTGGCTCAGATCATCGACCAGTGTTATTATGGGAAGGTCAACCTGCTATTTATCCGAGAGGGGAGCGTCCTTTCCATTTTCTAGCGTCCTGGTTAACAGAGAGCACTTTTCATTAGGTGGTTAATGGATGTTGGTCAAACAATGTAAACTGGATGCATGCTATGGAGACATTTCGGATTAATGCTTCGGAATGGCATAGAAATGTTTATAGGATTGCTCTGAAAAGAAAGAATGATTTGCATGCAAGGATTAGAGGTATTGATAGATCTCTTAGTTATCAGTACAGTCATAGCCTTGAGATATTGCAAAAGGATCTATGGAGGGAACTAGACAAGATTTATCTTCAAGAGGAAATCACTTGGTTTCAAAGATCGAAATTGAATTGGTTTGCTCTTGGAGATAGGAACTCGCGTTTCTTTCATTCTATGACGGTTGCCAGACATAGGAGGAATGGCATAGATACGTTGAAAAACTCGGAGGGAGTTTGGATTGGTGATCAGCAGGTTTTAATGGAAATGGTTGTTTCTTTCTTTGAAAATCTGTACACAAAAGATCCATTACCTAAACCGGCTTTTCCAGTTCGTGGCTTTTTTCCAGTTATTGAAGCGCATGCTTTAGACACGACGAGTATTATGCCAAACAGTACGGAGATCAGAGATGTAGTCTTCTCTTTTGGTTCATACAAGTCGCCTGGGAAGGATGGGCTTAATGCTCTTTTCTTTCAATCTTAGTGGGATAAGGTGGGTGAGTCAGTTGTCTCTTTTGTGAAAGGTGTGTTCCTTCATCCGGATAATATCAAAGAGGTTAACCAAACTTTGATTTGTCTTATTCCTAAGATTGATGTGCCTGAATTACTTAAAGATTTCAGACCTATTAGCCTTTGTAATGTTATTTACAAGACTGTAACTAAGATTGTGGCTAATAGGCTGAAATTTCATATGGCTCACTTGGTTATGCCTAATCAATGTGGTTTTATTAAGGGTAGACAAGGAGTGGATAATATCATTATGGCTCAGGAAATCATCCATTCCATGAATAAAAAGAGAGGAGGTAAGGGTTGGATGACTGTCAAAGTTGATTTAGAAAAGGCTTATGACAAGATTTCTTGGGAGTTTCTGAAAGACACGCTTGTGGATGTTGGTTTTCCTGAGAATATAATTTCTCTGATCATGTGTTGTGTCTCGTCATGTACAATGAATTTGTTATGGAATGGATCAACTACGATAGAATTTTCTCCTAATCAAGGTCTTCGTCAGGGAGATCCTTTGTCTCCTTATCTTTTCATCCTTTGCATGGAAAAACTTGCTCATTTGATTAAGGTAGCAGTTCAGGAGGACGTTTGGAAGCCTATCAGATTGAATAGAAGGGGACCACTACTTTCCCATCTATTTTTTGCAGATGATCTTCTGCTCTTTACAAAAGCCACAGAAGGGGAAACTGTTATTATTAATAAGATTCTTGATTGTTTTTGCAGGTGCTCTGGTGAGAAGGTTAGCAAGGAAAAAACAAAAGTCTTCTTCTCCAGAAACGTTAATCATACCCGAGTGCATAATCTAAGCCAGTTGATGGGCTACTCTCCTACAAATGACTTGGGTAAATACTTGGGTATTCCTCTTCGTCATAGCCGAGTTACAAAGAGTACGTTTGGCTATATCTTAAATCGGATGCAAGCTCGTTTAAATGCCTGGAATCAACGTACTCTTTCATTGGCAGGAAGATCAACTTTGGCTAGGTCAGTTCTTACTGCAATTCCTCAATATCCTATGCAAACTTGTATTATTCCTAGTGGTACGTGTGATCGTATTGAGAGTGCAACTAAGAATTTCATTTGGGGATCAACTTGTGAACTAAGGAAAGCTCACCTGGTTTCTTGGGAGACGGTCTGTTTGTCGAAGAATGTAGGGGGTCTTGGTTTTTGTAAAATTAAAGAGAATAATATAGCTTTTTTCATGAAGCTAGGTCACCGTATCAAGACTGATCGTAATTCGTTATGGGTTCGGGTCCTTCGTAACAAGTATAAGGTGGAGGAAAGGCTCATTCCAAGTATCTCGGCTTCAGCAAATGATTCTGGTTTATGGAAGGCTATTGTTAAGTATTGGCCTCAAACTCTAGAGAATTCTCGTACCATTTTAGGGGATGGGGTTCATACGTATTTTTGGATGGATTCGTGGGTGCCAGGATGTTCTCAACTTGTTTCTCTGGCCGTTCAACCTATTCCTCCTATTATGACTCATTGGTCTACGTCTCAATTTGTAACTTGTTATGGTAATTGGAACTGACCTTTATTCCAGCACCTTCTTCCTACTTCAGTATTAGACAAGATTCGTAGTGTGCTCCCTCCTACAGTGGATCCTTCTCCGGACCGTGTTATTTGGGCAAGTAGCCAAGATGGGGTTTTTTCCAGTGAAATCAGCTTATAACTATCTCATGGGTACCTCGCATTATCATCAAGATAGGATTTGGAAGGTAATTTGGGCTTGGCCTGGTCCTGAACGTATTAGACAATTCTTAGGGCTTCTCTACAGAGGTTCTCTTTTAACTAATGTTCGTAGAGTGCATCGTCACATGGCTACAGATGCAGCGTGTCTGAGATGTCATTATAATCTTGAGGATAGTTTACATGCCATTAGAGATTGTCCTGGTGCCAGGGAATTATGGGAGCATTGGGTTCCTTCTAATAACCGTAGTGACTTTTTCTCCTTGGATCTTCACCTATGGATTCAGACAAATCTAGGATTAAAAGGTCCGTTTCAAACTGATCGAACTTGACCTTTGTATTTTGGGGGGATAGCTTGGTGTTTGTGGGGGGAAAGAAATAAGGCGATCTTTGATCAAACTAGCACCTCAAAGTATGGTCTCATTAGGCGCATTACCTACACTTGTGGTAATATTCAATTGGCTAATGAAACCCTTATTAAGATTGGTCATCAGGAGCTTAGAAGAGAGGAACATCTTATTCACTGGAATTTTCCCTCTGAGGGTTATGTTAAACTTAATGTGGATGGTTCCAGCATAGACAGTGGGCAAAGACTGCATGTGGTGGAGTCATATGGGATGCTACTTGGAATTGGTTAACTGGTTTTACAAAATTCCTTGGGAGTGGTACTTCTACTTCAGCGAAAATTTGGGGGTTCTTGACAGGTATAGATCTGGCTTGGCATAAGGGATTTAGGAGAGTCTTTGTGGAGGGTGACTCCAAGGTGGCTTTGGAATTTATAAGAAAAGGGTGTGACGTAAGTCATCCTCTTTCTGCTTTAATCATCCGAGCTCGTTGCATGCTTCAAAGAAACTGGATTATTCAGCTTAGTCATACTTATAGAGAAGGCAATTTTGTTGCTGATTGGCTTGCTACTCATGCACCTCATCAGGATGGACAACTGATTGGGCTGGATGTCCCTCCAACGACTTGTTTGGAATTGTTTCGTAATAACTTGAGGGGAGTTAGTCTCCCAAAATTATGCCCAATATAAGACTTTTTTTGATATTGCTTTAGTTTTTATTGTATTTCCAAAAAAAACAAGTCTCAGAGATAAAAAGCCGGTCATAAGCCCGTTAACGTCGGCCCGTACTGCCATAAATTTCCGAGCTCGGGCCCAATAATAAGTAAGCTTCATTTCTGCAAGTAGAGGTAGAAAAAAAAAGGCCTATGGCGGGAACGGGAAGTGATCCGCAGAGACAACTCTTGAGCCTCATCAGAAATTTCGCCACAGAGAAATCTCAAGGAGGTACCATGGTTGCGTTCTCTAATTTTCCTTCCCTGTTGTTTTTATTTTCCCGAGAAAATCGACTTTATTTCTCTCTGTCTCGTTTCATTTGATGCTTTGCTCCTTAATTTCTTTTGAAAGAAGAATTAACAAACTCAGCTAGCCTTTTTTTCTCTTGCTTTTGCCATAATAATGTTTCTACGGTCAAGAAACGTTTCTTATTACTATCTCTGAATTCCTTGAATGGCGAAGAACGAAGAGTGGTTAATCTGAGAAAGCAGATCGAGAAGCTTATATCCGATTTGAGCGTGGCTAATGCTGAGCTTGAAAATGCGAAGCGCTGCAAAGAACTCATCGAACAGGAGCTTAAAGGCTTTGAAGTTCAATTGTTCTTGAGTGAAGCTTCGGCTCAAACGCTAGAGGTCAGTTAATAGTTACCTGTTGCTACTTTCACTCGGTTTCATGTCATTTTAATAGAATTTCTTCGCGACATTTGTGTTTTCATCCACTCAACTTGAAAATGTGTTCACAGGCGAGGGTATCATTAATTCAAGATGAGATATCTGCTGTGGGAACTGATTTGGAAACTGTCAAGGTACTCACAAATCACAACCCTGTCTTTTGGTTTTCGATTCTTATGATGTTTGAACTTCTCATTCGACGTGTATCTTCTGGAAATTGTGGCTTCGTGACGGAAGAATGAAGAAGCAGCTTTACGGTAACAGATTGCCACTCTTCTGTGCTCATTTCAATCATTTTGGAAATAAAATCTGTTGGTTAAATAGACTTACAAGTCTTGCTAGCGTGTTCAGTTTTCTTACATTTTTTGCAGTGAGCAATTCATCCACAACATGATTGATCTGAATGTGAAGATAAGGTTCATCTCGTTGATGAAAATATTATGCATTTTTCAAATATATCATCGATTTTATGCTATTCCTCATAATGTTGGGTGGGGCTCATCAATAAAATAGCAATTATCAATTTTAAAAATCAAATTATATCAAAGTGTTTCAATTACTGTCTTCGTTTCTTGCCACTGTATTTTTTAACTTTTGATTATCTTCTGAACCCATATTGCTGATTGTTCGTGGGGTCTGAACATGTCTTGTAGGTATCCGTTAGTACAAATGTCTATTCAAATTCAAGTTATTAAGAGGTTGCCTGCCTAATATATAATGTGTGAAAATTCAAGTTGCTTTAACAAATCATGAGATTGCATTATCTTGTGATTCTTCCTTGTATGTTCTTAATATTATGATAGTTGTCTATTCCCTTGGCTGTTTACAAGAAAATATGTGCATTTGTCCGCGGAAAATTCTTTGAGGCCTTTGACATCAAATTTGCCTCAAACAAGCACGTTAGACCCCCCAAAACAACTTAATACTTCACCGATAAGAATGCACATAAAGTTTATTTTTGGTCATGATATGTTGTGAAAATCCCCGCACTAATTGCATATTTATTGAAATTTGGCCATATCAAAAACTTGATTGTTCATGAGCCGTGTTGTCAACTTATCTGATAACTTAATGTCGTGTATCTTACACCCAGTAACTTATAATATGTATTATTCTAGATATTCAATGTAGAAGTCGGAAGGTGTCAAGTTTAAAGTGTATCATTATAGATGCAGGTTTAACAACCTTACAACATAGTTACTAATCCCTCATGAAATGCAGGAAATTTCAAGAGAGCATCATTACTTGCGACATTGATGCTGTAGATTGTGCAACTTCTAGAGGTTCTGTGATTCTTTTCACTGTTATAGATGATCATTGTCAGCCTATGCTTTGTGGTAGTAAAAATATTAGGATATGAGCAGGGTGGAACTGGAAAATACTTACGTTGAAAGAGATGGAATTACTTTTTTACTTTGTTTCCGTTCCTTTTGACAATGTGCATTTGCTTTATGTGGACAAGATTAAGCAGTTTGTCATTTCCGGTACTGATTTTAGTGACCTCAGCCACTTTTTTCATTAACTAATCATTTAAAAATTAAATAACTTCTTTCATCCAAGTTTTATGCCAGTCTAAATACATGTTTTTATTACATAGAGAAGACATTGATACAGTAAACTGATAGATCCCAACCAGTAACAAAGATGAAGAAGAAAACAAAATAGAAACATATATTGATTAAATCTGAGCTCAAGAGAACTCTGTAAGTTCAGTACACTCAAAGAAGGACAATAGAGATGGAAACTTGAGATAAAAGCAATAAAATACATGAATGAGGCTCGGAACAATTAGAGCATAGTTATTAAATGCGGATTGCGGCCTGATGCGGCCAATCCTCAAAACCGCTATAACGTTATTGCGGGTTGCGGTTGCGGAAATAGCAGAAAAAATATATTTATTAAAAAACAAATTATATGTATATATATGTGAGTGTGTGTGTAACATAATAAATTATTAAAAAATAATAACACCTTAAAAAATACAAATAATTGAATCTGAAATATATTGTATATTCAAGTGTGTAAGTCTGTACAAGGAGGCTCTCTATTTATAGAGACTAAAAAGACCTAATGGGATGACCTAATGGGCCAAGCCCACAATCTAGACTATTCTAGACTATTCTAATAATAATAAAATAATATTATTTCTAACACTCCCTCTCAAGCTGGTGCGTATATATCAAAAGCTCCCAGCTTGTTACAAATATGATCTATTCGGGGACCTCTAAGAGCTTTAGTGAATACATCCGCAAGTTGATCATTGGAATTGACAAATGCTGTCTCGATCTCCCTTGACTGGATCTTTTCTCTAACAAAATGACAGTCAATTTCTATATGCTTGGTCCTCTCATGAAAGACTGGGTTAGAGGATATATGCAAAGCGGCTTGGTTGT
The DNA here is from genome assembly GCF_033153095.1 of Gastrolobium bilobum. NCBI lineage: Eukaryota > Viridiplantae > Streptophyta > Magnoliopsida > Fabales > Fabaceae > Gastrolobium > Gastrolobium bilobum. The sequence goes on from NW_026897575.1 coordinate 114,696, forward strand.
CACAAATGAGCTTCATAGGCCTTTGTTCACAGAGATGGAGTTCCTTCAGCAATTGTCTCAGCCAGATGAGCTCACAGGTTGCATTTGCCATTGCCCGATATTCTGCCTCCGCACTGGATCTGGCGACCACAGTTTGCTTCTTACTCTTCCAAGAGATCAAATTTCCTCCGAAAAGAACACAATACCCTGAGGTGGATCGTCTATCTGAAGGAGAACCTGCCCAGTCAGCATCTGAATAACTAGAGATCTCTGAACTCCCTTTATTTGTATATAATAAACCTCTTCCTGGCGCCTTTTTAATATATCGGAGAATTCTAATAACTGCATCCCAATGGGAGTCACAGGGAGAATCAAGAAATTGACTTGCAACACTAACTGCGAAGGAGATATCTGGCCTTGTCACAGTAAGATAATTCAATTTTCCAACTAGTCAGCGGTAGCGACTAGGATCTGGCAGTGGCTCCCCCTGTCCTGGTAATAACTTAACATTGGGGTCAATATGTGTATCAATGAGTTTACAGCCTAACATGCCAGTCTCATCTAGGATATCCAGTGCATACTTCCTCTGACAGATGGAAATGCCCCGCCTAGACTGTGCAACTTCGATCCCCAAGAAATATCGAAGTCTGCCAAGATCTTTGGTTTGAAATTGATTGAATAAATGCTCTTTCAACTGATCAATCCCGATCTGATCACTGCCTGTAATGATAATGTCATCAACATAGACCAGGAGATAAACGCACTGGCCAGAAGAGCTATGCCGGTAAAAGACAGAATGATCGGCTTTGCTTCTGATTAAGCCAAAGGATTCAACAACTGAACTAAAGCGGCTAAACCAGGCCCGAGGAGATTGCTTCAGGCCATATAAAGATTTCCGAAGTTTACATATCATTCCAGAATTCTCCCCCTGAGCAACAAAACCTGGTGGTTGCTCCATATAAACTTCTTCCTGCAAGTCACCATGTAGAAAAGCATTCTTAATATCAAGTTGGAGAAGAGGCCAGTGATGAATGGCGGCAAGGGCAAGAAACAAGCGAACAGAAGCCATCTTAGCAACAGGAGAAAAGGTATCCCCATAATCAAGACCAAAGATCTGTGTGTATCCCTTGGCCACTAAGCGAGCTTTAAGGCGATCAACAGTGCCATCAGGACCAACTTTAACTGTGAACACCCATCGACAACCAACAACAGACTTCCCGGGAGGAGCACGAACAAGATCCCAAGTGCCATTAGAGTGAAGTGCCTGCATTTCATCAAGCATCGCCTGGCGCCACCCTGGATGAGATAGTGCTTCACCTGTGGTTTTAGGGATGGAAACAGAAGAGAGACTAGAAATAAAAGTAAAATGTTGTGAAGAAAGTCTGTCATAACTCAAGAAAGAATAAAGGGGATGAGGATTTCGAGTGGATCGAATACCTTTCCGAAGGGCAATGGGAGGAGTCTCTGATGGAGGATCCGGAGGAGAAGAGCCGACGGGAAAAGGCGATGAGTCATCAAGAGGCAAAGTCGGAGGAGGTGCAGGCTGACGACGCTGGTATGTGAGGAGAGGACGATCTGCAGGTATGGAGGTAATTGGTTGCTCCTCTGGAATAGGGGCACCTGCAGCTGGTAAAGACAAGTCAAGAAAAGGAACAAGAAGGACCTGATCAACTTGTGACACTGGAGACGGAGTAGAGTGAAAAGGCTGCTGATCAAGGAAAGTGACATCAGCAGAAACGATATAACGCTTGAGATCAGGTGAATAGCAACGATACCCTTTTTGAAAACGGGTATACCCAAGGAAAATACATTTGAAGGCCTTGGATGTCAACTTGTCTTTACCTGGAGTAAGATCATGAACAAAACAAGTACAGCCAAAAATATGTAAAGGCAGAGGATAAGAAGGTGCTCCGGAAAACAAAATACTGTGGGGAACATCATTATTTAGCACAGAAGAGGGCATGCGGTTGATAAGGAAACATGAGGTGATAATAGCATCTGCCCAAAAACGAAGTGGGACGTTCATATGAATGAGAAGAGTACGTGCAGTTTCAACTAGATGTCTATTTTTACGTTCAGCGACTCCATTTTGTTGTGGAGTGTGGGGACAAGTAGTCTGGTGTATCGTCCCATGTGTATCCAAAAATTTAGAAAATTCAAGAGACACATACTCTTTTGCATTATCACTGCGCAAGATTTGAATAGAAGCACCAAATTGAGTTTTTATTTCTGCACAAAACTTTTGATAAATTGAAAATAACTCAGAACGATTTTTCATTAAATAAACCCAAGTGCAACGGGAGAAATCATCAATAAAGGTTACAAAATACTGAAAACCCAAAACTGACATAGTCCGACTCGGACCCCAAATATCAGAATGAACAATAGAAAAGGGAGCAGCAGCTCTTTTATTGACTCTACTAGCAAAGGAAGAACGAGTATGCTTTCCCTGCTGACAAGACTGACAATTCAAAGACTTAAGACCTGACAAAAAAGGAACCATATGCTGAAGCTTCGAGAGACTTGGATGACCCAGACGGCTATGGAGAAGCTCAGGAGACTCTGTGAGAGAGCATGCAACTGGAGCAGAGGGTGCATGCAGATAGTAGAGACCTCGTGACTCACCGCCCGCTCCAATCGTCTTCCCCGTACTCGGATCCTGCATAGAAAAAGACTGTTTAGAAAAGGTGATAGAGCAAGAAAGAGAATGGGTCAATTGACTAACAGAAATTAAATTAAAAGGAATGCCAGGGATGTAATAAACAGAGGTTAAAGTCAAGAAGGGAGTTGGTTTGGCTTGCCCAATGCCACGAGCAGGAGCCTTGGTGCCATCAGCAAGAGTAACAGAGGAAAGATTATTAGAAAAGGTAAGGGAAGTAAAAAGATCCTTATTACCACAAAGATGATCAGTAGCACTTGAGTCTATTATCCAGGGTCCAAGAGACGATTGAGAAAAACAAGCAACATGATTACCAGTATCTGGAGCAGGTGGCTGAGAAGAACTCTTCTGGAGAAGGGCCTCATAGTCTGCAGCGGAAATAGTCACTGATCCGGTAGAGGGCGGCACAACATCTGTTTGAGCAAAGTTCATATGTGGTGGCTTCAAGTGAGGGTACTTTCTATAACAACATTCTTCAATGTGGCCCAGATATTGGCAATAATTACACCGAGGCCTTTGTCCTCGGCCACCCTGTCCATACGACATCGTCTGTCCGCGCCCGCCTGGGCCATATGAAGTCATGGGCCCGCGACCGCCTTGTCCGCGGCCACGACCACGACCGCGACCACCATTGTTCCAATTACCACGAGAGACTAAAGCAGCAGAATCAGACAAGAGAGCAGTAGAGTCAGTAGCTGTGACGTGTGCGGGAGCCACCTTATCTTGAAGATTCAGAAGGCGCTGAAAGGTCTGGGATATGCTGGGAATCGCAGTACTGGTTAGAATGTTCTCACGAACACTTTCTAATCCGTCAGGGAGACCAGAGAGAGTCACAACCGTAAAGAGACGCTCCACTTGCGTCCTGTACACTGTAGCATCCGCAACATGAGGTAACATAGCCAAAAATTCCTGCATCAAAGAACGAATCTTACCAACATAAACTTCCATACGAGCTTCGGGTGATTTGCGCAAATCCATCATCTGGGAGACAATGGAATAAAGTTGTTGAATATCATTGGTGTAGAGGTTTTTGGCTTCCGTCCACACATCATAGCAGGTCTCAAAAGGAATGAAAATATTGAGAAGAGATGAATCAATGGATTGCCAAAGAATACTGAGGAGCTGAGCATCAACTTTCTCCCATTCAGTCATCTGATCTTGGGAAATATTAGTCTTCTTAGTGGTGAGATGTTTGTCATGGCCTTGACCGGTAAATCAGATCTTAACGGAGGTAGACCAGGTCTTGTAAGTGGCAGATCCGGTCAATTTCAGAGTTGTGATAGATGGAATAGCACTTGAAATGATGCCGGAAGAATGTTTACTGGTTCCTTCCATCAGGAACAGCGATCAGACAACCAAAAAACTGTAAAAATTACGCGAAAAAGGAACAAAGTAGCGACTTTTGCACTAGAAACCCTCGAACGGAAGAGACCCACAACGATCGGTCACTGGATCTGGAAGGAGGAGGCAGAGGCGAGCCTGTCTGCCTTGGTTTGGTCGGAAAAGGTGGCCGGAACAGTGCACACGCGCCGGAGAGAGGTGGCGCGTGAGGCCCACGCGCATACAGCTGTGGTGGCGCGTGGAGGCGCGTGCGGCGGCCGTTTGGGACGGGTCTTGGACAGAAATGGTCGCCGGCGTGAGGGGATCCTGATCGCGTGGTTTCTCGCCGGAAAGGTGGCCGGAACAGTGATGAACAGTGACGGAACAATGTTTCTTGCGATGTGAACAGTGTTTTCTAGTCAAATAATGAAGGAGGATGACGATCTGAGATCGAAAAAAGGGTCTAACAATGTTCGGAGGGTTGAAAAAGGTTGCCGGTATGATGCACGACGGTAAAAAGGTTTGCCGGTATGATGCACGACAGTACAACGAAAGGAAAAAAAATATATATGCGGAAGCAGAGCCCTCAGATCGAGAGCTCTGATACCAAATTGAATCTGAAATATATTGTATATTCAAGTGTGTAAGTCTGTACAAGGAGGCTCTCTATTTATAGAGACTAAAAAGACCTAATGGGATGACCTAATGGGCCAAGCCCACAATCTAGACTATTCTAGACTATTCTAATAATAATAAAATAATATTATTTCTAACACAAATAATAAAAAAAAATAAAGATAAATAATAAAAAAAATTTAAATAAAGGTAGAGTTGACATGTTACCTCTTAGCAATAAGTGTCCAAACTTTAGCTATAGTTGTACTACCTTTAGTTGTAACTATACTTTACTGATTTATCAAATTTATCTTAGTTACTTTAGTGTTTTACCTTAGTTACCTTTTAATGATGCATTCTTTTTTTTTTGGGATATAGAAATAGTTTTACCTAGTATTATTATAACCAGGTTGCTTGTTTACCATGACTTGTGAATCACTTTTTTGACAAATGTACTTTTCTTTTCTTTGAATAAAGATAGATTAGAATCTCTTTCTTTCTCACTTTCTCTTTCATCCGTTCTCTCTCTCACACTTTCTTTTTTTCTCCTTCATCTGTTCTCTCTCTCTCTCACTCTTTCTCACTTTTTCTCCTTTTCTCCGTCATCTGCTCTCTCTTTCTCTCACTCAAAGCTTTGCTTCTTCGTTCATGGCTTCCACATTGAACTTCAATACTATAAGAGAGAAGTAAAGAAGGGAAGAAATGAGCGCGATAAAAAAAGCAAGAGAGGCAGTAGAGAGATGCACAACAGAGGCAAAAAGGCAGAAAGAGAGAGTGGGTTAGGGTTAAAACCATAAAAAGAAACTGTTGCAGCGAGATTTGGCCGCAAATGCGGCCGCAACGGTCGCTATTGCGATCTGGTGCGGCGCGGCGCAGATGGTTGCGGCGAAGCTGCGCAAAGCGCAACTGGCGCGGCTTGCAGTGCAATAGCGCCGCTATTGACTACTAGGAATTAGAGGGGTTCTGAATTCTCTCCCAAGGTCCAATTCCAGTCCCAAATATGCCTAAGCTATTCCTCCTTATCCTTTTTATAATCCCCTCCCCTGGATAACTAATCCCACTCTCACTTTGATGCCCCTTGGAATGTATGGGCAAGTTAGGAAAGTGTTGATCCCCTGTGGGCATAAGCCCATACCTATGATACACCATAGTGATGGGTGTCATCCTAACATAAATATCAAACAATGTTTCAGTATTTCACTTCACTCCAATTAGAAAAAATCTAATGCACATATGTTTTATGGGTAATATATTGTTATTAGAGCTTGAAGAGCGTGAGACTCGAGGAGTGGTAAGGTTGTTCATTTGTAATTGAAAGATCACGGGTTCAAATCGGGAAATTGTCTATTTGTAAATATGCAAAAGTTAAGTTGCGTACTAGGATTGCTCTCGTTGGTCAGGATTTATATGGAGTGATTTTTTATTGTTATTAGACTACAAAAAGAGGAATTGATTTAATCTAATAGCTGTTAAATCATCTGTTGGAAAGTATTTGTTATTTAAGGTTAATATATCCTATTTAGGGGCTATATTATTGATTTGGATTTTATTTGTATTATTTTTTTTTATGGGTTATATCTATCTCTTGCTACAAGAGAAGAATTGTCTCTTGTAGCAAGCACAAAATATAAGTGGAGCCCATAGACAAAGAGGAAAGAGAAAAAAACATTGGTGGGACCCACCTGTGATATGTGTCTGCATAAGATACAATTATCTTCTGTAGTAGGAGAGATATATAACCCTTTGTTTATATTCACATTTTCCTTATTTACTAGTTTTCTGATATTATAGGTTGTTTATATATATATATATAGGGAAAAATGTTTATGCTTTTAAATGACACAACTTATATCCTTTCACTCTCACATAGAAGTGGGACCCACACCTTTATTTTTTTTGTCAACTCTCTCTCCTCCTTTATCTATCTCTTTCTCTCTCTTAAAATGACACAACTTTACATCCTTTAAAATGACACACACTTTTCCCATATATATATGACAAAAATATTTCTCAAGCAGCTTGAGATATATTTATCTTCGTCCACCCCAAAATTACATTTTTTTGTTTATTTATTTCCTTATATTAATTGATTTACTTTTAAATGGTTATGATTCCCTTTTTCTCTCTTCCTTTATCACCATTGATCCATCTTTATATAGTATGATTTAGCAGCCGGAGATAAAGTTATCTCAAGCAGCTTGAGAAATGATAAGCCATATATATATATATATATATATATATATATAGGGCTTTGGATTTCTTCAACAACTGAAGATTATCGTTTTTCCTACAGAGAGTAAACAAATTGGGACCCACCAGATTTTGTAAAAAATAAAATAAAAAATGTTTGGCATGTTTCTCGAAGTATGAGTGACAGGAGATTAACACATTCCTGTTACATAAGAATTTATTTTGCCACACACATATATATATATGTAAAACAAGGGGTTTTTTGAATTGATACCATTTGATTTACACTGACAGGGGATTTCTTACAAGCGTAAATGAAAAAAAAGGGAAACAAATTCAAATTCCTATTAAAAGAAAAATAAATCTCTAATTAATAGGCTTTAAATCAGGGATATGATTGTATCCCAAAAAAAAGAGAAAAGATTCTAATTTTGATTTTCTAAACTCCCCCTCAATTTGGGGCGTAAATGTTGATAATTCCCAACTTGACAAGCAGGTCTTCAAAGGCTGGCTGGTATAGGCCCTTAGTGAGGATATTTGTAGTCTGCTCTTTGGTAGGAATATATATCATACACACACTTCCATCATCTAGTTTTTCTTTGATGAAGTGGCGATCAACTTTCACGTGCTTTGTTCAATCATGGTGAACAAGATTTTGAGCGATGCTGACAGCTGCCTTGTTGTCACAATATAGTTTTATTGGTAAGGAATATGAGATCTTCAATTCTCCAAGAAATCTTCTCAACCAGATTCCCTCATAGACTCCATGGCTAAAGCTCGAAATTCTGCTTCAGCACTGCTTCTTGCGACCATTGTTTGTTTTTTGCTTCTTCAAGTCACTAGATTTCCCCACACATAGGCGCAATAGCCTGAGGTAGATCTTCTGTACATTGATGAACCTGCCAAATTTGCATCAATGGATATTTGAATCATCCTATTATACCCATTTTCTAAAGAATAATCCTCTGCTTGGGGTGTTCTTGAGGTATCTGAGCACGGTATAGACTGCACTTAGATGTTTCTCCTTGGGTGAGTGCATGAATTGACTAACCATACTCACAACAAAAGCAATATCAGGTCGCGTGTGGGATAAGTAGATTAGTTTGCCACCAGTTTTTGATATTGCTCTTTGTCCACCTCGTTCCCATCTTCAATACCTAACTTGGTGTTAGGCTCCACAGGTGTCTTGGCCGGATTACATGCTAACATTTCTGTTTCTAGCAAAAGATCTAGAACATACTTATTTTGTGTGAAAGTGATGCTTGTTTTATTCCGAGCAACTTTCATACCAAGGTGATATTTAAGGGCTGCAAGGTCTTTTAACTCGAACTGAGCTGCTAGATACTCCTTCAAGGAGTTAAATTCCTCACTATCGTCACCTGTAAGAACTATATCATCCACGTAAACAATGAGAATAACGACTTTACCATCCTTAGAGTGTTTGTGGAAGAGAGTGTGATCAGTCTGTACTTGGATGAAACTTCTTCCTTTGACAGCTTGTGTGAATTTTTCGAACTATTCTCTAGGGGAATGTTTCAACTCATAGAGAGACTTCTTCAGTTTACACACCGATCCATCTCCTTTCTCAAAGTCAGGTGGGGAATCCATATAGACCTCCTCATGTAAATCACCATTTAGGAATGCGTTCTTCACATCTAAGTATTGCAGAGGCCAATCTAGGTTGGCAGCAAGAGATAAGAGAACTCGGATGGTATTGAAGATGGAAAAAAGTCTCATGATAATCTATCCCATGAGTCTGGGTGAAACCCTTGACATCCAATCTTGCTTTGTATCTGTTGATGCTATTATCTACATTGAATTTTATTGTAAGCACCCATTTGCATCCCACTGGCCGTTTTCCTTTTGGCAAGGTCACTGTCTCCTAAGTTCCATTTCTTTCTAGTGCATTCGTTTCTTCAAAGATAGCATTCCTCCATTTTGGATCATTGAGAGCCTCATGTATATCTCTTGGTATCTTTGTACTGTCCAACTTAGTGTTGAAAGCTTGGAACCCTGAGGACAACTTTGCATAGGAAATATGGTTAGAAATAGGTTGAGCAGTACAAGATCGAGTACCTTTTCTAAGAGCAATAGGCAAGTGTAGATCAATTGTGTTATGACACTCAAGTGTTAGTGTTGGAACTAGAACTCGGTTTAGAATCCTGGCAATGTCGAGGCTATGGGTTATTCATACTTGGAGGAGGCTTTTGTCTGCTATAAACTTGTCCCCCACTTTGAGGAGGCTCTCCTTGTCTCCAATGGTGAAGGTACTGTAGCTCCCCCTGTCTCCAATAGTAGAGGTAACACACTGTTGCGTAAATAGGTTCCCATGATTGATCTTCATCTGCTCCTATAGACTCCCCCTGAAGAGAAGTCAGGGGAAAAAAGGGTTGGGTCTCAGAAAATGTGACATCTATAGAGACAAAGACCTTACGAAGAGAGGGTGAATAACACTTATAGCTACATTGGGTAGGAGAATAACTAATAAAGACACATCGGAGAGACTTAGGATCAAGCTTAGACCGTTGATGAGAGGGAATATAGACGAACATGACACAACCAAACAACTTGGGAGGTAGGGGGAGATGCCCCAGAAGGAGGGGAAGGTGCGAAAAAGGCTAGAAATAGGAGATTGAAAGTTGAGAGTGTGATATGGCTTTCGATTGATAAGATGCGAGGTAGTAAGGACGGCTTCCCCCTAAAGGTATGTAGGGACACTCATAGTAAACATAAGAGCTCGAGTGTAATGCCCTGTATGCATCCAATTTATTAACATACAATATGGTAACAACAACGATGCATACTTGATTAGAGTAGCAGAAGACTCAATATAAAGTATCACGATAGTTCTTTGTAACTATGTGACATAACTTTTTCCTTTATGTTTACATTATGTACTTTGTCATGCCTAACCTATCTATCATTTATAATAAACTGTACAGTCTTATACCTGCACAAAATCCATTCTTGACAACCTTGACCATAATTAATGATCAATTAACTATCCAAAGATAATATCTAGTATTATTTCAGACAGAGTCTTACAGACAACATAATGGCTGAACATTGGACTTTCTAGGGATCAAATCCCACCATATATGTATCTTGTACTTGATATATAGAAAAGTCTCATACAACTATATTCATAAACCATCATATTCCTCCGTGCCATTACTGATGTCTGTTGAGATATATAGTCCACATTGATTGGATGAGCGACTAATATGACCTTTATAAGGCCTTGGGCACTCCCACCCCTTGAGCTAGCTTTTGGGGTTGTGTATCCCAAGGTTCTTAACATGGTATCAAAGCACAAGTTCAGTCCTCACCGTCCCCCACTTTCAAGTGGAATTAAAAAATAAAAAGCACAAAAAGGTAAACCAAAAATTGGGCCTGTGCAATTTCCACGCTTCTAGCCTAAAGGGCTCTTGCGTGAGGGGGCGTGTTGAGATATATAGTCCCACATTGATTCGGTGGGCGACTAATATGGCCTTTATAAGGCCTTGGGCACTCCCACCCCTTGAGCTAGCTTTTGGGGTGGTGTATCCTAAGGTTCTTATCATGGTATCAGAGCCTCGCCGCCCCCCACTTTCTCTTGTGGAGTTTCTTAGCACAGGTAGGCTGGGCCTGTTGCATTGTCCACTCTTCAAGCCCAATGAGCTCTTGTGTGAGGGGGCGTGTTGAGATATATAATCCCAATGTGGAGTTTATAAGGCCTTAGGCACTCCCACCCTTTGAGCTAGCTTTTGGGGTAGTGTATCCCAAGGTTCTTTACAATATCACATATCAGGATGTAGATAACTACATACACATAATCATGTCCTCTATGTACAAATATAGTAGGCTACATATGCCCTTCAAAATAGACATCAAGATATAATTGTATAAATGCATGATCATATACACATCATGCTATACAAAACATAGCTATACGATCCTCCAAAACATAAACTATAGAACTGCTCCAGCTGGATAATCTTGCTACTCTGCTCGGTTCCCTTGCCTCGAGAAGCTCACATACTACTGGAGTACCTGAAATATATATCCCCAATAGGGGTGAGATTAACCATCTCAATACGCTATGGGTTTATAGAGCAATCTTAACCCAAGAGCTCACTTCTTGCATGAAGGATTAGATAACATAGCATAGAAGAAATCATATATTCCATCACACACATAAGACAGTCATACATGAAGATCCACAGGCTTGTCGCCCATCGGATTATACACTTTCTGGCACCGTGAGTCCAATAGAAAGGTATTATACTTCCCAGCACCATGAGTCCGAATGGAAGTCATACGTAGAAATCCATAGGCTTGTTGCCCATTGGATCATACACTTTCCGGCACCGTGAGTCCAATGGAAAGGTATTCACATCATATCATAACATATACATCACATTATATCATAACATATCATTTCATATACATGATCTATATGAATGCAACTATACTAGTATCTAATATTTATTAGTCATACAATCATAAAACCAAAGTCCCACTGGACCATGGTGAAACAAGTTAGGAAATTACTCCTAAACAAAGAGCTTACCTGTAAAGCTTTTATATCACGCTTACTTAAAATCTTCAGAATCTTGATTAAGAATCACCGTATCACTTGATTCACATATGGTCTACCAACCAATAACAATGAATATATGCATGTCAACTTGACTATCACTTACTCCCATCATATAACAATACTTATTAACTTATCATACTTCACAGTTCATGCTCCAAACACAAGTCAGAACTAAAAACCCAAAATTTACCATTTGTTCACTTAAAGTTAAACCTACATAACAATATCACAAACTAAAGGTTTAACCCTTTCACAATACTTGCAATACACTCAAAATAGATTTCCAAATTTCATTCTTAATTAACATGGTTTCCCATTACACACACACACATGGCCGAATTATAACTTGGCCAAATCACCCATTTGCCAAGCTTTTATTCTACTATTTCATGGTCCATTTTAAGGTATTAATTATAGTTAAATGTAAAAGAATATGTTGTATATTGATCTGTGTCAGAGAGTTACAATATATAGAGACCCTTGTTAGAATATTAGATATGATATGATTAGATTTGATTAGATATGATTGGATTCTGTCTTATCCGTAAATAGTCTGACTGTATTCTGACTGTATTAGGATTAGGTTTGGATTAGGTTTGAGCCTTACACTTAAGCCCATTAGGGTCTCTATATATTGTAACTCCCTGACACAGATCAATACACAACGTATTCTTTTACATTTAATTTGGTACCAGAGCTATTTCGTTCTGGGAATCCTCGCTTCCGCTTAGAAATCTTGTTCTTCGCTTTAAAACCTAAGCCCACTGCTTAGGAGTCATCTTTTCTTTGCCGTGCGTCCTTCCGGTAAGACATCAAGGGCTGTAAGTCCTCTCCAGGCATCTTCTGCACGTGTCCACATCCCCAAACAGTCACCGGAGCACCATCAGCCACCGTCAGGCTGCCAGAGTACTTTTCTGGCGAGTTTTCAGTCTGGAACGAACCCTCTCCTCTCGGCGACCTGCTCTGTGGAAGTCCGGCCACCATCGGAGTTGTCACGCGCTCTCACGCGCCTCCAGTCTTCTCTGCGCGTGGGCTTCACGCGCCACCTTCTGCCGGCGCGTGAGCACTATTCCGGCGGCTTTTTCCGGCCGGTCTTGGACAGAGAAGCTCGTCTTCTCCTCCTCTTTCTGGATCTGTGGTTGGTTCTTTGTGGGCCTGACTTTTTGTGCGCACCTCTTCTTGATTGGTGATCAGGTTCGTTTCTCTTTATTCGGTTTGTATCTTTGTGATTTGATACTATGGCAGCAAACCCTCCAATTCATTCGGAGGTCAAGTCTCCATCTCCTCCTTTGAGAAATTCTCCCAATATCATCTCTACCAATATTGGGTCCATTACCTCTTCAAAATTGAAGGGATCTGTTAATTACAAGAACTGGGCCACCTCTGTTCGAGTTTGGTTCTTTGGACAAGGATATGGGAACCATCTCACAACTAAGTCTACTGATGTCCCTAAGGAGGACAAGTCTGATTGGGAAAAGATTGACAACCAGCTTCTGAGTATCCTCTGGCAATCCATTGATCCGATTGTCTTGGATATCTTTTATTCATTTCAAACTTGCAGTGAAGTGTGGGAGGAAGCAAAAAACCTCTACACTAATGATGTTCAGCAGCTCTATTTCATTATCTCTCAGTTTATGGAATTGAGCAAATCATCCGACATTCAGATGGAGACATATATTGGCAAGAGTCGCTCTTTGATGCAGGCATATTTGGATATGCTGCCTTACCCTACTGATGCTACTGCATATCGAAAATAGGTGGAACGTCTCTTTATGGTTGCCACACTTTCTGGCCTTCCCGAAGAATATGATAATGTTCGTGATACTATCTTGACTAGTGGGGAGCCTGATCTATCCATGACGTATCAACGTCTTCTGAATTTGAATAAGAAATCTGCTCCTGCATCGTCTTCTGCTGTTGATTTTACTGCTCTAGTTTCCCGTACTGATTTTCGCGGGCATATTGGAGGTGGACGTGGTCGTGGTAGAGGCCCAGGAGGACGTAGCCCACGAGGTCGTGGCCCAGGAGGTCCAGTCGGACGTGGTCAACGACCTCGTTGTCATTACTGTCAGCAACTTGGTCATTATGAGGAACGCTGCTACACCAAATATCCTCACATGCGACCTTCTTTTGCTGCTAATGTAGCTCAATCGGATACTGCTTCAAATGGTTCAGTCTCTCTCTCCTCTGAAGAATATGCAGCATTCCAGGCCCTTCTCAGGAAGTCCTCTCCTCAATCTCAGGCCTCTGCTTCAGAAACTGGTAATCCTGTTGCTTGTGTTTCTCATTCTGCATCACTTGGTCCTTGGATATTTGACTCAGGTGCTACTGATCACCTCTGTGGTAATAAGGAACTCTTTTCTTCCCTTACATATTCTAATAATTTACCCTCTTTTACTCTTGCTGATGGAACTAAGGCCCCCGTTCATGGGATTGGACAAATCTGTCCAACCTCCTCATTGACCTTGACATCTGTCTATTACATTCCTCACATCCCTTATAATTTAATATCGGTTAGTAAATTGATCAATTCTCTTAATTGTATTGTCACATTCTCAAACCATTCTGTTTCTGTGCAGGACCCGGGTACGGGGAAGATGATTGGAGTGGGCCATGAGTCACGGGGTCTGTTCTACCTTGATGTGCCGAGTCCTTCAGTTGCTTGTTCTCTCACAGAATCTCCACAGCTCATCCACAGTCGTCTCGGGCATCCTAGTCTTGCGAAATTGCAGAAGATGGTTCCTCTTTTATCCGGTCTTCAAACTTTAGATTGTCAGTCATGTCAGCAAGGAAAGCACATACGCTCCTCCTTTGCTAATCGAGTCAATAAACGAGCTGATGCTCCTTTTTCAATTATTCATTCAGATGTTTGGGGTCCTAGTCGTAGTGTGTCTATTTTAGGTTTTCGGTATTTTGTCACCTTTATTGATGATTTCTCTCGTTGTACTTGGATTTATTTAATGAAAAACCGTTTTGAGTTGTTTTCTATTTATCAAAAGTTTTCTGCTGAAATTCATACTCAATTTGGTGCTTCTATTCGTATTTTACGTAGTGATAATGCTAAGGAGTATGTTTCTGTTGACTTTTCTCACTTCTTAGCCACACAGGGTACTTTACACCAAACCACTTGTCCTCACACTCCACAACAAAATGGAGTAGCTGAACGTAAGAATAGACATCTCATTGAGATTGCCAGGACTCTTCTTATTCACATGCATGTTCCTCTTCACTTCTGGGCTGATGCAGTCCTTGCTTCTCGCAAGACTAGGATGCCCGAGACGACTGTGGATGAGTTGTGGAGATTCTGTAAGAGAACAAGCAACTGAAGGACTCGACACATCAAGGTAGAACAGACCCCGTGACTCATGGCCCACTCCAATCATCTTCCCCGTACCCGGGTCCTGCACAGAAACAGAATGGTATGAGAATGTGACAATACAATTGAGAGAATTGATCAATTTACTAACAGATATTAAATTATAAGGGATGTGAGGAATGTAATAGACAGATGTCAAGGTCAATGAGGAGGTTGGACAGATTTGTCCAATCCCATGAACGGGGGCCTTAGTTCTATCAATAAGAGTAAAAGAGGGTAAATTTTCAGAATATGTAAGGGAAGAAAAGAGTTCCTTATTGCCACAGAGGTGATCAGTAGCACCTGAGTCAAATATCCAAAGAGCAAGTGATGCAGAATGAGAAACACAAGCAACAAGATTACCAGTTTTTGAAGCGGAGGCCTGAGATTGAGGAGAGGACTTCCTGAGAAGGGCCTGGAATGCTACATATTCTTCAGAGGAGAGAGAGACTGTACCATTTGAAGCAGTATCCGATTGAGCTATATTAGCAGCAAAAGAAGGTCGCATGTGAGGATACTTTGTGTAGCAGCGTTCCTCATAATGACCAAGTTGCTGACAGTAATGACAACGAGGTCGCTGACCACGTCCGACTGGACCTCCTGGGCCTCCTGGGCCACGGCCTTCTGGGCCTCTACCACGACCACGTCCACCTCCGATATTCCCGCGAAAATCAGTACGGGAAATTAGAGCAGTAGAATCAACAGCAGAAGACGATGCAGGAGCAGATTTCTTATTCAAATTCAGAAGACGCTGATACGTCATGGATAGATCAGGCTCCCCTCTAGTCAAGATAGTATCACGGACATTATCATATTCTTCGGGAAGGCCAGAAAGTGTGGCAACCATAAAGAGACGTTCCACCTGTTTCCGATATGCAGTAGCATCAGTAGGGTAAGGCAGCATATCCATATGCCTGCATCAAAGAGCGACTCTTGCCAATATATGTCTCCATCTGAATGTCGGATGATTTGCTCAATTCCATAAACTGAGAGATGATGAAATAGAGTTGCTGAACATCATTAGTGTAGAGGTTTTTTGCTTCCTCCCATACTTCAGTGCAAGTTTGAAATGAATAAAAGATATCCAAGACGATCGGATCAATGGATTGCCAGAGGATACTCAGAAGCTGGTTGTCAATCTTTTCCCAATCAGACTTGTCCTCCTTAGGGACATCAGTAGACTTAGTCGTGAGATG
Organism: Gastrolobium bilobum; assembly: GCF_033153095.1. Classification (NCBI taxonomy): domain Eukaryota; kingdom Viridiplantae; phylum Streptophyta; class Magnoliopsida; order Fabales; family Fabaceae; genus Gastrolobium; species Gastrolobium bilobum. The sequence continues at coordinate 130,592 of NW_026897575.1, forward strand.
GTTCCCATATCCTTGTCCAAAGAACCAAACTCGAACAGAGGTGGCCCAGTTCTTGTAATTAACAGATCCCTTAAATTTTGAAGAGGTAATGGACCCAATATTGGTAGAGATGATATTGGAAGAATTTCTCACAGGAGGAGATGGAGAATTGACCTCCGAATGAATTGGAGAGTTTGCTGCCATAGTATCAAATCACAAAGATATAAACCGAATAAAGAGAAACGAACTTGATCACCAATCAAGAAGAGGTGCACACATAAAGTCAGACCCACAAAGAACCAACCACAGATCCAGAAAGAGGAGGAGAAGACGAGCTTCTCTGTCCAAGACCGGCCGGAAAAAGCCGCCGGAATAGTGCTCACGCGCAGAGAAGACAGGAGGCGCGTGAGAGCGCGTGACGACTCCGATGGTGGCCGGACTTCCACAGAGCAGGTCGCCGGGAGGAGAAGGTGCTGTTCGCGTTCGTTCCAGACTGAAATCTCGCCGGAAAAGTACTCCTGCAGCCTGAACAGTGGCTGACGGTGGCTCCGGTGACTGTTTGGGGATATGGACACGTGCAGGAGAGGACTTACAGTCCTTGATGGCTTGCCGGAAGGACGCACAGCAAAGAAAAGATGACTCCTAAGCAGTGGGCTTAGGTTTTAAAGCGAAGAACAAGATTTCTAAGCGGAAGCGAGGGTTCCCAGAACGAAATAGCTCTGGTACCAAGTTAAATGTAAAAGAATATGTTGTATATTGATCTGTGTCAGAGAGTTACAATATATAGAGACCCTAATGGGCTTAAGTGAAAGGCCCAAACCTAATCCTAATACAGTCAGAATACAGTCAGAATATTTACGGATAAGACGGAATCCAATCATATCTAATCATATCATAACTAATATTCTAACAATTATCAATTCATACTTTCAAACACTCAATTATTCCATCACACTCTAATACATACAAATATCCCTAAATACCATTCAAATATTAAACATATTCATACTCATTCTTTTACATGGTGGCTGAATAGGGCAAAGGTAAAGTTCATAAACTTTTTCAACTAAATGCTTCAATCTAAATGCTTCAATCCACACTTTAGCTCATCATTTCCCCTATGAACAATGACATAGCCGAAGCATAAAGAGAAGGAAAATCAAGGATTTAAGGCTTTGTAGGATTACTAGTTATATGGTTTTGTTTACAAGACCACTAGCTATCCTTTTTGTGTTGGAACTTTGGTGAAATAATGGCTAGAAATCAATAATGGCAGAAGAGCAAGAAATGCATTGAATAAGAAGACATCTTGATGACTTGGCGAGTAAGCAATGTGACTTGGAGAAGAAGCCAAGTAACTTACTGATCAAGTAAAGAAACTTGGCAACCAAGGCAAAGAAACTTGGCAACCAAGACAACTTGGAGAATAAGACAACTTGACTTGGTGACCAAGCAAGGGGTTCCCAACTTGAAGACCAAGAAAGAAAATGAAGAAGCTTATTCAACACACCTTGTTAATTTTAATTAAAATCAATCCTATTGATTCTCATTTTATCTAACTTTGATTCATATAGCCATACACAGTTAAATCTAATAACACATTGATTCCCTCATTTTTGCTAAACAACTTAATTATATCATCTATTTTAAGTTTAAACCAAGTTTTGCAAAATGGTCCTTAAACTTATACATATTTACACTTAGACCCATAGACTTTTAAATAAAACTATTTGGGTCTTAATTGACTTGTTAGGCATGAATTGTATCCATATTCTCATTATCATGTGTATCACATTATTAACTTGCCATGAATTCCTTGAACACATACTTGATTTCCTTAACACTTGCTTGATTTCTTGTTTAACCTAACTTGATAGTGAGGGTTGTTATATTCACCCCACCTTTTTAAAGATTTTGTCCTCAAAATCGAGATCATATCTATCAAATAACTCGAGATATAGTTGGAGAATCTCGTTCTTCCGTTCCCAAGTAACCTCCTCAGGCGAGCCTTCCCATTATATCTTAATCATTGCAATACTTTTGTTTCTTAATCTCTTCACAACATGATAGCATCCATTTGAATGTTATAACTACACAGTAGGTATCCTCAACTCTTGTGAACTACCTCATAGGTATGTAGGGATTTGCCCCCAAAGGTATGTAGGGACACTCATAGTAAATGTAAGAGCTCGAGCAACTTCAAGGAGATGTCAGTTTTTTCTTTCAACGACTCCATTTTTGTTGGGGTGTGTCAGGACATGAGCTTTTGTGAAGAATGCCATATTGAGAGAGATATTCCCCAAGAACAGAGTTGAAATATTCTTTGCCATTATTTGTACGATGAATTTGTATAGCAACTTGGAAGTGGGTTTGGACCATGGCATGGAATTTTTTTGAAAGTGGATGCCCAACAAATTTGGGAGTGGTCATCAATGAATGTAATGAACCATTGGGCTTCTGAAATATTCTTTATTCAGTCTGGGCCCCATATGTCACTATGAATCAAAGTAAATGGGGAAGAGTCATGGAAAGCTCTTGGGGGATAATGAACACGAGTATGCTTAGCAAGTTGACAAATATCACAAGAAAACAAACTAGGACTTTTATTAATGAATAAGTTTGGTAACAACTTTTGAAGATAGGTAAAATTGGGGTGGCTTAACCTACGATGCCACAACATAACATCATTACAAGAATCAGAAACAAACATAGAATTGTTTTCCACGAAGGTATCCTCATATGTCACACTCTTCTCAATGTAGTAAAGTCCTCCATCCTTTCTAGCACTGCCAATCATCTTCTTCGAGTCCTACTCCTGAAAAACACAATCATATGCAAAGAATTTAGCAAAACAATGCAACTTAGAAGTCAAATTGCTAATGGAAATGAGATTGCAAGCCTAAGAAGGAACATGAAGAATTGATGTTAAATTAATCTACTCGGAAAGTTTGACTGTTCCGTGCCCAACAATCTGGGAGAAACTACCATCGGCGATCTTGACCTGAAAGGGTTCAGAATATGGAGTATAAGAACAAAACAAGGTCGGATTACCTGTCATATGGTTAGAGGCCCCAGAATCAAGAATTCAACGAGTTTGATTGTCAACATGGAAGGCTATACCTTGCTGAACCACATTACTAGTGGCCTTAGTAGGTTGAGTTAGAAGCCTCTGAAGTTGTTCAAATTGAGTCTTGCTGAGAAACATTCCATCAGAGTTAGCGGAGGCAAGAGGCTCATCAACCTTGTCATCTATAGAGACTTGATATGCACGGCCTTTATGCTGCCTTTTTGGCTTCCAATTTGCAGGTTTGTCATAGATTTCCCAATACTTCTCATGGGCATGACCACCTTTATTACAGTGTGCCACGGACAACCATCCTGTTTCGTTTCTCTAGAGGAATGGTCAACATCCCGTTTTGATTCTCCAGAGGAACGATTAACAATATGTTTGGCTGCCAGGGCAGATATATAACTAGACTTAGTCACATCAATGGATTCTTTTTCCCTTAGCATAACTCTCCATCGACTGGCTTTTCTCTGAACCTCAGCAAAAACATTAACAAGTGAGGGTAACGGTCGCTGACCCAATATTCGACCATGAACCTCATTAAGATCTCGGTTGAAGCTAGCAAGAAATTCATAAATTCGTTCCTTCTCCAAGTGTTTTTTAAATTGGGCATCAACTTCCAATCCTTTAATTTCAGACGCATAATGAAGGTCGAGTTCCTGCCACAAATTTATTAATTCAGTTAAATATGCAGCAATGGTCATACCTCCTTGACGCAGGTCCTTCAAGTTATTTTTTAGTTCAAATACTTGAGAGGTTTTCTCTAGATCGGAGTAATTTCGCTGAATAGCATCCCAAATCTCCTTATCGGAGTAATTTCGCTGAATAGCATCCCATAGAATTGATCAGCCACGCCATTACCAAGGAGTTGTTAATCTCCCAATCTTCATAACCAAGAGCACCTTGGTAGGTTGTTTTATCTTCCCTTCGAGATAATCCATCTTACCCTTTGCTCGGATGAACCACTTAACAGATTGAAACCATTGCAGGAAATTCTTACCATTTAAACCGGTGACTAGTGATTTGTATGGCTAAGTTGTCTCCAGAGGCCTGAGTATTAGAGGCAGATGGGGAAGCGGGAGAATGGAACGAGGAAGTCATGAACGAAAAGAGAGGGTTTGACCATAGACCCAAAAATCAAGTTATTCTGTTGGCAGATCTGACCCCTGGGACAAGTAAAGGAGGAGACAATGAGTGGTTCTTGGTAGGTCAACCGAAAGGGTGGCCCATGGGCCCCATGAGCTAGAGAAGGGCCGCGCATGGAGGCACGTGGGCAATCGAGCGGTTATGGGTCCGGCGGAAGTCATCTCGTCAGAGCTTTTTGAGTTGAATGGTCACGTCACCTTCTCGATTGGAGGCCTGTAGAGGTGTGTTCCAAGTTAGGCAGTGGTTGGATGGTGTTTTTATGGTACAGGGACACTTGTTTTGGCCTTGAGGATGGCTGATCTAGGGGAGGAACAAACCTGTTCTAATACCATATTGTAATATGTAAAATAAGGGTTTTCTGAATTGATTTCATTTGATTTACACTGGCAACAGATATTATTAGATATATAAAAAACCACTAAAAAGGCCCTCACCTAACAGATAAAGCTTATACAAGAGTAAATGAAAAAAAAGGAAACAAATTCAAATCCCTATTAATAGAAAAATAAATCTCTAATTAATAGGCTATAAATTAGGGATATGATTGTGATACGGACAACCTCACTGCTATTGCTCAAGAGAGGCGGAGTAGTCTTGATGAAGGCATGGCTGGTCGACACAGAGAAGGACAAAGGGTGAAGAAGAGACCACAGTGGTTAGAGGACTTTGTGACTACAGAAAGTGGCTGAATTAGATGTTTAGTAGGTCATGGGCCAGGTAGTGGTGAGGCCCAGCTCTATTTAGCATTTCAGATTAAAATAAAGATAATGGGCCTAGTGTTGAGAGGCCCATCGTATGTTGTGTCTTCAGCTGAGTTGTAATTTTGTTGCCTTTTAGTACTGGTGGTGAACCCATAGTAGGTATCGATTTCAGTTGTAACAAACTGCATCTTCTTCCTTTCTTTTATCTTCTACAGTTGTTGGCACCCTCAAATTTGCCGTTGATAATACAATACGTATATTTCAGTCATTTCTTTGGTTCTTAGATAGTTGAAGCTATCATTTTGGTACTCTCGTTGAGAGAAACTTCCGATCAGACAGAATGGCGGAGGGAACTCGCTCAGCAGTAAAAACAAACATGATAGAGGAGTGTATAGCAAAAATCGCTAGGCATGAAGAACAACTTAACACACTTGGAGAATTGCTACAGAATATGAATATGAAATTGACGTTTATGGAATCAAAATTAGATCAGAAAAACAAAAACAAAAATGAAACCAAAGGTGAGCGCAACAATGATACATGGTTGGGGACATTCTTTGGAAACAATGCCTACAAATCAGTGAAGTTTACTGTACGTCGATTTTCCAGCGGAAACCTAGAGCCATGGATTCACAAAATTCAACAGTTTTATGGATTCCACAATTTGTCCGATGCTGATAAAATCACATTGACGTCCTTCCTGGTGGATTGGGCTGCAGAAGAGTGGTTCCATTGGATGGAACGAAATCAGAGATTAACAACGTGGGATGCTTTCGTGGCAGCATTACGATCCAGATTTGGTCCTTCCAAGTATAGAGACTTAAGAGGATAATTGGGAAGGTTGACACAGAATACCACGGTGGAGGAATACCAGAAGTTGTTTGAGCAGCTATCCAATCAATTCATAGGAATTGATGACCTTACCTTGCAAAGCTACTTCGAATCTGGACTCAAATCAGAAATTCGGAAGGAAGTCAGGTTGCATCTATCTGACTCCTTGGAGAATGCTATGGAATTGGCCAAGGTGGTGGAGGATAAACTAAATGATCGAGCTCCGGCACACTTTGCAAATCCGAAGAATTATGCCAGCAACGTTGTTGTAAACCAAATAGGATTACTACCAACCCCTGCCAAAGGAATTATAAATAATGCTGGAATGTCAAAAAATACCATACCAATCAAGCGATTGCCAGCTGCAGAGATGATGGAGAAAAGAGAAAAGGGATTGTGCTACTATTGTGATGAAAAATTCAACCGGAACCATGTGTGCAAGGGGAAAATGTTCCTAATGTTGACACAGGATGCCGATGAAGATGAGAAGGATGCTGAATTAGAAGTTAATAATGAGAAGATTGGAGGTGAAGAGGAAGTACCTGGAATTAGCTTACACGCTATGGATGGGCAATATTCATCTAGTACACTGAGATTGAAAAGAGTTATTAACAAGAACCCTATACAAGTTTTGGTGGATGGAGGGTCTACCCACAAATTCGTGCAAGAAAGAATGGTCAGATTTCTGGGATTGGAGATAAGCCAATTTCTCAGTTTAAGGTATTAGTAGGCAATGGAGAAAGTTTAGGGTGCAAGGGAGTCTGCTGAAGAGTGAAACTGGAATTACGAGGGCATATTTTTTTTCCAGACCTGTTCGTTATCCAAGGGGCTGAGGTGGTGTTAGGTGTCCAATGGTTGTCGAAGTTTGGAGATATTACTACTAACTACAAAAAATTGGTTTTGAAGTTTAAGAGGGATGGAAAAATGATAGAATTGCAGGGGAACCGAAGGTACAAGTGGAACCCATTGAGTTGCATCAGCTTCGCAGATTGGCAAATTCAGACGCCATGGCCATTTACTATCAGTTGAAAGCCATGAATCATGAGACCCCAAAGGAGTCGAAAATAGAGGAGTGCCACAGTTCATTGATTCAACCAGTGCTACAGGATTATGAGGATATATTTGATACGCCCCAGCAGCTACCTCTTTCTTGAGTGGAGGATCATCAAATCCACCTAGAACCTGGTACAAGAACAGTAAACGTTAGGCCATACAGGTATCCACATTTTCAAAAGGCTGAAATTGAAAAAATGGTGAAAGAAATGCTAAACACAGGAATCATTAGGCCAAGTTTAAGTCTTTTCTCCTTTCCAGCTCTATTAGAGAAAAAGAAGGATGGAACTTGGAGGTTTTGTGTTGACTATAGGGTCTTGAACCAAGTCACTATACCAAACTGGTTCCCAATTCCAACTGTGGACGAGATGCTAGATGAATTGACGGGGGCAGTGATCTTCTCCAAGATGGACCTACGTTTCAGATATCTTCAAATCAGGATGGCACCACCAGATATTTACAAAACAACTTTTAGAACACACCAGGGACATTATGAGTTTGTTGTGATGCCCTTTGGGCTCACTAATGCACCAGCAACCTTTCAAGGCATTATGAACTCAGTACTGAAGGAATTTCTGTGCAAGTTTGTTATCGTCTTCTTTGACGACATCCTGGTATATAGTAAATCAGTATGGGAGCATGTAGAACACCTCCGGAAGGTCATGGAATGTCTGAGACAACACCGACTGTATGCTAAGAGATCGAAGTGTGCTTTTGCTCAAAGAGAAGTTGAATACTTAGGCCACATAGTGGATACAAACGGGTTAAGACCGGATGTGGGAAAAATTCAGGCAATAATGGAGTGGAAACAACCAACCGCCATTAAACAACTGAGAGGTTTTCTTGGGCTCGTAGGGTATTATCGCAAGTTTGTTCGTGGCTTCTAACAAATTGCAGCCCCCTTAACGGCTTTACTGCATAAGGATGCATTTGGTTGGAATGAAGGAGCTGAGAAGGCTATGTTAGAACTGAAGAGGACTTTGTCGAATCCCCCAATTTTGGCCTTGCCAGATTTTAATAAGACATTTGTATGACCACCGATGCGTTTGGAGTGGGAATTGGTGCAGTGTTAAGTCAGGACAATAAGTCTATAGCTTATTTTAGCAAGAAACTCAACCCTAAGATGCAACAAGCTTCGACTTATGTGAGGGAGATGTTTGCTATCACTGAAGGAGTTGCTATATGGAGACAATACCTATTAGGGGACCTTTTTATTATCAGAACTGACCAGAGAAGTCTCAAGGAGATGATGGGGCAGGTTATACAAACCCCGGAACAACAACGCTTCTTGGTCAAATTACTTGGGTTTGATTACACCAATGAGTATTTTTCGGGGGCGGAGAACAAGGTAGCAGATGCTCTTTCAAGGAAACCCGAAGATGAACCACCGATGGTAGGGGTAGAAGGATTTGCAATGGTCATCACCAAGGTGAATAACAACCTGATTGATCAAATTAAAAGAGAGGTTCAGACTAATAAAGAGTTAATCTAGTTAAAGGAGAATATTGAGAAGAGAGCTGAAGGCTACGAACACTACAGTTGGCAGGAAGGACTTGTGCTCTTCAAGGGGCGAATTGTGATAGCTTCTACTTCAGAGCTTCGTATTGCCATTCTCCATGAATTTCATTCATCCTTACTCGGAGGTCATGGTGGAGTTAGAAAGACCTTGCATCGAGTGCTGGACCAATCTAAAGCGTGATGTGCAGGAATTTGTGACCTTGTCCTGTTTGTCAGGTGACTAAATATCGGCCTCTTTCCCCAGCGGGATTACTCCAACCACTCTCGATTCCGCAGGTGATTTAGGAAGATTTGTCCATGGATTTTATCATTGGACTACCAAATTCAGAAGGGAAGACTGCAATCATGGTGGTGGTTGATAGACTGTCCAAATATGCTCACTTTATAGCCTTGCCTGCAAATTTCACAGCCACTAAAGTAGCTTCAGTGTTTGTGGACAATGTCTGCCACTTACATGGGATTCCTCGTTCTATTGTCTCAGACAAGGATCGCATCTTTGTAAGCAAATTCTGGGCTGAGTTAGCTCGATTAAGCGGCACCAAGCTCTGCTACAACACGACAAATCACCGGGAGATAGACGGACAAACAGAGGTGACAAACAGAGGATTAGAACAGTATTTGCGTTGCTACACTATGGAATCACCGAAGCAATGGGTACAATACTTACCTTGGGCTGAGTTTTCCTATAACTTAGCGTACCACTCTTCGATTGGGGTATCCCCTTTCCAAGCGGTCTATGGACGACTTCCTCCTGGTGTCCAACCATATGACGGCACCCCAACCCCTGTAAAAGCTGTTGACGCCCTTCTAACTCGTCGGGATGAAATACTACGTCAGCTCCGAGAGAATTTACGCCGGACACAACAACGAATGAAGGCTCAGGCTGGCAAGAAACGCTGTGATGTACAGTTCGTGTTAGGAGATCTAGTACTCGTTAAGCTTCAACCATATTGTCAACTTTCAGTGCGCAACCAAAGCTGCGCCGCCGCTTATATGGTCTTTTTTCGGTTACTGAATGCATGGGCCTGATGGCATATCGGTTGCAGCTACCCGAACAATCCCGTATCCATCCTGTGTTTCATGTGTCGCTTCTCAAACCGTATCGGCAAAATCCAACCTTTCACTCTGCTCCAGTTCCGCCTGTGAGCTGGGACAATCAACCAGTCACCAAACCCGTTGCTGTCCTTCGGACCCATGCTTTGCAATTGGGAAAGGAGGAGACTTTACAACTTTTAGTCCAATGGGAGGAACTACCGTTGGAGGATGCTACCTGGGTTTCTTACTTAGAACTTTGTCAAGCTTTTCCAAGCTTCGATCTTGAGGACAAGATCGTGTCTTTAAGCGGGGAGGGAATTGATACGGACAACTCCACTGCTACTGCTCAAGAGAGGCAGAGTAGTCTTGATGAAGGCATGGCTAGTCGACGCAGAGAAGGACAAAGGGTGAAGAAGAAACCACAATGGTTAGAGGACTTTGTGACTACGAGTTAGAAGTTTAGTAAGTCATGGGCCAGGTAGTGGTGAGGCCCAACCCTTATTTAGCATTTCAGATTAGAATAAAGATAATGGGCCTAGTATTGAGAGGCCCATCGTATGTTGTGTCTTTAGCTGAGTTGTAATTTTGTTGCCTTTTAGTACTGGTGGTGAACCCATAGTGGGTATCGATTTCAGTTGTAACAAACTTCATCTTCTTCCTTTCTTTTATCTTCTGGAGTTGCCGGCACCCTCAAATTTGCCATTGATAATACAATACATATATTTTAGTCATTTCTTTGGTTCTTAGATAGTTGAAGCTATCAAATTGTATCCCAAATAAAAACAGAAAGATTCTAATTTTGATTTTCTATTCGACGGCATGACTCGCTTAATATAGGCTAATCCCATCCTCAAATTTCCTAAGACTGCTATAACTGGCATGATATAGGCAACAAAAATCATGAAGGTGAATTACAATGACTCAATGAGAAACATACCCCATTAGCATGCACATAACGTAGCAACCAGCCCCTTTCAGCATCTCTCGTAACGTGTTATACGCTGTTGAAAGCTAGGTCCACATTAGGTGTGTAATGCATAGATTAAAAATTGCTAGTCACTATCGGAATGACTAAACAAATACCAGCTAACGAACTAAAGCTCCGCCGGTAACTAAGATTGTTCGGGTTGGATAATCTATCAAATGTTGATTAAGTGTGGAGGATATAAGATTGTTTAAGAAGAGAACCGTTGGTCCCTTATAGTCATTTTTCCGCCTAATTCAAGTGTACCTCCGTGCTAGTTGCTCGTGCACATCTTCCTCCTTTGCTCTTTCTATATTTTTTTTGTATTAAGCTTTTCTATTTGATGTCTTTGTGTCTGAAAACTGAGGATGCACTTTGATTTTGTTTTAGATGCACCACTAGTTTGTCTGGAAGAGGATGATGCTGGAATTGCTTTAAGGGCCCTTGAAAGTATGCTTTCTGCGATAATTTCTCAAACAACTAAAGAGGATGAGGAATACCAAGCAGAGCAAATTTTTTATGAGAACGTAAGTTGAGAATTAAATGCTGGAAGGTCCAGATTCCTTCCTTATATCTTTATTTTCTTATATTTCACCATTTCTGAAGGTAAGAATAATCTGCAGGTCCAGCACGAACTGATTGATTGTGAAAGAAAGGTGTCTTTAATGAATATGATAGTCACAGAAACAAAAGCATTGCAGGATCTAACCTTATATCCTTATAAATATTAAGCTGGTGCAGTTTTTTTAATAGTCTCTGCTTTGCAGGTTACGCAACCTAAATTCTTAAAATAACTTCACTAATAGAGAAAAGTAGAATCCCAATCCCATCAGTATAGAGGTGATGTACTATAGACAGGTACAACACATAAAGCACTCCTTTGAAGATGTATATGACATCTGTCAATTTCATGGTTATGGTTGATTAACATATAAAATCTATTATTTGATAGCATGCCCCGTTCTTCTAAGCTACTACTTTGGCATGCTTCATGCTGAGTGGTATACCTAGTAACTGGAAAAGGGGAAACTTGATCAATGTAAGAATATAACTACCCAACATCTAGAGGTTCAGCGCTAGATTCTTGATATTCTGTGAATTTCATCAAAATAGAGAACAGAAGAAAAAGAATTTGTAAATTTTAGTACAAAAGAGAAGTATGCTTCTATTTGATTCCCCCTCCTCCTCCCAAATTGTTTCAGTTCAAGTTACACTAGTTCTTGACTTCTTGTTATCTTTAGTACTATTGATGTAGATTAAAGATTTTTAATTGATTAGCATCATCGGTGAAGCTGAGTTATGTCCTTAACTGGAAACAAGCAGTCTTCTAAATTAGAAGCAACATACAGCTCACTTGGTGAGGAACTTCAAAGAAGATGCATGTGTCCTAGTTGTCATCTGGACCATTTGGAGGCTGTCAGTGAACTTCTTCTGGCAGACAAGGAGAACTGATGTGATGTAAGTGGTCCACTTCTTGACCAATCATTAAGAATGTTGATATCATCGCATTGTAATGATACTGAACATTGGTCATATTGTGTGGTTTAAACCAGCCTTGCATTCTAGCTAATAAGACGAATATAAATACCTGTTTTTGTATAGAAATAGAAAACAAAAAAAATGGAAACGCATTATACTGATTGTTCTTTCTTATATTTGCTTCTCAGTAGATTGTATTAGCTACCGAGCAATGGCATCTGTAAAATTAACAATTTCTGTACCGTATTGGTGAGACTTTTGCACAAGGAACTAAGATACATCTTGATTCTAGGCAGGGATAGTACTTAGTATACCTACACAGTTGCCATCTAATGTTAACCTTCCAAGATCTCACATCCCAACAATGTTGGTTTTATAGAAATTTAGGAAAGAAATTATGTACCATTTTTCTGATAAACCTAGTCTCGTTGACATCCTCTTTCGTCCTGTTAATGCATATTAGTTATGTGTTAGCACTTAGCAACCTTCTACATTCTTTGTTAACATTGATTGCGTCGTAGAGTTTCGCTCTTCTCCTTGGTTCGTCCCCTGCCATAAATGATGGGAGTCATGAACTTAGAACTAGGAATCGACTTCCAATTAAGACGGTAATATGTTGATATGATTAGGATTTCTTCATAATTTTGTTTCTTGGATTTCAATCATAATTATCAAATAAGCAGAGAAAACTTATGATACAGTACAATGTCGGTGGCGTAATATACTAATATTGTGCAGTGCAACAAGTTATCTCCTTGATGATTTAATTTCAGCATGTGATGAGCATAGTGCAGAAACAGGGCGATGGTCAGAAAGCTCGCTTTTATTCCTGAAAAGTTAAGGTCCTTTTTTTTTAGTTTTTTTATTTTCAAGAAAAAAAAAATATCAGTTTGATAAGGGCTGTTTTGTAAAAAAAAAAAATTTAAAAATTATAACTGTTTATTTATTTTTAAAATTAAATTTAAAGAACATGTCTGAGTTGTTTTTATTTTGTGCTTTCATTTTTTATTTTTAAAACCAAAAAAAGTAAAAAACACTGAAAAGACTTATTTTCATATTTATTCTACAAAAACAGTTTTAAAAATAAAATAGTCAGAACACAATCAAAATCAAACAGACTCTTAAATTTCTCTACTCCTTCCCGCATCGTAATTTGGTCATACCTGCCCCTGCCTCCGTAATTAAAGATCTGTTTAAAATCTATTTTAAAAATAGTTTTTTGATTTTCAGAAAAAAATAAAAATAAAAAATGGTTCTGTTAACTGTGAAAATGTTGGATATCCTGGTTCGAGGATTTAAACCATAGCCTATACTTGTTTAGACCCTTTCGCTAGGAGGGAAAGCAAGATGCCATGGAATGGGTTTGCAGGAATATAACCAGCTCCTGAAATGACAAGCCGTAGAAGTCATCGAGGGTTTGGAAGATAGTAACATGAACAGGTCGGGTAAAAATATGTATTCGATTCTTCACAATATTATTTTTTTGAAGGTGTTTAAAGACTTAATTCCGAGATCCGCTCTGAAAATCGGATTAGTCGCGAAATGATGAACTGATTGGAATATTTAAAAAAAAAAACAAAAATCCTCCCCTACATACTCAAGTAATTAAATGAAATCCTCCTGGAACAATTTTTTTTTTGGGGGGTCTCGCATAGAGGTTTTCATCTGACCTTAATTACAAAGGAAATTAGCTACTCATGGCAAAAGCAAAGACAAAAACCATAGAAATTTTCCCAAACTCCATCGCGATAAGTGTGTGGTGGATCTCTACAAATCCTAGCTTGATCTTGCTTTGAATGCGTCTCCGACTCTCAAAAGCATGAACCTTTAGCGACTCGTGATCCCGGAATGTCAATTATCTCTAGCAGTGTTTTAGAAACCGACTCGGACCGGCCAGGTCGATTGGGGTCTCGGTGACCCGGTGGGTTCCCCGGTCCGAGCGGTTGTTTGGACCGGTTCTGTAGTCAATTCGAAATCGGTTGACTTGGCCGAGACTTGGCGACCTGGTGACCCGGGTTAGACCGGTTGACCCTTTTTTTTTTCTTTGGTAAATCTTTTTTTTTTTTTTTATTGTTGAGAACTCTTGAATTAAATCATGCTAATATTTTGTGGTGAAAATGATTAAAAAGTAAGGTGAAATAAGAAGGTATTTTGGATTAGTGCAGTTTGTTTATGTAATTTAGTTGCATCTTATAATGATCTCAAGAAGTTAAGCGAGGATAAACACTGATAGTCTCATCTCAATGATGAACACTTTCTCCTTAGTGTATATTTCATGCCTACCATTTGTTATCATAATTTAGTTTATCTGTGTTATGGCAAGACATAAAAGGTGCATTTAGCTTACATTGCAATTTTAATCCAATGTTAGGATATGGTCTAGAGCTAGAACTAGAAGTATATAATATTTTGAGTAAATACCATTTTTGGTCCTTAGCAAATTTTACGATGCCCGCTTTAATCCCTAGCAAATAAAAAGGCTATTCATGATCCCTAAAAAATTCAAAGTGGACCCATTTTAGTCCTTTTGAGGGACTAACGTGGGTTTTTTTTGAATTTGTGAGGAACCACGATTTCAGTTAAATTGGTCCATTTTGAATTTCTTAAGGACAACGAATAGCCTTTTTATTTGCTAGGGACTAAAGCGGGCGTCGTGAAATTTTGCTGAGGATAAAAAATGGTATTTAATCTAATATTTTATATCATTGGACGGGCAAAACTGGCCACCTGAGTGGGCAACTATCGATGCATTCTACCACTTGTGCACCTGAGCGGGGGAAAAGGGCCACCTAGGCAGACAACAGTGGCTACTTTCAGCCACCCACATGCTTGGACGAGCGGTGATGGCTACCTGAAGGTAGGCTGTTGTGCACTGTTTCCATATTTTGATCATAACTTTGTCTTGTTGGAAAGATAATGTTGTGCACTGTTTCCATATTTTGATCATAACTTTGTCTTGTTGGAAAGATAAAGAAATATTTACAATTTTATGAAGAACATAAGATCCAAATCTATCATCTTTGATCAATAATTTACCCGTATAACAAAGTTAAAGAGATTTTCACTAAATCATTGCTCCTCGTTTATTGTTTTAAGTCCTTCTAGATCAATCATTGTTCCAATTTAACTTGATTTTCCCACAAAATAGAAAGGATTAATGTTTTCTAACCAAATAACGCTAAGTTTTCTTGCTTTAGGAAAGATTTAAGAATTAATTGTTATGATTTTAGCCATTTAAAATATAATAAATTATGAGTTTATGATAAACTTAGTCGAAGAAAATTTTAGGTGGTTTACCTAAGGAGTGAATATAGATGAAAGTGTTTGGTGAGTAAATTGAGATAAATCTTGTTTTCACTTTGTAATTGTTAATCTTTTAAGGAAAATATTAGTCTCGGAGACTATAGGGCTCGTTTGGTGGACATGATAGGATAAGGGTAGGATATGATATAGGGCTGATAAGGGTAGGATATGATATGAGGCTGATAAACCTATATCATGTCTTGTGTTTGATGAGCACCTGATTAGCAATCTGATAAAATTATGTAGAAGGAGAAATGAGAGATAAAAAACAAAATATAATGCAATAAATACAAATATATTGAGTAACGTGGGGAGATATTGGGCATCCAATATTGGTATCCTATCCTGTTGAATCTTAACCCAGCTCCTCCCATAGGATAAGAAATTATGTATTGGATAGGATAAAATGAGACAATAGGATAAGCTAATCATATCCTATTGACCCACCAAACAAGAGATAAAAATAGGATATGGTAAGTTATCCTATCATATTTTCTTTATCAGGTGCTCCAAACATGCCCTAAGTCTCTCCTACACATTCAAAAAGATGTAGGACCCGCTTCAATTTTTTTTTCTCTTTTCCTATGCAATGGGATCCACATAAGTTTGTGAGTGTAACATGAAATATCTTATCTCCTGTTGCATAAGAAAATATAATCCCATCTTTTAAAGATCCTAGCACTAGATTGATCTTGTACAATTTTGTTTTAATAAGTTTTGCTGTTTGTGTTCAAACTGATTGAATTTGAAGTGATGGACTTATTAATTGTTTTCTGGGGTACAAAGAAACTAGTAGATCAATTTACTTTTATGTGAGTGTTATAGCTAATGTCTAATGTTGTAAGGCGGTTTTATCTGTTGCATTATTATTGTTTTTTTAAATGTATTTCATACATTAATTTAATTTGCTACTCAATCAAGTGCAGAGAAAGTGAAGTTTTCCAAATTAATAAATATGATATTGATCTTTACAAATTATGAACAACTTGACAACACTAAAATTTTTCGAGATTCTCTTTCTAGATAGACAACTAAAATCATAAAACAGAGAGAAATTTAATAAGGGAAAAATGTATGTCATTTTAAAGGATGTAAAGTTGTGTCATTTTAAGAGAGAGAAAGATATTACAAGATAAAGGAATAATCATCTTTTCATTGATTATCACTGTTTACAAAAGAAATCTATATATATGCAGAAGATGGAATGGAATAACCGTAAGCAGAAAACACACCTCATACCCGTGAAAAAGGGGCCAGAATAACAAACTCTAACAAACCTCAGGTATTCTAGAAGCAACTAAAAAACTAATTGAATAAAAATAATACCAACAACTATCCAGACCTTAAAACAGAATTAAAACTATTTATTCTAATACTCCCCTTCAAGATGGAGCATGAATATTGAGGATTCCCATCTTGCTTAGTAAGGTCATAAACTGATTTGGATGCAAGGCTTTGGTAAGTAGGTCAGCCAATTGAGATTGTGAAGATACATGTAAGGCCTTCACATCTCCTTTCAAGATTTTTTCTCTAACCAAATGGCAGTCAATCTCAATATGTTTTGTTCTCTCATGGAAAACAGAATTTTCAGCAATATGAAGAGCTGCCTCATTATCACAGAAGATCAATGCTGGTCCTTGATGCATAAACCCAAAATCTGACAAAATCGCACGTAGCCAAACTAATTCAGGTGACATTGGCCATTGCTCTATACTCAGCTTCTGCTGAGGATCTGGAAACTGTTGGTTGTTTCTTTGATTTCCAACTAATGACGAATTTCCCAAGAAAACACAGAAACCAGTCACAGATTGTCTGGTGTCTATGCAAGATGCCCAATCCGAATCTGAAAAGGCTTTAAGTTTCAGATCACCAGAACTAGAATAGAAGAGTCCTTGACTAATGGTTCCTTTAATATAATGGAGCAATTTGTATGCTGCATTCAGGTGAGGAATCCGAGGTTGAGCTAGAAACTGACTTAGTTTATTTACAGCATAGGAAAGGTCAGGCCTGGTGATGGTTAGATATAATAATCTACCAATTAGTCTTCTGTAAACTATTGGATCTTTAACAAGGTCTCCTTTCTCTTGTGAAAGTTTCAAATTGGTTTCCATGGGTGTTGATTTGGGTTTACAAACAGTCTGTCCTGCATCAGAAAGAATTTGCAAGGCATAGCTGCGTTGGCAAATACTGATCCCTTTAGTTGATCTAGCAACTTCGATTCCAAGGAAGTATTTCAAGTCACCAAGATCTTTGAGCTTGAAATGACTATTCAGAAGAGTTTTCAAGACTTGAACTTGCATATTATCATTGCTAGCTATCACAATGTCATCAACATAAACTAGAAGAGCAAGGAAAAACTCACCTTGTGTCTTGATAAATAAAGATGAATCAACCTTTGATTGCTGAAAACCATTCTCGGTTAGAACACTGGAAAATTTCAAGAACCATTGTCTTGATGCTTGTTTGAGGCCATATAAGATTTGCTTGTTTGAGGCCATATAAAGATTTGTGTAGCTTGCAAACAATATTTGAATGTATAGACTCCCCTTCATGGTGATATCCAGGTGGAGGAAGCATATAAACTTCCTCGGTGAGGTCACCATGCAAAAAAGCATTCTTGACATCCAAGTGAGTGAGAGACTAGCCCTTAATAGCAGATAAAGCTAGAAGGAAACAGACAAAAGTAATCTTGGCCACGGGGGAGAAGGTATCAAAATAGTCGATCCCTTCTTGTTGGGTAAAACCTTGAGCAACCAATCTGGCTTTGTATCTCTCTAAAGAACCATCTGCATTAAGCTTGACTTTGTAGATCCATTTACTACCAATTGGGCGCTTGCCATGAGGGAGAGGAACCAGAGACCAAGTCTTATTTGCTTCCAAAGAAGATATCTCCAACTGCATAGCAGTGCACCAGGAAGGAATTTTATTTGCCTCATGAAAGGAAGAAGGTTCAGGGTGCAAAGTGACTGAATTAATAAAACCAGCATAAGAGGGAGACAACCGAGATGCTGATATAACAGAATGGAGAGGATAATTGATGGAAGATGCTACTGAGGAACAGAGGTAGTCTTTGAGGTAAGTAGGAGGATGTACAATACGAGTAGAGGTCTTCAAAGGAAGAGGAGGAGAATTATGAGTAGGCAATACTGTATCAGAAAAAATATCAGTGGAAGGAGATGGTGGTAGGTGGGTAAAAGGGAATTCTGTCTCATGGAAAATGACATCACGAGATATAAAAACTCTGTCGGTTGACAGATCAAGTACCTTGTAGGCCTTGTATCCAGGAGGATATCCAAGAAAGACCACTGGGATGGCTCTGGAAGAGAACTTATCGCGATCACGAGGCAAGGTGGAAGCATAACACAAGGATCCAAAAGTGCGCAGGTGATCATACAGAGGAGGTTTTCCCATTAAGACCTCAAAAGGAGATTTATTGTCCAGCAAAAGAGTTGGTAACCTGTTGATCAAATAAGAGGCTGTGAGTACACAATCAGTCCAATAAGTAAGAGGAACATTTGATTGAAAAAACAGTGATCGAGCCACATTAAGCAAATGCTGATGCTTCCTCTCAACCACAACATTTTGTTGGGGACGATCCACACAAGCATGTTGGTGAACAATACCATTTCCCCTGAAGAAGTCAGTAAAATTGAATTCAGGGGCATTATCTGATCAGACAGATTTAATATGAGCATTAAAATGAGTAGAAATCATAGTATAGAATTCAGGAAACACTCGCAAGACATCTGATTTAGTCTTGAGAAAATAAATCCAAGTGAACCTGCTGCAATCATCCACAATTGTTAAAAAAAACGGAAACCATCAACAGAAATGGTGGAAAAGGGCTCCCAAACATCCAAGTGAATTAAGTCAAAAGGTAAATTTGAAGTATTATTATGAGAAACAAAAGGCAATCGCCTTTGTTTGGACAAAGGACAAACAGGACATGTGTGAGATGCATCAGAAACTAATGATAAGCGTAATACATCTTTTAAAGCTTGTAAACGGGAAAGGGAAGGGTTACCAAGGTGTTGGTGCCAGAGAGAGCAGAGATTATTTGACAAGACACGAGCCTAATGACTAAGAGGTGGTCCAACCAAAATATAAAGATTGCTGTGTCGATCAGCAGTCCCAATCTTGTGCCCCGTAGTAGGATCCTGTAAAACACAAGATGAAGAGGAAAAAGAAAGAGTGAGGTTAAAATGAGAGGTCAAGGCACTGATGGATAAGAGGTTGTAATGAAAAGCTGGGACAAATAAAACAGAGGAGAGGGTAATATGTGGAGATAAACGAACGGAACCAATGCGAAGGACAAGAATGGATGTACCATTTGGCAAGTTGACAGAAAAATCAGTAATAGGATGTGAAGATAGGAATGAATTGAGGTCACAACAGACATGGTGTGTGGCCCCTGTGTCTAAGATCCAAGAAGAAGAAGAAATTGTAGGGGACTCACCAGACACATGGGCAACAGAGGAAACTGACGCAGACGAATCTAACCCAGATTCGATGACGGTGGGCAGACGGTGAAGGAGACTGAGACAAATGGAGAAGGGCAAGCAACTGAGAGACTTGCCCTGGGCTGAGGGTTTGAGTTGGGCTGATCGGCCCAATCGAATTAACACAGCCAGCTTTGGACGGGTGGGGATTGGAGTTGTGGGCTGGCCCAGATCCTGTTGAGGTTCGTTTTCCCTTGTAACCGGGTGGGTACCCATGGATTCGAAAACACTTTTCAATAGTGTGCCCATTCATGTTGCAATTGGTGCAATAAGGACGCCTCTGCTTCCCCAAAACCTGTGCCGCCGTCGTCTCAGTCACAGGAGCTGCATGGACGGCATTCATGGTAGAATCACTGGAAAGAAAACCAGAATGAATGTTTCGTTGTCGTTCTTCCTGAATCACCAGAGAGAAAACTTTCCCAAGAGAAGGTAACAGTTCCATCAACAATATTTGGGATCTGGTAGAGGAAAAAGATTCATTCAAACCCATCAAAAATTGTAGGGAACGTTCTTGCTCACGGTAGAGAGTCCATGGTTTCATGCCTCCACAATGGCAGCTGGGAACGGGTTCAAACTCCTTTAATTCGTCCCAGAGAATTTTCAGACGAGTGTAGTAGGAGTTGACGTCAAGAGAACCTTGGACCAATGTTGTAATCTGAGATTTCAACTGGAAAATACGAGGGCCATTACCCTGTTGAAACCGTTCTTTGAGATCGATCCAGATGCTGGCTGCCGTGGGTGTGTAGAGAAGGCTGTCTGCAATCTCACGGACCATTGAGTTCAGCAGCCAAGAAGTCACCATACTGTTGCAACTAGTCCAGAAGGAGATAAGTAAATCATCCGGATCGGGTTGAGGAATGGATCCATTGATGAACTGAACTTTGTTTTTGGCAGTGAGGGCCATTAACATGGCTCTGCTCCAAGTGTGATAATTGGTTCCATTGAGAAGATGCGTCACAAGCACAAGTCCCGGATGATCTGCGCTATGCAAGTAGTAAGGACTGGACACATCCTCAATGGCAAAAGACGATGAGCCACTAGGTGGCTTGGGTTGTTGGCCTTTGGCCATGACAGAGAGAAATCAGAGGATAAACGAAAGCAACTTTGCTCTTGATACCATATTACAAGATAAAGGAATAATCTTCTTTTCATTGATTATCACTGTTTACAAAAGAAATCTATATATATACAGAAGATGGAATGGAATAACCGTAAGCAGAAAATACACCTCATACCCGTGAAAAGGGGGCCAGAATAACAAACTCTAACAAACCTCAGGTATTCTAGAAGCAGCTAAAAACTAATTGAATAAAAATAATACCAACAACTATTCAGACCTTAAAACAGAATTAAAACTAGGGAAAAGTGTGTATAATTTTGAAGGATGTAAAGTTGTGTCATTTTAAGAGAGAGAAAGAGATAGATAAAGGAGGAGAGAGAGTTGACAAAAAAAAAAAATAAAGTTGTGGGTCCCACCTCTTTGTGAGAGTGAAAGGATGTAAGTTGTGTAATTTAAAAGTATAGACACTTTTCCCTTAAAACTATTTATTCTATATGGTATCAGAGCCTCGCCGTCCCCCACTTTCTCTTGTGGAGTTTCTTAGCACAGGTAGGCTGAGTCTGTTGCATCATCCACTCTTCAAGTCCAATGGGCTCTTGTGTGAGGGGGCGTGTTGAGATATATAGTCCCACATTGGTTGTATGTGCAACTAATGTGGAGTTTATAAGGCCTTGGGCACTCCCACCCTTTGAGCTAGCTTTTGGGTTGGTGTATCCCAAGGTTCTTTACATGGTATCAGAGAGAGAAATTTTAAAGGATGTAAAGTTGTGTATGTCATTTTAAAGGATGTAAAGTTGTGTCATTTTAAGAGAGAGAAAGAAAAAGATAAAAGAGGAAAGAGAGTTGACAAAAAAAAATAAAGGTGTGGGTCTCACTTCTTTGTAAGAGTGAAAGAATATAAGTTGTATCATTTAAAATGATACACACTTTTCCCATTTAATAATGAACAAAATGAAACTTAAAACACTTGACCAATTTTAGGGAAAGCTCATTGACTGAAGATGGAGAGGGAGATGTTTACCATGAGTTCACCAATTTATCAACGACGTCAACAATTTTAACAAGAAGAGTTTATTAAATACAATTCTGGAGAAATGCCACTAAAATATACAACAGAATATGAAATAAATATTTTAGCAAAAGAAAAAATAATATAAAATAAATATCATAAAGTGGCAAGAAAATTTGAACTAAAAAATTTCCTACAAATCACGCTAATCAGTTCCATGATATCTATTTTCTTGATGGGCTTTCTACTAGTGGGGTACTCCATATTTAAGCCATATTTTCATTTAGCCATAGGCGTGGGCTCATTTACTGCTTCCATTGTACCAGCATCCATTGAATTCATGCTTGCACCAGCATCCCTTGAATTCATGCTTGCACCAGCATCCATTGAATTCATGACCGCAGCAGCTTCCGGATTCTTAGATGCATGCTTGGCTATTTCTCTGTCAACTCTCTCCCCTGCCCTTGCCACGTGTAGGTCCATTGCTGCTTCAGCCTCTTTTGCCAACCTAACCTCGTGAGCTATTTCCTTTCTGGCTTTCGCAATATCCTTCTCTGCCTGCATAAACATAACGAATATCCATATCTGAGTGTGTTTTGAAAAGTTTGAAGTTCACAATAGCCGCTTTTTTTTTTTTTCAAATGAAAAAATAATAGATTAATGCAAAAGACTAATTACAAGATTAAATCGGTACTAACCCTAATAGTGAAAATTATAATTTTTAATTTCGTTCATTGTTCCATCAATTAATATAAGGGTTGAGTTTGGTGCACAAGGCTATTTTAACTTGTGAAGATAAGGATGAGTGTTAATTGTATCCAACTTTATCCTTATATTTTATAAAAAGACTATTTTCTATATTTAAACTCGTAATCTTCTGATTTTAAAGAACAATCTTACGGCTGCTGCAAAACTCGTACTCTATTATGCTCGAAATATATGAGAATGTAAATCCTATATTTTCCTTCAATAATGCTTAGGTATAAAACAACTGAAAAATATTTCTGCACCAGATAAGTTATCTGCATTTACTTTCAAAACGACGTTGTTTTGAGATTAAAATAATAAAAAATTATAATTATAAAGATTATAATAGCCCTGAAATAAATTAAAATTATAAAAACACCATGATTACTGCCTCAAAACGACATCGTATTGGGCTTACTGGAGATAACTTATTTGCAGTAACGGCATAAAAAACGAATCCATAAAACAATATTAACATTCACAATTATTTATTTCTCTCTCTTCATCACAAACTTAAATAACTCCACCAAAACATTTACGTGTCTCCGTCCAAATTTACGTGGCTTCACCTGAACAATTGTGCAGTGTACCTAAGAGATGTGATCTATCATCTTAGATGTATATGAACAGAAAAGGTTAGTGCTTGAAAAGATTTTTCTTTTTCCAGAAGAAATTGCAGATAAAAAAGGACAAAAAATAATGAAGAAAAAAAGGGCTAAATTATTTGAAGAAGAAGAATGAATGGCGCTCCAACTCCATGAGTTATCCATTTTAGCTCCTTTTTCGGTGGACACGTACATTCCCTTTTCATCTCCTAATTAAGCATTATGAGCATTAAGAATATAATCTTTTAAGTACCTTTTCTTCGGCCCTTGCTTCGGCCTTGACCTTACGCATGGCATTCATCTCATGTAGCTTGTCTTTCACAGCCTGCATTTTCACTAATTTTCTGACCTTCCTATTTCTCAATGTAACAAAATGACACTAGAAACTAATGCTATTTATATGTATACTAAGAAAGCCGACTAGCTATATAATTATGGGTTCTCATTGTCTCTCCCTTTCTTTCTCATTTTTATGGCTGTTTTGGGTACAAGTGTCTTCTATAAACACGTTAGGACAATTTTGTGGATCATACTCAATGGAAGTTAGGGTCGTTTTGTGGATCACATTCCTTTTGTACCATCTTGTGGATCATAGTAAACGATTTAACTTGAACAGTGTCCAAATTTAGACACAGTATAGTTCGAATATCCATTAATACCAGTGGAAGATTTTATTTATTTTAATGTCTGGCAAAGTATTCTCACTGACATAGCTATGAGACCCCTTTGGTACTACTGCAACTAGCTAGGAGGCCCTCCTAGCAATTATCTTCTCCTAAGTTAAACTTTAGAGTGCAACTCGCTTAATTATCATGTATCGAACCCTTGTTAGTTACCAAACCTAGATTTGAGACACTTTTTGTATTTAACAACTCATGTGAAAATATAATATAGATTGAGAGAATTCACGCAGCCAGTCTCACCGTAATAGTTATGGCACACATAATTGTTTCACATCTTATTCACTTTTTGTTGGGTTAAGGAGCTTCACTCGAAACAACTCATATTTGCCGAAGCAAAATAAATCTATCGCAAAATGGAAAAAATCAAGAAGTACAAATCCACATATAGAACACAAGGAAAATTTTAATGTGAAAAACTCTCACAACGTGAGGAGTAAAAACCACGTGACTGATAGGTCCAAAAAAGCTTCCACTATAAAAGTATGATTACAAAGATGATCTCTCCGGCATAAGACTAGACATTTACACAAATACTTCACCCACTAAGGATGGTTTACAACAATTTTATCTCTCACGTGGAGGATTTCTTCTCACCTATGTGGTGGAACTCTATTTCTCTCTTGTAGGAGGAACTCTCTCAAATGCTTGCTTGGTGCTACAAGGATTCTCTTCCTTCTCTATTTATAGATGAACTTTGGCTCAATTTTTCTAAGCCTAGGTGATTAGGGAACAAACCAGGTATAGGACTTTTGACCTAAGCTGTCATGAGCCATGTGCACCTTGAGCCATGTGTAGCCTACCTTTAATTAAGGAGGAGAAATCTCTAACAAATCTCCCCATTTTCAATTTAATTAGATGAGGTTATCATGCCAGCACCTTTGCAGCAGTCTACGAACTTCCTCGTCTGAACAACCATGGTCATCATGTCAGACCAATTCAAATCGGTGTGAACTTTGTATAGATGTAGTTTCTTTCCTTCTATCACATATTGGATCCAGTGACATATACTTCAATATGTTTTGAGAGAGAATGATAGGTAGAATTCTTTGCTAAGTGTATATTGCACTCTGCTTATCATACTTCAACATATGCCTTTCTTGTTTGTGTCGGCCGTCAGTGTATTATCACACTTAAGCGCAACATATTTAATCAAATATATGTGGAAGTTAAACTTAAAGAATTACAATTATTCCTATGTAAATACGTGACTAAAATTTTTCCTTTCCTATTGTATTACATTGCACTATTTATTCTTGGGCCAAATTCCAGCAAACTGGCGCGACCTTGCGCCACAACGGCGCGGTTCTGTGCCAGTTTGCGGGAATCAACCCCTGTGCTTTAAAAAAAAAAAAAAGGCAGTTCTTCTTAGGCCAAATTCCAGGGATTCAGCGCGATCTAGCGCCACAGCGACGCGACCTTGCGCCAGTTGGCAGGAAACAACACCTCCGTGTTTTATATAAAAAGGGCAGTTAAATACCGGACCATGTTCGGATAGGTAGAAAACTTAAAAGTGAGGTTCTAGCTAAGTGAGTTTATGGGAACCCCTTAGTGACTTGAGAGAAGAATACAGGATATGTAAATAGTTATTCCGCAAAGAGTCTACAGTTACGGTCACAACTTTATTTATTATGCTTTTTATTGTTTTAAATGCTAGCGTAATAAACAGAAAAAATTTACTCGCATTTTTTATAAATGAATTGTTGTGATTGTAACTGCGCTTAATATCATAATTAATGTTAACAATACCGGTGTACAACGGGCTGTTACATTTTATGGTATCAGAGCAGTTTCTGAAAGAAAATGGCCTTGAAGGCCGTAGGCATGTGAGGATGAAAACAAAATTTTCAAAGCGGAATTACACATACCATATCAAGAAACATGCTTTAGGACATGGATGTTACCTTGTTTTCTTTCCAAAACTTGAAGATGATCAAGGTGAGGCTTGAAGATACAAGCTCTCTAATGATGATCCACACCACCCTTTGTCAAGACGGAAGAACTCTTCTTCAAGGCCACCAACGAACACCAAGGGAGGCAAGCTAGGCGTCCCTAATGGAGAGGTAGGAGGCAAGGTTTCAAGGTGTTTAGTTGAGTGAATTTTCAGCAAGAAAAAACACAAAAGTGGCGCATGGAATTCACTTAGAAAGTGCTAGGTAATTTTCAAAACTCTCTTAAGAAAAACCTCACAAAAGGAAGACCAAAGAAGATGAGAGAATGAGTGAATAAAAATCTAATTTCTTCACTAAAAAATCAGCCTTATGTAGTGCACACTAGGAGAGGAATGAGTGGAGTTGTTGCAAATCAAATCTTACCAACAACCTCCTATCATATCCTCATGATATCAAGTGCATATCTCAACAAAAATCTGACTTAACAACCATCATATGGCCAGCCATATGGTGCGCCCCATTTAGTCTCAAAACAGTCCAGATACGTTGAGCAGTTGCATTCAAACTTGAGCCAACTCACTCACTTATTCTCTCAACAAACCAAATCTGATTGGAGCTCATTTGGTTGATCCTATGACCATCACAAGACCCCAAAATCAGCGCCCCAAATCAGCCTTGGATGATGCCCAAAGATCTCCTCTTGATACTTGGGATTTGTTCCAACAAGATCTTATCTTATTCTTTTGTTATGAAACAACTTTTCATAGCCAATTCAAATTCAAATTCAAATTCAAACATTTAAATTCAAACGTTCAAACATTAAATTCAAAATTCAAATTCAAAATTTAAATTCAAAATTCAAAATTCAAATTTCAAAATTCAAATTCAAAATTCAAATTTCAAATTTCAAATTTCAAATTCAAAATTCAAAATTCAAATTCAAAATTCAAAATTCAAAATTCAAAATTCAAATTCAAAATTCAAAATTTAAATATTTGATAATTAATTTAACTAATTAAATTAAGGGTTCGTTTTTTCTGCAGTTACTGCAGATAAGTTATCTGCAGTAAGCTAATACGACGTCGTTTTAGGACGGAAATCATAGTGTTTTTGTAATTTTAATTTATTTTAGGGTTATAATAGTCTTTATATTTATATTTTTTTAAGATTTCAATACCAAAACGACGTCGTTTTGGAAATAAATGCAGATAACTTCTCTGCATTAACTGCGAAAATATTTTTCCCTTAAATTAATTAGTAATGTCTTGGACCATCCAAGCTCATTACATGATCTATGCGCCCTTTTCCCTTTTGGTGGGCTTCCAAACTTCTTCTTGGGCTAACAACCATTATTAGGCCCAATACCTTTAATGCTATATTATCATGACAATAAGGTGTTAGTGTGTGACCCATTAGGCCCAACATAGCCACTGACATAAATGGGCTTGGGCCCAACAAGCTCACAACCCATGTAATGACAACACAGAGCACTAGCAATGCTTTGTTGCCCCAGAGCTAGTTAGGTTAATGACATAATCATCTTATTACACATATTTGGTTGCCGTATGTATTTCCTTTCGTCTCGGTTACCTTCCTCATTAAACCTAGGGTAAGGAAACGTATCAACCCTTGCAATTTAGGGTAAGCTTTATTCGAAATAGGGAATCTTCAATTTACTGACTCTAACGGCAGATCATCTCATGACCTCTTTTACTATGCATAGAGTCCCGAGTCCTTGTAAATGTCATCCCGATTTCTCCGGTTTACAGATAACCTAATCTCTCACAGAGATTTGACGAATTCCTTCAGCTTATCACCCTAGCCTTGTGCTCTTTCAGGACAAGCCCAACAGTGTACCTATGAGTCTCCATGTTTCAGGCAGACAAGATATACAGTCAAAGCGTGCCTTCTAGAACACAACCTAGGTAATAACTTCTGGTCTAAGGAAAGACATACCCAAATATAAAGAGACTACTCTAATGATACTCTCTGTGAGATTTCCTCATAGAGTCTCTTTGTGGGTCTGTTCAGTGCGAGCTATAGCCTTATAGGTCCACCCACGACTTTAGCTAAGACATCTCCATATCTGTAGCAGATGAGGTCTTTACCTTGTATCCAAATACAAGTAGATAAGTCGTGCTAGTCTTACCCGAGATCACTGATCCCCATTCTTAGTGTCTCTAGACTAGGAACATAGAATTAGGAATAAACGTGCGGAATCCTCATAATCATGATCTCATCACAGATACTTAAGAAATACCTGTTCTATTCCAAGGGGTTTATCCAGTTTATTCATAATATATTAACAATAATATCGAGACAAAATATGAAACAGGATAAAGAGTGCTTATTATTTATTTGCGACAAAAAGGTCCACATCTTATGTCCTTATTTAATCAAAAAGATTGTCTCTAGGACACCCATATACTAACAGTTTCTTAGGGAACTCTGATTGTTGTATGATTGTGGTAAGTGCTGTATAGTTGTACGTAGACTCTTATTGATTACTGCACATGTGATTCCTTAGTGTGGGTCTGATCAGCCCATTCCTTCGTGTTATATGTGTGGTCATTATAAGACGCCTTCGTGGCAACCCTGAAGCACCTAATGCAAGTCGTAGGCTTGAGGTTGTGGCTGCAGTGTTAACTGCTCCACAGACAGGGATGTGGTAAGTAAATTATATGTAGTTGAGGACTTAGTGAGAACCATTTGAAGGTATGTCTAACCCTTTGAGGTAGAATTCTACCATAAGTGGATGTATGGTCTTATGGTTAATAAGTATGATCGAAATGAGTTGATATTATGATGATAGTGTTGGTGAATATTTCCTACATGTATGGAGTAGTTAAAATAATTGAGTATATATGGATTTAGTGGTGTAACTTTGACATGGTGGGTGACTTGGAACCCCGATGAATCCTTGAAAATTTGAATAGGTATGCGTATATGTAAGCCTAGGTACATTGATGATAGATAAGGAAGTATAAGTCCCTAATAAAGGGCACACACTTTATTGAATTGAGATGTTTGAGCGTAGAAATAATTTGAATCTTTAAGATCGTATGTTGGAGAAGGTGAGTACCTTAAAATAACTATGACAATGATGTGTTAGGTATTTCAATGCTAAAATATGGAAATTGACTCCATGACGATTTAATGTTGATTGGACATAAGTGAGGATATCATGATTTATAGAAAGTACAAAGTAAGAAGTTGAGAAAATTGCCAGGGATGGCATTGAACAAGGTTCATTGAGAGTATGATTGTCAATAATGAAATATTGGTTTAACTGGAAGGATATGCCCTGAAGGAAACAAATGTGATAAGAGAAAGTATGACTAAATGTTATGCACTAAGAGTATAAGTATGCTTTTATAATGTCGGATAGTTGTGATTTTGTTATGATGTGAACTGATTATAAGTGTGCATAAATGTGCGGGATTTTACTTGGAAATGGCTCCTTGGTAGAGGTTCAGGTGGTATAATGCATAAGAGAATTGACCCATAATGGATGTCTCTTGGAAATTCCAAGGGGTGAATATTGTATTTTGAAATGGCATAATTGCTAAGGGATAATTGTCATGGGTAGTGAATAATACATAATGGCTTGATGGCCTGCATACTTACTCTGATGAATAGATGAATGGCAATCCTGTGTATATATATACACTTTGTGAAGGCCTGAGCGCCTATATATATATATATATGTGTTGTAATAAATTATTAAATTCTTTGGTAAAAGGATATTATGTTGAATGAAATCCCCTTTGATGGGAAGTATTTGAAGAGATTGTCTCTTGGGAGTGTCATTGGACGCTCAATCTGGTAAGGGATTCATTATGGAGTCCCGGTGTACAAGTTACACAATGACATACATGTGTGTAGTAATGTGACAAATGAAATTGTCCTGGGCTTTCCTTTCTGGATTGGATCCTAAGAGGTGTTGATCTTGGAAGTCCCAGGCGTGCACTGCTCTTGGATTGGATCCTAAAGCCGATGAAGGCATATTTCTAGGATATTCACTTCCAAGTAGAGCTTATAGAATCTATAATAAAAGAACAATGGTCATTGAAGAGTCTATTCATATTGTATTTAATGACACTAACAATGCCTTGCCTGGAAAGGAACTTTGTGATGACGATGTTATAGAAAGCGTGGAAAACATAATTTTGGATGGCAAAGAGGAAAATGAAAGGCAAAAAGAAAAGGAAGCAAACAATGAAGAAACACCAAGTCAACAAACCAATGATGGAAACAATCTACCACAAGATTGGAGAGTAGCTAAAGGACACCCCATTGATGTGGTAATTGGTGATATCTCCAAGGGGGTAACTACTAGAAACTCAATTAGAAATATTTGTAATCACTTAGCATTTGTTTCTCAAATTGAGCCTAAGACCATAAATGAAGCAATTATTGATGAACATTGGTTCTTGGCAATGCATGAAGAACTAAATCAATTTGAAAGAAATCAAGTTTGGGAACTTGTGCCAAAACTAAATGATTATCCAATAATTGGAACCAAATGGGTCTTTAGGAATAAGCTTGATGAAAATGGCATAATTACTAGAAATAAAGCTAGACTTGTTGCTAAAGGTTATAATCAAGATGAATGTATTGATTATGATGAAACTTATGCTCCCGTTGCTAGATTAGAAGCTATTAGATTATTACTTGCATTTGCATGTATAATGGATTTTAAACTCTTTCAAATGGATGTTAAAAGTGCATTTTTAAACGATACATTCAAGAAGAAGTGTATATTGATCAACCTCCCGGTTTTGAAGATCATAATTTACCTAACCATGTTTTTAAACTCAAAAAAATTTTATATGGTTTGAAACAAGCTCCAAAAGCTTGGTATGAAAGATTAAGCAAATTTCTTTTAGAAAAAGGTTTTTCAAGAGGAAAAGTGGATACAACTCTCTTTATAAAGAAGAAAAATGATCATCTATTATTTGCACAAATCTATGTGGATGATATTATCTTTGGTGCCACTAACGTTCATCTTTGTGAAGAGTTTGCTAATTTTATGCAAAGCGAATTTGAGATGTCTATGATGGGTGAGCTAAACTTTGTCCTTGGTCTTCAAATAAAGCAACAAAAAGATGGGATATTCATCAATCAAGCTAAATATTGCAAGGAGTTACTCAAAAAGTTTGGAATGGACAACTCAAAGGCTATTGATACTCCCATGGGTACATCTTGTTCCTTAGACAAGGATGAAGGAGGTAAATCCATAGAAATCACTAAATATCGAGGTATGATTGGCTCACTCCTTTACTTAACCGCAAGTAGGCCCGATATTATGTTTAGTGTGTGCATGTGTGCTAGATTTCAAGCTAATCCTAAGGAATCACACTTAAGTGCCGTAAAAAGAATTATTAGATATCTTGTAGGCACTTCACAAATGGGATTATGGTACCCTAAGGGTGCATCATGTGAGTTAATAGACTATTCTGATTTCGATTTTGTGGGATGCAAATTGGATAGGAAGAGCACTAGTGGCATTTGCCACTTTCTTGGTTGCTCTTTAGTGTCTTGGCATAGCAAGAAACAAAATAGTGTGGCTTTGTCCACGGCCGAAGCCGAATACGTGGCGGCCAGTAGTTGTTGTGCTCAAATCATTTGGATGAAACAACAACTCAAGGACTTTGGGGTTGAACTTGATCACATCCCCATAAGGAGTGATAACACTAGTGCCATAAACCTCACAAAGAATCCCATAATGCACTCTAGAACTAAACATATTGATATTAGACATCATTTCATAGAGATCATATGCAAAGTGGTGATTGCATCTTGGAATTTGTGGAATCTTCAAAGCAATCGGCTGACATCTTTACCAAACCACTCCCAAGGGAAGTATTCTATAACTTAAGAAGAGAAATTGGTCTCATTGATCCATCCTACATATGATTGTATCATTACTTGCTAAATCACTTCAATTTGAATCACGCTTAATTCAACTAATTTTGCTTTTGAAAAATTATTACATATTTTAATTTGAATCATTTTTCATGTATAAAATTAAGGATCATATATGTTATATGTCGCATGGAACCCCTCTCTTCTTTACTCTCTATTTCGGACCTAAAATCCGCCTAGAACCCTTTGGAAATCGATTACCCATCCCTTGGTAACCGATTACCACGAAGGGTAATCGATTATCAATACGTTGGTAATCGATTACCATTCGTGCTGAACGTTTTAAAATCTGAGGACAGAACTGTTACTTCTCCCATTCGTCTGTGTAAGTTCTCTTCGAACCAGTGTGCGTTCTCCTCTGGTCCATTTGTGTCAAAAGCTTTCAGACTTTCACCAACTCTCCAAGGTCTGTTTCCATCGTTCCATTTCATCTTCAAGGTATGCTTCAAATTTTCTTTTCTTCATGCATTCCGATTCTGCATCCGTTCACTGGACTGAAGTATGCCCCATTCTTTTTGTTTGTTATTTTGTTTTCCTCTCTGTTCTGAAAATAGCCTGATGCCATGGTAGATGAACTTAATTTCTCTAATCACTTTGTGAGTTTAGGGTTTCGATTTCTCTCCTTTTCATCTGTGACCGCTCATTTAGGCATCAGTCTTAGACCCATTTGATTTTCGTTACTGATTTGGGGTTCTCGTTATTGCTTTTCTTGCGAGTGTTAATTTTTCTTCTGATCTTTGTGACTGATTTGAAATTAGACCCTTTTGAACTGCATTCTGTTTCATGATCTTTACTGATTCATTATGGGTTATGATGCCTCTCTCTTTGCTCCTGCATAATTTTATGATCTCAGTTGGTCCAAATATGTAATCATGATTTATGGCTGTATAATTTTAGTTCTGTGATCATTCCATTTTGAATCCACTGTGAAATCTTTTTTCTTTCCTTCGGTCAATATTTTTCTTTGCTTCCTATTTCCTGACCGCAGTGCTTCAAGAGGGAATGGAATCAAGACTGAAATTTTTTTTTGGTTCTCCCTCTGTGAATGCAATATTTCTTTGTGACTGCATCCATGTATGCTAAAATTCCCCCAATTGCTAGCTTCCATATATGCTAAATTGCTCGATGAATGTCTCACTTTAGTTTTGAGTAACTCTACTTCGAAATGTTGCTCCAATTTTGTTTTTCATGGTTGTATCTATATTGGTTTATTATCCTAAGATATGTACCTTTGGGATCTACCTTCATATTATTTCGCTATCATTTTATATCTTGAACAAATTTTGTTTCCTTTTTGTTTCTCTTGTCTAATCTGTTACTCATGCCTCATTTTTATAGAATCAATCTCATCTTATTGATACTATGCATATCTACTATTCTGTCCTCACTTAGTTCTATTAATATTGTGTTATTCATCTTCTAACTTGGATGGTGACAGGTTCCATTACTCTGAGATATTTTGTTTTTGGAATCTAACTTCATGACATTTGTTGTAGGATTTCCATTTGGCCCTTGCTACTATCATTTGATTCCATGGCTTCATCATCTGCTCCTATTCGCAAGAGGCCCCGAGGTTCTTATCTTCATGGAAAGTACTTCTCTACAGCTGCTCAGTATGCCACATTCAAGGAACATTATGCCTCCCGCCAAATCATTGATCCAAAATACTTGGATATACATTTCCTAAGTGACGAGGGCTTTGAAATTTGCGATCTACTAGCTCGCGCTCGGGTCCTACAGTTAGCCCTCCTAAGTCATAAATATTCAGAAAATATGGTTAGGGCCTTCTACTGCACTGTGAGCCTTGCAAATGACATCCTGAAGGCCGACATTAAGGGGAAGTCCATTTCTGTGCCTACTAGTGAATGGCCTTGTATGTTTGGTCATGCCTATACCGGACACAAGTATGGTGAGTATGATTTTCCTGAATATAACAAATACACCTTTGTGCAGTCTATTGTGGAACCAGGACTCATAGTCACTCAATCCAAGTTTAGCGTCTCTTCATTGACTATGAACAACAGGATCTTGCATTACGTGGTTACTCACATGATCTCACCACAGGCATCTAATTATTCTCGTGTGCTTGATACTGATCTCTTTCTTATGTGGGTCATACGTCATGACATTAGCTTCAATTGGCCTTACTACATCTGCTCTCAGATAATCAAGGCTAAAAATTCTTCGGGTGCACTTCCCTATGCCACTGAGATTATTGAGATTCTGCGTTTTCAACAAATTTTTGATGATGGTGAGATTCTGTCAGATAATTTGCACAACTTCGGATTACATTTGCTGGCCCAGATGAAAATTAAAAAAATTAATGGTATATGATGTAAAGCGACTGCTACTCCTGAAGCCGGAGCAGCCCCTGCTGACATTGCTGAGGACCATCCTCCACATGATCCTCCGACTGTTGATCCTCATGCTGACTCTTCTTCCTCAGCAGATCATACCTTGGCTTCCTTCTCACTTCTCTTAATCGATTAAACACTACTGTGGAATCGGGCTTTGCTTCTGTAAACTCCAGGCATGCTAATATGGAGTTACGTCTGAAGAGTATTGAGGATTATCTTCACACTCCTCCTCTTCCATCTCTACCACCACAGCCTCCACTTGACTTTGATGACTTTTAGTCCCTGATCTTTATTTTCTATGCTTTTGGACTTATATTATGCTTCTATTTTGATATGCTACTTTGGATATTTTGCATCTCTAGGACTTTAGCTTTATGGACTATGGTTGATTAGATTGTGGACTATTATGAACTTTTATGGATTATTATGCTTTCCTTCTTGCTTCTTGCATGGATTGTTTTACGGTTTCTCTTTATACACTTATGCTTTTTGATGTTGCCAAAGGGGGAGAAAGATATGTAAATTGAGAAAATCATAGGCATATATTAAGGTAAAGAGGGGGAGAATGAAATTCAAATATAAAAGGGAAATTACATGACACCTAGATTTTCACCTTGTATATCAATCATATATTAAGGGGGAGTTTCAATACTACATTTGTCTAAATACATGCTATACTAATCATTTTCTCAATTTGTGTTTATCATCATCAAAAAGGGGGAGATTGTGAAACCAATGCACTCTACGTAAAAAATATAAAGGTTCAACGATTTTGATGATAACAAACAAGCATGGAAAGAAAGCTTCAAGGTGCTACCATAAAAAAGAAGTCTAAACAAGATCAAGACTCAAGCTTCAAGAGAAGTCTCTAAGTCCAAGCAATCTCCAAGCAACATCAATTTTCATTGCATGAACATTGAGTGAGCCATTGGGTGGAGTGGCCTTCCAGGACCCTTGGTTTACTGAGATATATATGTATATATCACCCCACGTTTCGGGGGCCTCTTTTAGGTACGTCTGACCGTGCAGGAGGAGCATCGGGCAAGAGGTCTGCTTATTTGGATTCGAGCATAGGGAGTATGATATGATATGTTGCATTTACCATGCCTAGGGTTATTCATCCTCTTGTATCTATGTAATTCCATTATGTATTGTATATTAAATTGTAATTGAAGGCAATGATGTAATAGTTATATTTTGAGTTAGAAGATGTAATTATCAATTATATACCTATTGAGGATCTTGAATATGTAATTAATGATGTATGTGATGGAAGGGCTTTAAGCCTATTCTAGGTAATGATGTTGTTTCACTATGGTGAATGCATGAAAATGAATAATGTGAATGAAATGAATAGTAACTTGTAATATAAGCAATTATGGATAATACCTTGGATATTAAGTAATGATCTTAATTGTTGTATATTATGGGTTGTAAGAGCACCAAGGTATGTTGAACCTTGTGTGCCACCCTATGGTCAATTAGGTACCTTTTTAATAAATTGGAACACACTTGTATAAATGGGATTAGTTAATAAAACAAAGGAGATGCCGTCGAAATTTCTAAGAAAATAGTCAGTTTTATGTCTTACTTTGGGGGACCATATCTCCCTCCACACTTGGCCAAATCAGATGTGCGACCCATCATTTTTAATCTTAGGATATCCTCTACTGTGTCTTAAAATTTGAGGTGATTCTGAGCTTTGTTGCGTCCTCTAGGTTGAGTTGAGTGAAGACTTCCCTGTCTAGCACTGTTGGTGGCAGCTTCTGTCTTTTGTTTCCAAAAATTCATATCTCCCTCCATTCTTACTCAAACTAGGCTTATGGTATATCAATTTAAATTTCTAGGTGTCTACTACATCATATTAAAATTTGAGAGCAATTGGAATTGTAGAACTCCTACAGTATTGAAAACAGTGAGGGATGTCAGTGAACCTGTTAGAGCTGTGTTGACAGATTTAAAGGATCAACTTACGGTGAGCGTATCCAGAGTTATAGAACTTCGTTTGAGGCGTGTGATACCCTGTTGGAAAGCTAGAAGAGTCTAGTTTGACATACTAAAATATGAGAATTTATTGATATGTGGATCATGCCCATTTTTAAGAAAACTGTGACCTACTCTAGTTTGGAAAATGTCAAGTTGGGTATTTTTGCTTTGTTGGTTTATGGGAACCACCTAGCAACCTTAAATAGGTGATGTATGATAGATAAGCTTTGGTTTTTATATCTCCATATTAGTTTTGAGTTACGATCACAATTTGCAAATTGTTTAATACAGATGTTTTCAGAAGTGCAAGAATAATTGTAAATGATTTTAGAAGAAAAAGTTTTTCCTATTTTTAAATGAACTGTTATAATTGTAACTGCACTTCATATCATATGTGATGATAAACATTACCGGTACGTAACAGGGTGTTACATATATACTAACAAACCTATGCCAGAGCTCCAAACTTGAATCATTTGGAACAACTTTTGTTTGTTCGCTGCTGACCTTACCTTGCATAACATACAAGGATCCTTTAGCAAATTTCCATTTGCCTGCACCAAAGTACTTCACTAGTCCGACTTCATCTAGGTTTTCCTGCCAAGATTAGGTTGAGATGCATATCGGGAACTTGTCTCACCTCTTCAGAATCAATTTGCATCCGATATCTATTGTCAAGGTGACTTCTCCAATTCCGACTATTTTGTTGGTAACCTAGTTACCCATCTTTGCAATACCAAAATCGTCACTTTGATACGATGAGAAAAACCCTTGATGTGGAGTGACATGGAAAGATGCTCTTGAATCTACCATCTATGAATAGTCATTGTAACAACCCAAAATTTATTCAAGAAAAAAAAAATGGAGTCGCCACCAATTTTATTAGATTAGGAAAATTTGGAAAACCATTTTATTGAAAACTCATCTTTAAAATTTTAGATCGAGGTTCAGGAGTCTAATTATGTATATGGAAGGGTGGAAACTTTATCCCACTGCACCCTCGATACATCCATTTAAAATGATTACCTTAAGTCAACAGTGTAAATTATAATAATTTTTAGAAATATTTTCTTTATTCCTAAAAAACATACGGTTATTTAAAAAAAGTAAAACTAAACAATGAGGAATTCAAAGTTACGTCGTTCTTAGAAAATATGTACGTGGGTTGGTTAACTTAATTTTTTTAAAATGATACCTTAGTTTAGAAGATTCATTAAATTTGGCCATTTTGAATCATCAAACTGTCATAGATAAAATTACTCCAATGAATGTCATAAAGTTAGCAAGACGTCACGACTAAGCCACTCATTTAATAAAGAATTTTAATATTGTTATATTAATGCAAAGTTCACGATGAGTTTTGGATCACTAAGCTGGGCAATGGTTGTGGGAATGGGCTAGGCTCGTGGGACAGAAGCAATGATAGAATCTCCTTCATCAACACCTATGTGATTCGTTTCCCTTGCATTATTTGGTGGCTGTTGTTGTTGCACTCTTTGTTGCAGTTACGGTGGCTATTGCAATGGCTGGTTGTTGTGCATTATGTTCTACATGTTCACTATAATTGGATGGGAATCGTGATTAATGTGGGATCTAAATACTAGCAATATCTATGGAGGAGACAGTTGCGAGACATGGCAGATCATTATGCTCAAGATAAGAGGCTTGAAGACAATAAAGGTAGTGCATGCGAACAATAACAATAAAGAGAGTAGGGTTTTTTAAGTGTGTATACCTTTGAAGTTTAATCCTTTGTTTATAGTGAGGGTTTACCTGAAGATGAAAAACCCATATTTGATAAGGTCAGTGAGACCCATTATGTGAGTACAAAACAATATTCATGATTTAATCTTCCATAACTAAAAAACATGGAAAAAAAGTATTCAAAATTAGTATTAAAAAAGTATGATAAACACAATTATATATTTTCACATTCATTTACAAACACATAAATATTTAATGTAATATATATTTACATACACGATACATTTATGCATGTATATGTGAAACTAGCAGGCAACTAACATCATTGACAAAATAACATACAAATACAACCGCGGAGAAAACTGAAGACAGAATTTCGCTGCGTTTATTTCAATATTTAAATATATATATATATATATGCTTCTATGCTATAACTTTTTTATATCTTTTTTTTTTCTTTTCAGAATCTATTATGTTCAATTTTCTGTGAAAAAAAAAACACTAAAACAACTTTGTTTCAAGTTCTTCAAAAAATTACAAATA
Organism: Gastrolobium bilobum; assembly: GCF_033153095.1. Lineage (NCBI taxonomy): Eukaryota > Viridiplantae > Streptophyta > Magnoliopsida > Fabales > Fabaceae > Gastrolobium > Gastrolobium bilobum. The sequence continues at coordinate 168,678 of NW_026897575.1, forward strand.
ATGTGCCTTTAAATTTCATTAATTTACTTGCCAATTATGACTTCTCTAACCAGATATAGAATTTCCAATCAACAAAATGATAGTGAGAGATGCTTACGAGGCTATAACAAGTTTATGCTACCTTAGTAACTGGCTAACAGCTATTTACTTGGAATATCAAGAGAATATGTCCAGTATATGATATTCTTGTCACTAAAAATGAAAACTCTTTCCACTTGGGTGTAGAGACAATTAAGTAAGGGCATGAAAATAAATCCAATCAGTAAGCATTCATGTTCAGTAATGAGAAGTAGGAAACTCTAGATGAATGACTTCCGTGCCTCCTTGTAATGAGCAAAGTGCTTGCTCAGAGCTGCCACATCAACAGCAAAACCCGTCCCCTATAATCCCATGACATACAAAGCACAAACACATTGATAAGCATGCTACAATCTTCATCAAGAAAAACCAACATATGGCTGATTTTTATAAGTAGTTCTTGGAAATTTCCTAAGTTAAGAACCTTAACACTCAGATAAATACCAGAACAATTAAACGTAATAGATAGTCACAAATTAGAAAGTAGGACACAACGTGTAAAATACGGGTGTTACTCATGCACTAAGGCAAAAAAATTAAAATAATGTATTTAAATTAAATAATTACGCATTTAATGCTGTTTCGTAAAAAATTACACATTTACTGCACAATGTGACGCCAGTTTTGGGCGTCACATGTGATGCCCCATTGGGGCGTCTCTCCTATGGATAAGACGCCCCAATGGGGCGTCACATGTGACGCCCAAAACTGGCGTCACATGTGTTCTCTATATATTTCCTCACCCCCTCCATTCAATTCACACCTCTTATCTCACTCTTCATATCTCTCTTCTCCACCAACATTCCTTTATCTTTAATTTAGTATTTGAATTTTAGTTGTAATTCTATTTAAAAATGAGCTCAAATCCTGATTCTGTTCGTGTTGTGTTATATTACAATGGTAGGAAGGTAGAAGGTAGACGAGGTGTCATATTCGAAGGTGAAAAAAGGCCGACACGTATCCAACGCAACACAACCATTGGCGAACTGCATCAGAGAATTCGACAGAAGTTAAGTCTTCAAGACAACCAATGTATCACTGAGATCACGACAAGGGTGTGGTAAAATGATAAATACATTAGTTTGAAAGTGTTTGACGATGAAGACTTGGAGATGACAATGGAAGAATTTTGCAATCAGTCAAGGACAGATTTTCTAGAGTTGTATGTTGACATCGTCGCAACGGAGAATGCTCCCATACCGGTGAGGTCAGTTTATTTAAGTTCTCCCCGTCTTCCAGCTTCTCCTGCCGCTCATGCGTCTCTAGTTGGTAACTTTTCTGAGGGAGATGAAAATGATCCGACTTGGGAAATGCACGACGAAGATGACGATGAAAATATGGCAATGGAAGAACATCTTCTGGCGGAGGATGCTAGTGCTTCAGAAGGAGATGAATCTCGTGAGATGGGTGCGTCTGAAATTCCAATATTCCATCAACCAGTCGTCGCGCAAATGCCGCAGTTGAATGACGTTGCGTCTGCTCCGTTTGGTATTCCACAAGAAGGTAATTGTTCCCATTTGTATACTGCGTGAATAAATAACTGATTTAATACCTGAATTAGTAAGTTCGTATTAAAAAATTATAATCCACAATTGCAGGTGACACAGATGTTATTCCTTTTTGGGAAGGAATTCTGCATTATTCTTACATTGATTGGAGTTATCAGAGCGAACAAGAATCATGTACTGATGGTTCGGTGTCTGGATCGGCTTCAATACAAGGTCCGTGGCAACTGGGTGACATGTTATTTGTCAATCAAGAATTTGCGACAAAAAAAGATGTCCAAATGGCACTTAAGCACAACCTTATTAGGGAGCATCAAGAAGCCATTGTAATTGAGAGCACGCCTGCAAAGTTGTCCATGAAATGTTGTGCGTACGATCAAGGTTGTCCGTGGCGCGTAAGGGCGATCAAACCGGTGTTCGGTGAAAATTGCAAAATAACGAGATGGGGTGGAAAACACGAATGTGTGAATGAGCACATTTCCCAGGGTCATAGACAGCTCGATGCGGACGTTATTGCAGATCTCGTGATAGGTACCTTTTTGTATTTTATATGTGTCATTGAACACAAATGTGTGATTAAATTCGTTCGATGTTATCGAGGCACTGATATCCTCTTCAATGCAGGGATGATAATAATAACTACGTAATAATAATATTACTATATCATTACAACATTCATAGCATGACACTAAATTTCTAAGTGACTATCCTAATGTTCCAAGTCTCTAATATACAATCAATCCTAACATGTATTACTAACTAGCACTGTAATTTAAATGTATACATATGAGGTATTATGACCTTACCTACGTTGGCAGAGCTTCGCTACGAACCGCGGTTAGAGAGAGGTTAGAGAGGTAAATGAGTAAGGAGTGAAAAAAGGAAAGTGGGGTATATATAGGTTGCACATGAGACACCCTCTTTGGGCGTCATCTCATTGTGCAACAAATGTGTAATTTTTAACAAAACAGCATTAAATGCGTAATTATTTTAATTAATTACATTATTTTAATTTTTTTGCCCATGCACTAATGAAGATAACGAGTCTTTGAATGAAATGTGATAAAAAGTTTCAAGTGAAAACAAATGCACAACTCAAATTGAAGATCTCATTCAACATTAGACTGCACATTGCTGGGAGGGGGATAAGACAAACCGTCATCCAGGACAAAATTGAGCAAATTTTCACTTGAAGTTAAATCAGAAAAACAGATTTTAGATTACATACTCCATAGACCATAAGGCATTTTTATGTATGCCTTCTAATACAAGAAGAAAGGACTGAAAGAAAATTATCAAAACCGGCTTTAATAATTTGTGGAGCACATAGGTAGATCAACTAAATTCATTTGACCATCTAACTGTGCACTGTGAAAAGGTGAATCCTTCCCACTGATAGGGTGATATTTAGAAATCACCTGTTTTATGATGATCAGGAAATCATTCGGAGCTCATTGTCAAGTCATGAGTCTCATTCCTATGCTCTGGATCTTCTCTTAAAATTTGTTGGGGGCAAAAGGACCAAAATCTACGGCTTTTGAATAGCCACTGGGTTGCTGCTTCAAGATTCCATCATTGTAAGTGTTTTCCAAGTCATGTGCCTTATTATAAACGTATGACCTTTTCTTTTGAAAATCCGGATCCATTAAAGAATCTGCTTTATTCCTCTTTAAACTACAATTCGTAATTTCAGCTCCAAACACTCTTTTCTTGGAAGCATTCTTATCCAAAGCATCATCAGATCCTGTAATGGCTTTCCATCCCAACCACCTATATGCTGTTTTCCTATGCCCAGGACTATTAGTCTGCAAAATTTTGAAAAACAAAAATCACCAGTAAAAGCTGTCATCATGAATTAGGTCCGTCATTTATTTTCATTTTTGGAAGCTTATGAATTATTGGTAGACCGTATGCATTACCTTCTCAATCAGATTGATGGTGGAAAGGACATTGGCGATATCATATAGGCGTCTGATTTTTGCTGCAAAATAATGTAGGAATGAACCATGAAAGTCATTACTTCATTTCTTTATTTTTTACTCTTTAATAATATAAAGTTAAATTCACACTCAAGTTGAAAATTTCGTTACTTCTGAGAGCAATTGAATTCCGGGAATCGCCTGGCATTTTTGTTGCAGCATCTTCAAGCAAAACTAACTCCACCTGTAGAAAGAGATTGTAGCACTGAATCAATTAAACAACTAATGAATAATATAAGAAGAGTGTGTTGATGAAAACCATAAAAATTTTACATACATCTGAAAAAAGGAAAAGCTTTATAAAATTCTGTGTCAGAAATGCAAGCGATTTGTCTCTTCTGCAATCTATAGATAGGAATACTTCAAGTTAGTAACAAAACTCATATACAAACAAGATTGTTAGTTAACCAGTCCACGACAAAAATTGAAGCATATTTAACCGCACAAACAAATACAAATAAACAATATAAAATGCTAGTCATTCATATTGCAACATCTAGTGTCAGAGCAAGGAAGGATAAGAGGTTACCAGTTTGAAATGATGCCAAGGGATTGTTCTTGGTATCAATTTCAGACCCACCATTTTCTTTGTTATTCAAAGCCTGGCAAATATTTAACTTAAATGATATAATTTTCTAGAAAATAGAAATGCAAATACAAGAAACTGGTAAAATCAACCGATTTGATCAAGTTTTTTTGAAAATGTTATTAAGTTTATTTAAATTATGTCAAAGATGGCAACACCTCTGTCGCATTCTTTGAGTGGATATGTGGATAGTATGCTGCATCTAAATTTTCTCTCTGAACCTCCTCCTGTGTAGACAATACAGTACACATCATCTCCCAATTTTTGACAAGATTCAAACAAAACAAATGATAAGAGTGAAATGTTTTTCTACCTTGAGCTCTTCTAAAGCCCGAGGAATCTCTTTGAAACCTTTCCATGAATATATGTTCCTAGCTTTTCTTGCTACAATCTAGGGGTCACCAAAGACCAATTACAGTAAGATAAATATCTAAAAAAAAAAAAAAAACTTATGGCAAAACCAAGAATATAAAAGCATAATTTACCCCAACGCTCTCCAAAATGTTGACTACATCATACATGCGGCGACGCTGAACACCTGAAAATCCAAAATGGGTTGTTCATATCAGAATCAGAAAACCAATTGCACAGGAAAAAGCAACAACGACTCAGAATAAGGTTAAATCTTTCTTGCATTTTCTCAGCAACCAAACAAAGAAAATGAAACAGATCGAAATTCAAAGAATACAAAAACCTAGTCGGGCAGCAGCATCGTCGAGTTCAATCATCTCACTTCCTTCGCGATTGTACAACTTCAAGAAGCTGATTGCAAAGAAATCATATTTACATCAACATAGAGAAATTTGAAAGCTTAGAAAGAATATTAAAAAAGAAAGATCCAAATTTTCTTACTTGGAGCAAAGCAATCCGAGAGACTTGTCTTTTCGGGAGTAGATCTGTGGCGGCGCTGACTCAGATTCTTGACTAACAGAAGTAGACATGTTAGGAACAAGAACCTTGGAACTTCGGGAAGAACAAGGTGAGGCAAAAGGGAGAAAAAGAAAAAGTGGTTCTTTGGCGGGTTTTGAATTTCGAAAAATTGCTGGGGTTTTGGATTTAGTATCCCAATTGGATTCTTATTAAACTATGGTTTTAATATGCAAAACGCATTGCATGATTCGACAGTAAAACATATCTTTGTAACTACAGTATGATTCAAAAATCAAAATCATATAAAAGTAACACAGCAAATGACATTTCAGCAGCAATGAACTGCAATAGACCAAAATTGAAGTTAAGATCTCTTTGACTGTTATGCAGTATCTTGCATGTTATGTTGAGATTTTGTTGTTAGAGGGACTAGCGTGTTACATGTTGCTGGGTGCGCGCGCTATGTAATAGTGAAGGATGGAAAGAGAATGTTGATTAGGGAAAAAGAAGGACGGTGAAATTTGTACGAGAAGAGGGAAACATTTGGTGATGAAAAAAATTAGACAGAAAGGCAGATTTTGGGGAAGAGAGAATGTGAATTTTCTGGGGGGAAAAACTTAAAAAAATAAAATAAAAAAGCTATTTATTGATAATAATAACAATAATTAATCACAATTATGTTAATTTAAGAATAATATTAAGAGATTATAAAAGTTTCTTACTTCATTCTTATTGTAATTATATATATAGTAATGATGCAATCATTTGTTTAAATGATGTGATTATTTCTTAATTATGATATTCAATATATGATTCTATGGGTGTTTGATTATGTAATATCCCGTTTTAGAACTGAATTATTAATATTATTAATGATATTAAGTGCAGTTGCAATCATAGTATTAGAATTAAAGTTACAAATAAATTCTTTTCATTTTACTTTCCTTTGCCTAAACATGAATTCCATATTTCAATAATTCAATTATATTTTTGCAACCTATAAATCATGCGGAACTATTTTACATTTAGCCTAATATTATGCACCCAGTAACCCCCATAAACTTACAAGGTGATCAAAATTAAGTATCTAATCCAAACGCTGCTTGCTAATATGCTTGCTTAAGCGAGCAAAATCAGCGAGTCGCACCCTTCCTCGCTAAGCTGCTTGCTTAAGCGAGAAAGGTAGGGAGCAATTAATTTCACAAACCGAAGCTAGTGCCATCATCAGGGGCTTGCTCACTGGATTGCTCACTTCAGCGAGCATACCCTATTTTGAAAAAAATAACATCTCCCTTTTACACCACCAATCAAGGAATACATTATCCCACTTCTTTGCTCCAAAAGTACCTGATTGACCATTATAGTACTCTCACCATATACACCTATATCTCAAGATGCCTCATCATAGTCTCAAATACATCACCAAACCTAAATTACACATGTGTCCCCATTACATATAACGTGTGTACATTTACAAGTCATAAGCCTTATGCTTCATCATTTAACAATTGTAAACTAAGGCTTATACAAAATAATTACATCAATATCTCCAAAATAATACACAACTCAATGTCTCTTCCACTTTGACATAAAATACATACATGATCAAATATGCAACTCTCCAAAGTACAAATATGCACTATACACATAGGGGTGGCAATTCGTGTCAACCCGACCCGACCCAAATTTTACACGACACGAAAAACTTCAACCCGAACACGACCCGATTAATTATTCGTGTCAAAATTCTCAACCCGAACACGACCCGCTTATTTTACGGGTTGACACGACACGACACGATTAACCTTATAATGTAACCATGACCCATTATTACACATGTTAACACGACTCGACCCGACCCGATCTGACACGAGTTTTAGAATGCTCACATTCAAAACATGTATTTCGGCATTGATTTTACATCCAATAAAAGCATATACATCCAATAAAGCCACTACTGAGTGAAAAAGGTTGTTTGAAACCCTAAGTTCATGTTATTTTTTTTATATCACTCACTAAAATGACTATAGTAACCTTATACAAAAATTATTTGCAGGTCAGAGCGGGTTAACGGGTTGACCCGAACCCGACACGAATTTTTTCGTGTCATTTTTCTTCAACCCGAACACGACCCGAACAGTAAACGGGTTGACCCAAACACGAAAATTTCGTGTCGGGTCCGGGTCGGGTTAGCGGGTCGTGTCAGAAATTGCCACCCCTATATACACATAAAATATGATCCTAGCATGCTCTTATGTCAAAGGGGACAAAATCCAACATATAAATGTTATCACTCCGTACTCGGGATTCTTACAAAGGAAAGCATCAAATGTGCCACTTGGGGTATCTAAAAAAAATCCCTATAACACCTCATGTATTTGAAATACACATTTATAATTAAATTGAGGGTTAAGGGGTATGATTAGTGAAAATCCTAAGTTCTAGGCCAAAATACGTAAGAAAGGTAAAACGGTAAATAACCAAATACGTAACCTTAAACTATAAAATGATAGAATAAGATCTCAAATGATAAAAAATAATATTGAAAATGGATTCAGAACGAAAAATTGAGTGGTTAGACAAGTTTCTGGAAAATTGATGAATAGTGTTTTCATCGAATGAAATATTGCGGTTAGGGGTGTAAATGGGCTAGTCGTGTAACAGCTCGTTACGTACCGGTGTTGTTAACATTGATTATGATATTAAACGCAATTACAATCATAGCAGTTTATATAAAAATGCGAGTAAACTTTTTTCTTTTCATTACGTAAGCATTTAAAATCAATAATAAAACGTAATGATAAAAGCTGTGATCGTAACTGAAATTTAAACGCGAAATAATTAAAATAATTACTTAACTGTCAAACATTGTTTATCTTAAGTCACTAAGGGGTTTCCATAAACCCCCTTAGCATAATTCTCACTTTTACGGTTTTTACATAACTGAACATGGTTCAGTAATCTGGACATTGCTAGAGATTAAGTGGTTACAAGGCTCTCGTATTTTATTATATTATTCTAGGCTTAATTACCTTTCTAACAAGCTATCACACGCTCCATAAAGTTCTCGTTTGCTCCGGTTATCAGCGTTTGAAGTTAGACAAGCAAAGCTGTCATCCAACCTCAAACAGGGCTCCAAACAGCCACTATCATTTCTGCGATTCTGATCAAACTAATCTACCAATTGCTCTCAAATGTTTTATAAAGTAAATTGGACACATTATGCTTCAATTTGACATATCATGGGCCTAATTTGACCAAGAATTGAGGGAGAAATAAATTTTCCAAAACCGGTCTCCCGTCATCCCTTGCAGCAAGGCGTTCTGAACAGTATGGACTCAAATACCTCTACAGGCCTGCGTACAACTCCAATGGCTACCAAATTTTGACACAACATAATTGACATCTCAATATTCAAAATAGTGTATGGAACGTCCCTATTGGACCTCTTTGGAGGGAGATATTCTCTCCCAAAGTTCACCCAAAATCTGCCATTTTATAGAAAATTTGACTGCATCTCCTTTGTTCATTCAACTTATCGCACTTTATCAAAAGTGTGTTATTATCCTCAAATGGTACCTAATAGACAAGGTGGCACTCAAGGACCAAAAATGTCTTGATGTTCTTACAACCCACAACAATTTATATCATTTCCTTCACTTTGCAATTCATTACTTACATTGTTAAACTTAAACCATTTCAATCACATTATTCCATTTACATGCATTTTTTGAACATACACATAATCATAACTTAAAATAGGCCTATTTCCCTTTCATTGTGTATCATGCTTCAATATTACACAAGGTCCAATATTTACAAATTACATTTCTCCAATGAAAAACATAATCAATAAGTCCTCCAAGATACAACATAATAACCTCAAATACAACATGATAAATATACAACTAGACATAGGAAAAACATGGCATGAACAAATATGACAACATGAATAATCCTAAATCCATATACAATGTTCATTCCCTAAGTCTAGCCTATGCCAAAATGGCCTCAAAATGCAAAAAGTGTTCAAATCTCTATGTGCTCATCCTATGGGCCTCTTGCCCATAGCTCCAGCCTCACTGCTACTACTTGAAATAAATGCTCCAACACGGGATGAGATATACGAATATATCTCAGTAACCCAGAGATTTTGGAGATTACTCTACCTAATGGCTCACTCAGATATAAATCCACAATGTACTATAACAATCAAAGAAGGATAAAGCAAGAGATTTAGTGAAGTAGGGATGCATAGGGAGTAAAAATACGATGAAGCTGGAATGGTTAATGTGTAACAGCCCATTGTACACCGGTATTGTTAACATTAATTATGATATTAAGCGCAGTTACAATCACATCACTTCCTTTATAAAAATGCGAGTAAACTTTTTACGTTTATTACGCGAGCATTTAAAACCGTAAAAAGCGTAATAAATAAAAGCTGTGACCATAACTGTAAAATCTTGCGGAATACTTGTTTGAACTATTTTTATATCTTATTTTAATTACTACAAGACACTACGGGTTTCCATAAACCCACTTAGCTAATTTCTCAATTTTACGTTTTCTACCTAATCGAACCTGGTTCGGTCAGTAATTTCCTGCGGACACACCGCACAAAACCAAACCTTCAACTTTAGTTATCTTTTTTTTCTTACTTAAATACCTTCCCAATGAGCCATCACATGAGTCATTTCGATCTCGTTTGCTCCGGATATCGCCGTTTTGAAGTTGGACAAGCAAAGCTGCCAGCCAACACCAAAACAGCTCCAAACATCCCTCACTAAATGAATTGGGGCACTTACAAGGACCAACAATGCCTTGGGGCACTTACAACTCATCACAACTTATTTTACTTATATAATACATATCACATTGCTTCTTGGATTTATACTTAATACGTTTCAATCATCAAAGTCCAACTGCATGCATCTTCCAAACATACACATAATCATGTTCTTAAAATAGGCCTATTGCCCTTCCATCATATTACATGCTTACATATTACATCAAGTATTCAGGTACAGTTTACAATCTCCATATGCATATTACACTTTACAACTCAAAGTCTTCAAATACAACATAATATAAAAACCTCAAATGATATATGTATTAGACTTAGGCAAAATGACATGAACAAATATAACAATGAATCTCATCCTACATACACATGGAATGTTCATGCCTTAAGTCTAGCCTAGGCCCAGTGGCCACCAAAATGCGAAATACTGCAAATACTCCAGCTAATCATCCTGCAGGCTTCTTGCCCGCTGCTCCTGCACCATTGCTACCTCCTGAAAGAAAGCCCCCAAGACGGGGTGAGATATACGAATATATCTCAGTAACCCAGAGGTTCTGGAAAATACTCCGCCCAATGGCTCACTTCGATGCATATGAATAATATAAAATAACTTCTTAAAAACAGGATACAGCAAGGGATTTAGTGAAAACGGGGATCACAGGATATAAAATACGACGAAGCTGGAATGGTAGCTACCAACGTCCACGCAACGTCCTCCCATCCGCATACACCCGAGACTTCCTAGTGTGCTCCTATCCGGATCACACACCACGACCCTAGGTCAACTGGAACTCCCTCTCGGAGACCTATCCAGTGGAAGTCTGAAATGCCCGAAGGCAAAAATGTCTGTTGGCCAGAGACTCGGTACATATGTACCAACATACATCTACATGCATGATCATGTTATTCTACACTACTCATATACATATCCTACCATCACCCTCAACGGGTATGGTGGAACACATAAGGGTAACAAGCCCCAGTACCAAGAGGTTACCTCAATAAGCCTTTTCACTTAGCTCCACAGCAGTATTTCTCGAGCTCGCTATACAACAGAAATGCCTACACAGAGGATATTCTCAATTAATTATTGTTCATATGAACACATGCAAGTTACTAATTCTACAAGCATGGTTCCAATTACTCACCTCAATCTCACTTAATCCAGGACCAAGGGCAATCCACTAAGCTCACGGTTTGGGGTTCAAATCAACGTACGACAACCTACAACAACCATGTACGAATCGTCAATACACGGTAATTTTGTCAAAATACAAAAAAAACGTCAAAACATCATCTTAACTTATAGAAACCAACATCCACTTCCACCTAGAATTTTATTAACATACTGTTTACACAATTTTCTCCTCTTGGCCGAATTGGCCAAGTTCAAAGTCCATGATTTTCTTTCAAATATAACCATGTTTTTGCACTTCAATCCAAGGAATTCATCAACCATCAAGCCATAACATATTTACATGAAACTCCATCCAAAGTCAGCCCCTTGGTGCGCATGATATATGATTGGAACTCATCTTTTATCATTTATCAAGAAGGAGAAATACAAGGTTATGACCACAAGAACACAAGGATTCCTTTTCTCAAAGTATTAAGCATTTTAGGGACAAGAAAATACTCACTAGCTCCTCTTAACTCCCTTGGGCCGCTACGGTTTTAGAAGAAAGGATTGAGCTGCTTGAGGTCTCCTTGGTTGTACGGTTGAGAAGAAGAATTTCAGGTGCTTGATATCACAAGGAGAAAACCGACTCAAACAACCAAAGGCTTGTCTATTAGTTCCCTTTTTGTATTGCCTTATTCTCACCTAATTTCTCCTTGGCCGTATGCAAAGAAATAAAACAAAACAAGGGCGGTCATGTGTTTTGAATAGGAAAGAAAAGGACCGACTAAGGTGTATTGGGACAAGGGAGAACCGACTTGGATGACTTAAGAATTCAGAATTTTACTTGTTTATTCCTTCCTTGGCTCCACCTCTTGCTTGAATTGCTTTCCATTTGCTCTTTAATTTCCACCATTTGGAAAGACAATGAAACCGACTTGATTGTTTAAAGCAAATTAGAATTCTTTTCTTTTGATTATCACTTGGAAGGCACAAGAAGCCGACTTGGTTTAAGCATGACAAGGATTTTACCTTTTTACTTCTTTCTTTTTGGTCCCACGCTAGACACAAGGTTGCACCTTGTTGATTAATTTCCACCGCTTAGAAGGACACCAAACTTGCCGACCTTATTGTTTCCATTTCACTTAGGATTTTCTTTCTTTTTTATTCTTCTTTTGGTCACCGCTTGAAGGGAATTGCCTTCCACCACCAAGCACTTGCTTCATTTGTTTATCAATTCCCTTGTCAACTAATGAAATCAAAGGCCAGCTGAATCCTCACCATCACCACCTAGGGAATTCAAAGGGGTTTGTTATCTCACTTAAGACAAGGCAATGAAACTAACAGTGAAACACCAAAAAGACTTAGAAATTGATTTGGAAATGAATCACCTACTTGGGAGACCAAAAATATACCATTTAGTTTATATTTCCTCTACATACTTTAGTTTATACTAAGTAAAATTAATTGGTAACAAGGTTAACAACAATTTGTCAATTAACCGTTTTACGTATTTCGACTTTCTTTTCAGGATTTTCGCTAATCCTTCTCTTTAATTCTCATTTAACATATTAATATTTAAACTTAAAAATGTGAGGTGTTATACAATGCCAAAACCACGCAACATTCGGCCTATTGGCCTCGGCATATAACCTACAGGTTCTCATCCAAGGAAGTTTTTCCAGAACAACAACCAAGGCACCCAACACCAATACACCCGAGACTTTCCTAGAGTGCTCCTCAACAGATAACAACTTCATGAACCGGAACTCCCTCATGAAGACCTATCAAGTGGAACTCTGTAATGTCTGAAGGCAACTATCTACTGGCCAGAGATACGATACATCCTATGTACCCAATATATATACTTATGCATGAGCATGTTATAATTACACTATTAACATACACCTCCAACCACTACCCCCAAGGGCATGGTGGGCACAAACAAGGATTAACCCCAGTACCAAAGGGTTACCTTGTTGAAGCTCCCTCTCTAGGTAACTCCAATGCAATGTACCATCGAGTTTGGTCCAACCAGAAATGCCTACACACAGGTCATTCTCATTTCAATTAAAAACCACATAACCACATACACTTGGTTATTCAAGAATTCATGCACTTTTCGTAAGTACTTACCACAATCCTTTTGGTCAAGAACCAAAGGCAATCCACCAAGTTCACCGTTCAACGTTCACGTCCGTGAGAGGTAATCGACAATGACCACACAAGGATCATCAATACCATGCAACTCAAGTTGAATTACAAGACAAAAAATTTCCAATCCCTCATACATAGCTTCGGCCATTTGGCCTCAAGATACCTAACCATGTTGTTAATTTTATTACAATATCCCAATGGTTTCCTAAGCCCACCATAACACCAATTCAAGCCCTTAATTCCATTCAATCCTATCTCCACACCATTTTCCTTAACTTACCCCATTATGGCCGAAATGCACACACACACACACACACACATCCAATGATTTTTATTTCAATTCAACTACATCACACCAACGCACAACCTATTTAAACTTAGCTCCAAGCCTCACAATACCAATTGCATGGATTTTACATCATCCATCCTTATCTCTCCTCACATGGCCGAATTGTTCATGTCCATATACTTAGGGGTATTCAATCTAATTTCACACTTCCACACATCATACAATCCTATAATTAACTCATACAAATACTCCACAACTCAATTACACAATCCTACAATCATTCCATTTCACAAAGTCTTGAATTTCTATCATGGATTTTGCCTAAGTTACCAAATATTTCATCAATAATTTTTGTGAGTTCAATCACTATAAAACATCATTCTAAGACACTTTTATCTAATACATATTTTCAATTTGAGGTCCCCAATCCCATCAATCATGTAACAGCCCATTGTACACTGGTATTGTTATCATTGATTATGATATTAAGCATAGTTACAATCACAACAGTTCATTTACAAAAATACGAGTAAACTTTTTCCTTTTCATTACGCGAGAATTTAAAATAATAATAAAGCGTATTGTATATTTTGATATAAGCTTCTTATTAGTATTTTATTTATTTCTTATATAATGTGAACTCTGCCCATCATAGTTTTCATGATAATGATGGCAATTCTACCTGGCAATATGCCACATCTAGTAGTTACTTATCATCTTATTGACAAACATTGGACAGTTTGTGGTATTTCAAGTTCCACGTTGGATTTTATGAGGGATTAATTAATGGTGTGTAGGCACTAGCAGCTAACCACTAAACACAAACATCTACAAGGAGATAACTACTAAGAACATTAACAACTTAGACTAGCCTTTTATGCCATGTGATTTGACATTTTGGTTGGGTTTCAGGCGTGACTGACATTATGCCTTGCTAATTAGTTCCCTGTCACTTTAGATAATTAGAGATATAAAGGTGAAATTAAAATTTTAGTCCCTATAGTCTTTTTCTTTTTAAATCAATCCTCATACTTACAAATGTGTTCAAAATACTGCTATCAGTTTCCATTATAATTGGGTCAGTTGGTTCTCCTGATAGGTATTTCTTTAGACTCCACCATCTCCAAAGTTGAAGAGGGCTTTTGGGAGATGTTAGCAGAGCATCACTCCACTCATTATTCCTCCAAACATACCCTTCCATGCGCTACTTCCGACATTATCTTGGACTTTTCTTTTAGTCCTTTTCTACTTTAGTATTGCTTTTGCCTCTTCGTACCAAAAAATGGGATAGATATGCATGTGCTTCCTTCCCCCACATACACGGCCTATGAAACTCCTTTAGATTGGCCAATCAACATCTTCTTTTTGGACTTTGCAGCCTTTCTGCCGATTCTCATTGAAGAAGTAAAATTGGGAGGGCCAGTGTATTATCGCTGGATGTATCCAATTGAGAGGTACAATTTTTTGTTGTGCTTAACTCATTTATTGTTTTTTGTGTTGTATCAATATTAAGTGATTGTGTTGATAACATTATTCTTTTGTGATGATAGGGCTTTAGGGCATTTTAAGTCTCTTGTATGGAATAGGGCACAACCAGAAGGTTCTATTTGTGAAGCTTATTTAGCTGAAGAGACTTTGAATTTTTATTCACAATATGAAAAAGTTGAGTCAAGGATGAATAGAGGTCGGCGTGTTGATGATCGTCCGAATGATGATAGAACATCTCAAAAGTCTTCTATCTATCATCAATTAGGTAAACCCGTAGGAAGTTCATCAACTTTCACTCTTACTCCATTAGAGAAAATGCAAGCACATCGATATTTGCTACTGAATTGTCCAAAAGTCATTCCATATGTTGAGTAAGTGTTTTTGTATATTTCATGTGGTAAGAGTAAGAATATTGCCATGTGATATTAACATAGTTATTTTTTAAAGTGAATTTAGAGCAAACATTAAGAGAAGGACAAGGGGTCGGAGACCTTCAGCCACAGAAATAGAAAAGATAGTTTCTAAAGAATTTGCAAATTGGTTTCCTCATCGGGTAAATTAAATTTTAATTTTTCTTGAAAAATTCAACCTACTTTTGTAACTAAAATAATTGATTTTTAATGTAGGTTATGAATCCTGACATTTTAGACTCAGTTACAGATGAAATAAAGTTTCTGGCAAGGGGTCCAATGCTACAAGCACGAAGATATACTGCATATAACATAAATGGGTTTAAGTTTAGAACTATAAATCGAGATAAGGGTTTGAAAACTCAAAATAGTGGAGTCTTTCTAACTTCAAACACATCTTGTGTTGCAAGTAATGCTGATGCAAATATGAGGAGAGCATATTTGCCATACTATGGAAAGTTCGAAGATATAATTGAACTCAACTATTATGGTTTTTTCAAAGTAATCCTATTCAAGTGTAAATGGGCAGATACCACACGTGATAGAGGAATCAGAAAAAATGCATGGCAATTTACTTCAGTGAACTTCTCTAAATGTATTCACACTGGTGAACGTGAAGAGCATGGCCCATATATTGAAGCTTCACAAGCACAATTGGTGTATTATGTGGATGACGAGATAAATAAAGGTTGGAGTGTTGTTGTTCACATGATGCCAAAGGATTTGTATGATATGGGGGAAGATGTTATTTGTGAAACTGAGCCATACCAAGAGACCTAAGAAATTTATTCTCAAATGAAGCTGACACAATAACATTGGCTAGGGAGGACGTTGATAATGAATTCATAAATATAAGCCATGTTGAAAATCAACTTCCTGAAGATGAAAATATGTCCGAGTGAAATCAAGAATTGGTTAAGGAGGGTATCAATTACAAGGAGATTTAGTTTACAATTTGGCAACTTTTTTGTTGTATTTACAATTTGGCAACTGTGTTCTTTTTTTTGTGGTTGAAGAAGGATTATCTGAAACCAAACTTTGTATGTGCAAAATGAGAAATTACACAATTGAGATTCAATACACTTAGAGAATTTTTTTTGCATCTAATATTATAGTTTGTATTTAAATTTCCTTCTGCTGTTATACTAAGTTAGTAATTGGAGTGAGTAACCACTCAACAAACTTACAATTTGCTTACTCTCTTTTTCCTTTTTGGTATTTGTTGGTCGTAACCTTATTTATTTCACTATGTTGTTATTTTTGTACAATATTGGATTGATAATACTTTTCTTGTGTATTGGTTGTCTTATATACATAAAGCAATTTAGACATGCCTCCAAAAGCAAAACGTTCAAGGAATGATGTTGCATCATCAAGTTCCAGCATGCATATAGAGCCACCACAAACCTTTGTTTATTCATCAATTCCTACTGAACTACCACATCCCCCAGTTCGTCCATCTCATGTACGACGTGAGCCTAAGAAGAAATGGACTGTACAAGCTATAGGTAATAATTTTTGGTTAGTTGTGATTATTATATTATCATTTAAGCTAACTTGGATATGTTTCAATAGATGAAGAAGGAAATGAAAAGAAAATTCAATTGACCACATCGGGTGTGTTTGAGATGAATGGTCAACGCATAATAGTGCCATTTGATACACAAATGCAACCATATGGGGAAGTTGCAACACTCTTGTCAAAAGTATGTGGACGTATTGCCACTGATTGCAACAATGTTCCCATTAACTACGAAGGATGGGATAAAGTACTTGATTCATACAAGACAGAATGCTTTAAAAGTTTGAAGGTATATGCATACACCTTTTTTCTGTATTGTACAAATTAATTAAAAGATTATGATCCTTCATTTATATTTCATAATATCCTTCATATATTGCAGTACCTGGTGAAGAACAATCCAATTTAAAGCTTTACATGCAAAGAATATTCAATCATTTTCTTCCCTACTTTTGTTTGTTCAAGTTGTTGAAATTTTCATTTTTTTTCTTCTCTTCTTTTATATTTTTGTTCATCTCACCTTGTATTACTGGATTTTTCTTCATCAGTTTCGTAGCTGATACAATGATATCTCTTAACCATACCTTTTCTTTCAAAGTCAAATTGCATTTTCTGAATTTTATGGTTTCCTTTCTTGCTAATTGACATTGAACTTGTTTTTTTTTTTGCTGTAAAAGGAAGGTGCATTCAATTAGGACACTTATGAGCCTCCACACTTAAGTCGTAAAAGAATTATTTGTTTTTAGGGACACTAAAACTTGAGATTAAGAATAACCAAAAGAAAAAACGAATAAAGCTAAACGTACAGCGCAGAGTATAATTAGATCAAAATGTGAGCCATGACCACAGATAGTGCAACAAAGAAAAAAGGTAAAAGAAAAAAGCACTTGCTTGCTTCATTGACACTTTAAACCTCAAAACTAATATTTATGTTTCTCTTAATAAAACGTAGGACACTAAGGGAATGTGCACTTTAAGAAGACAATAATAGTTTACTTACAGTTTGTGCTAGCCAATTTAATAATTATAAGTGTTTTTGTGCCTTCAAATCTGCATTTTTTAAATAATATTTTTCTTCATTCTGTTTTCAATTTGATATAAAGTTTTCATAGTTTGGTTTCGATAATATTGATTGATACTTTACTTTAAAACAACACTTAAAGTTTGATAAAGCATTGACATTTTTTTCCTACCTTGAACTTGAGCAATGTTAATAAATTCGTGTACCAACTTTTCAGAAATAGCTCTATTTATTTATTTATATTTTTGGTAAATAGCTCTATTTCATTTTATTTTTACTAACAACTCTATTTATTTTAGTTATTCACTTCCATCATTATTGTACTAACATTAATACTTTTTGTAAAGAATTTATTTCATTTTCAGGCTCCAGAAACAATTGCTAAGCGTTATTGTCTACTTACCTTGGGAAGAAGGTTTAGGAACGGTAAGGCAAAATTATGAAAATCAGTTGAGAAATTAAAGCTTCCTAGAGATCAACTAACTGCAAAAGTCCCTGCTGGTGTTCCTAAAGATCAATGGTCATCATTTGTAGACTATCATTTGAAACCAAGTTATAAGGTAATTCTATTAAATAGTGGTTGCTTGTTATTATTTTTTAAAGTTGCATTTTTTGTTAATAAATTATTGATATCATAGGAATTATGTGAGAAGAATGCTCAGATTAGAAAAAAACAAACTATTCCACACACGGGGGTTCCAAACTTTTGTCCCGAAGACGGCATGAGATGGTAAATTACTTGTGTTCTCTATATCTATATCTAATATATTTGGCATTTGTACTTATATGATTTCTATATGTTATAGGAGGAAGAGACCGGACACACTGTGAGTCGAGGCGAGCTATATATTGCAACTCATAAGAAAAAAGATGGGTCGTATGCGAATGACGAGGCAAAAAATTTAGTGGTAAGTTTAGAAATTTACTTGCAATATATACTCATTAGAAAAAATGTTTAACAAAAACAAACAAAGTTGGCCCAAGATGAGAACCGGTTTCTAGAAAATATTCTACGGATGCTGCTTCATGAATTTGTGGTATGTATAACTGTTGCCCTTGTTAATCGACTAGTCACTTGTTTTTTATATGCTAGTGATTATCTAGTTGGAATTCTGCAAATTTGTTTATTTTCTTGGGAAATCTCAACGAGTTACCAACGGTGCTTATGTAGGGATTTTTTTCTTTTGTGTGTCTATTATGCTTGTTATTTATGGATGCTAAAGTAATTGTACTCCATTAATCAAATGTGAGAGAAGTACAAAGCATCATGCTTGTTGAAAAATAAGCATTTTAGGGAGTTATTGAAGGAAAAAAACAAGACATTTAGAGAGAGAATCATTCTAATAGTATTTCTGAATTAATTTTATTATATATGGGTTCATTCTAATATATAGACCTATCTAAAATAACTAATTGCCTAAAATAATAACTAATCTATGGTAATAAAATATTTTACAATAATTACAATAAATTACAGAGAATATTATAGGGTAGAGAATGCAGGACTGTCGTGGGACTATTAGTCTATTGCAACACTTGCTTTATAGTAAAGAAGTTTTCTTGTTACTATACTGTAATGTTGGTTTAACTATATTGGCCTTCAATGCATATTATATTTCTCAGTATTATATCGTATGTGATAATTGCTCAAAAGTTAGTTTTTTGTTCTTTAGAATTTTTTTTCCAGTACTTTGTTGAAGTGTTTTTCACAGTTTCAGAGACTATTTTTTCCTACAGACTAAGCTTTTATTGTAGTATATCTCCTTAGAAATTAGAATAAAGACCGACACATGCATGAACTTATGGAAAATGATAATACTGTTTATGTACAGGATCAGATATATGAAGAATTAAACCAAAGCACTAGTTCTACTGAAATTTCAACAAATGATGTTGTTGCAAAAGTTTTTGGGCCAGAGCACTCGGGTCGTGTACGTGGTTTAGGCCTAGGTGGTCTTCCTAGCAATGCATTTGGACCCACAAGTGGACGATTCAATCCTATAGGCTCTACTTTCTCAAGTGCGAATTCAACTGAAAGTTCTCAATTAAAAGAAGAGGTTACTTCATTGAAGACTAAGTTAGCAGCATCTGAGGAGAGCCTTAAGACATTACAGACTGTAATGCTTGCATATATACAAATGAAGGAATGACAGATTCCTCTAGAGTTGGATGCTTTGTTTGGTACCACTTTTACTCCAGTGGTAATGATTTCATAATTTTTATTATTAATGTTGAACTTTATATTATTAGTTTAAGTGCCTCATTCTTTTAAGCATGCTAAAAGGGTACAATAAATTGGTTTTTCACATGATGAAGGGAGTGAAGAAGCTATCCCAACACGCGGAAGGTCTTCATTAGATAGTAATCACCCTTGAATTGGGTTATATGAATTCAATATTTTTGCTATGATTTTGGGTTCTGTAAAGTGATAAGTGCATCATTAGAGATTCGTATGGATTTTAGAGTTTTAAAATGGATTTATTTTATGTGTTTTTTGTTGTGGATAATTGTAAATTTCCTACTCTTTCTCATTTACACAACATTGAATCAACTTTATATCTTTTATGAATGTGTACAATTATAGTGAGGCATATTCTACTATGAATGTTGTTATGCCCTTCATTAGAGAAGAGAACATTATGTAAGTTTTTGTTTTGCTAGACTTTAATTCAACTTCATATTATAGTATATGGGTGTTAGAGTATATTTATACTTTTATTTATTTAAAAAAGTATTAACCAAGTGCAAGCATAAATAATAAATTGGCTAACAAATCAAGTGATGGCCCAATTCCAAAATTATGATATACACATTTTTTAAATTTGGATAACTAGTATTTAGTGGAGGTTTAAATATGCCAAAATAATAAATAAATTGTAGCAGTCTATGCCCTCTAGAAAATGATGAATTTTGTGGGGATATTGCGGAGGTTACTAAATCCCAATAAATATTACAACATTTGTGGGGGTCTCGAACCTCCAGAAAATACTTCAAACAAATTGTGGCACTGCACAAAAAAACTCCCACAAACTATGTTGTGACGAAGGCAGAACTAGAGGTCTGAGTGAATGCCACAAATGTCTTTTGTGGGGGTCAAAGACCTCCACAATATGAAAATATGACCTAAAAAAATCATCTCATTTTTTGTGGTATGTGTTTGTTGCGAAAAAGAAAAAAAAATGGGACATGCCAATGGAATAATTGAGGTCAGTTTTTTCTATGTGTGACCGTAAACCGTGATGCTGTTATTCGCTAGACTTGGGGTCGGTTTTTTGAACAGCCACTGAGATACCGCCACTGGATCACTGTTTTCTTGTAGTGTTATTACTCAATTGGTCATGATGATTTAGAAGATACGCAATCAATCTTAATAAATTTGATAAATTTAATTTTTTATGACGTCTCAACTCTCATGCTTATTTATTGCAATATTGAAACCTACTCGTGCGGTTAACTGTTTCCCAGGCGCAAATTGTAGGTAACTGCATTTAATGAAATATGGTTTTATAGGTTAACATTTTATCATTCAAACACTACATAAATAGCCATCTGCACTCATGCAATATACTACCAGATCTTCGCAATATGGCTTCCAAACCAGGCATTCTAACAGATTGGCCTTGGAAGCCTCTTGGGAGCTTCAAGGTTGACTTTGCTCTCATTACAACTGTGGCCTTTTTTTTTTTTTTTGTCATTTTACAGTTTTTAAAGTAATGATCAGGATCTTGCATTTCCTTATTTTCTTTTCCTTTTTTACCTCTAACTTTTTCAGTCCCTCTATTTGTTTTTTTTTTAATCCACTGATTTATTGATTATCCAACTAATTTTGTTCCAACATTATCAGACTCATTATAGAGATGACTCTTCCAAAATTATTTTTTCCATTCTTAGGACTCGAATTCGAGATTGTTGATTAAGAACAACAAACTCCTTACCACTTGAATCAATGATCAGTGGTTCTTCTTTTATTTTGGTAATATTGTGTCTGTATATTCTCTATAGATACTGTTGCTGAGCTCTCAATTTTTAGTTCCAAGAGTCAAATTTAAATTAAATTAATACTAGATGAAGTGTGAATATATATTTTAGGATAGCTTATCTCATTTTTTATACATTTTAACTATAATTCTAGTACATAAATATTGGAAATGGATCCTCTCATGTGAAAACAAACATGATATGGTCATGTGGGAAGATCACAATTATACAAAAATAAATCAAAGGTTATGATTTCGTAACTATCTATTTTATCATTTTTTCTCTCTTCTCCTTTATTACTATTGATTCACCTTTGTATGGTCATGATTCAACATATGACATGGTCATGTGAATTTTCACATGAGAAGATCCATATCCATAAATATTTGTGAGATAGGTAACTAAAATTCGACTGTATCTAGCTTTTTTCCCTACCACTTGCAAATCTTGTTAGGTGAAATAAATAATACGTTAATTATAACTACTCCATAATTAGATTTTTTTTTTTTGGTAACCGATCCTAATTACCTTTTTGATCTGAATTAGATTCTCCAGTGTTATCACAAGTTTGACTTTTTGAGCCACCTATAAGATTAATTCAAAGTATGAGATTTGTTTATCAAAAAAAAAAAAAAGTATGAGATTTGTGGTCTGAGATTACAATATTTCTTGATCCTCCCCAATATAGCATTTGGTGGGACTTGAAGCTTGGTTCTTGTCCTCACCTTACTCAATTCTTCTGCAACCAACTAAGCTGCCCACTTGAGTTCCAGAATTAGAATTTTCATAGAAACAAAACACTCAAATATTTCCATTGATGTTAATTGAAATACAATAACATTTAAGACATATGCATGTGTTTAAATTATACATTTTTTTTACACGCTCCAAGTGCTATACATTTTTTTTTTTTATATCATATCTATTGCGCATCTAAAGTCTAAAGACGAACAAGAGCTTATGGTTTTTCATTCCCCCTCTTAGCTATCTCTTGGGTCAACTCAAGTGACTGAAAATGTGTTTTTAAGTTATTTGTAAACTTAAAAAAAAAACAAAAACGAGTTACTATTTATTTTAGGGAAATATTACTCTCCTTTTACATGAGGTAACTTATCTCATTTTCTCTCACTCCGTTTTTCGCACCTCACTTTTTTCTTTTTTTTTTCTTTTTTCTTGTAATGGTGGGACCTACCCATTTTCTCTCTACCAAATCTTATGTGGAAGGAGATTAATAAAATCCTTTATTTTATTATTTATTCACGTATTGACATTGGTCTCTGTGTCTTTGTTTTCTATGTAACATGATTATGGATATTAAGTACGTGATTCTAGCCCCGTGGATTGCCCATAGCATATATTCTCTCACATCGAGTGAAAGGGACCCAGTGTACTATCTCATATTCCCAACTTTATTGGTGAGAATGCTTCACAGCCAGATTTGGATTTCTGTCTCACGCTACCGAACTGCTAAAGGCAACAACAGGATCGTTGACAAAGGCCTTGAATTCGAACAAGTTGACAGAGAAACCAATTGGTTCAAATATTTAATTTCTCTTTCTGTATTTCTCCTTAATTATTTTGCGAAATCAAATGATAGTATAAAGAAACTTTATTTTTTAAATTGTGACTGTGTAATTAAATATTTATTTTAAAGTGATGATTTAATTATTAAGATTGTGATTGAGTATATAATAATACTTGCAGGGATGACTATGGGATACTAATTGATTTACAACATTGTTCACTGGAAAATCCTCCATAGCTGCAATTTATGGCTACCTCTTTTACATTGATTTCATGAACTACTTGGGTCATTGTAACTTTGAGTTCTTTCCCAAGAGACTCTTCTCCTTCTTTCCCCAATTGAAGTATCTCTCTTACACGCCATCGTAAGTCTACATTATTATTGCTTCATCCTTAATTTAAGCAAATCAATTATAATATTCGTGATTTCATTTTCTATGATAAAAATCTACACTAATTTCTTTTCTCCTTGTTTTTCTATTGTTCTTGTCCAACTTTACGAAGCAATATATAGCAGAAAACTATTCTTAAACTTCACGGTAACCTCTGAAACAAATTGCGGAAGTTACCACAACAGAAATAAGCACGCATGGAAATTTCAATTTATATTTTCTCAGATTTTATTGCATATATACATAATTACTTTTCAGATTATATTTCTTTCTCCAGTTAATTTTTTTTGACTGCATCAATTTCTAAGATGACTGATATTCTTTCAATGACGGAAAATTGAACTCTTTTATTCATTTACATGTGTCTACGTATGTATAATTGCTTTTGAAATTTTATAGTAAGTACTAAAATTAATCAATATATATTTTATTTACAATGAAAATATTATTCTATATACATAAATGTTTTAACATAGAAAAAAATATTTGTCTTTTTAAAGGACATAACAATATGTCCTTTTAAGTGAATTTACACTGTTTTAATGTAATATTTAAAAATTATTTTTTATTTATCAGAATTTATTTTTTATTCATTTTTAATTGGCTAAATATTAGAATATATAAAACATTATGTTTCACTTAAAAGGACACAATGTTATATACTTTAAAAGTAGAAACACTTTTCACATGCATTAACATATTATGCAAAAGATATTAATTAAATAAAGAAGTTTTATTATTTATCACTCTTTGTTAAAATAATTATAAGTTTTAAATTATTGTGTGGCATTTAATTTAGTTAAGATAACCCAAAGCATGACCAGAAGCTGACTAAAAAATACTATAAAGTCTATAATGTCTATAATCAAAATCCGTCCTAAGTAGTTAGCTCTTGGTAAAAATTAAGGGCGAGCATGGTTCGACCGGAATAAATTTTAGTGTTGAAGCAAATTAAACTGATTTAATTAAATCGGTTCTTTGAACCAAAATAATTTTTTCCGAGCCAATTTTATTTTTCCTAATCTGATTTATGGTTCAAAACCAGTTTATGATTTATAATTAGTTTTGAACCAGTTTAGGATTGCAATCAACCATTTCGAGTTAAAATAGATCAGTTCAATTCTTCTAATTTTTCAAACCAATTCTCTTGGTTCAATTATTTTGTACGACTCTAGTCAAAATAGGTTGTCGAGACAAGATAGGCGTTATCGGCCGGCTAACAAGATAGGTGCCGAGTCAAAAAGTATAATATTTTAATGCATTTTACATGATTTGAGATAAAAGAATGAGTGGTGTAAAATGTTAATAGAACTAGGGTAGAATTGATCAATTCGATTATTTTGTAACACATGTTAGGACATTGTTATGGGCCGGCTAACCTGCACTATCACAGCCGGTCAGCACACTCAATCAGAACCAATTGGCACACACTTGTACCGTTCGGCCAACACAGCAAATAGACTAAGTCTCCTCCTCCAATTAGAAATGCAGAAGTAGAGATGGAGAGGAAAGAAGAATACACAACAGTTTTCCCGTGGAAAACTTTCTCCATTATGGAGAAGTAAAACCACGGGATACTAATTCAGAACAAACTTTCACTATAAAAATAATAGGTTACAAGAAATCAAACTTCACCAACAAGAGTGGTGGTACACTTAATCTTTATCAACAATGATGGTTTTTTCTCAAACTTCTCTAAATAGATCTCTCACTTTCAATCTTCTCTCTAAAGGAAAACTCAAAACTTCGACCATTAAAAGTTCTTACAGAAATGTTCTTCTCGACCTTTATATAGGTTGGGGGATCAACACTTCCCCTTCAGCTCTTCGTTAATAATGACGAAATGAGAAAATATTTATTTAATAGTTGAGAAAATCAAATCTTGAGCCTTGCACCCACAATATATGGTGCATGCTCAAGCCTCCAAGCTGTCAGCATTAAATGGATCAGGGACAGTGACCTACCCCAACAATACATACATACATATACACTCTATATGTAATATTCTTTATAGAGTATGTTTAACATGTTTTTGGTGAATATTAATTATATATTAATCTTTTCTTTTCCAAGTTAAGAAGGCTTTAAAAGTTTGGTCTCCGCAGGTTTCACTCACTGCATCACACCAAATTCAGGACAAATTACTCACTTTTCATGCCTATGTATGACTACATTTATGGTACTGTGGATACATCCACAGATGCTACGTATGAAACCACTCTAAAGAGACCAGAAGAGTCAGCAGATGTGGTGCACTTAACACACCTTACCACGTTAGATTCCATCTATCAATTGCGCATTGGGTTTGCTTCCTTAGCCTCCAACCCTCAAACATATAAATGTTACCTACGTTTAATGTGGCCCTTTACAATGTGTTATATGCTTATGACTTGGATCTGTGGACGCACCTTTGTTTTAGAAAGCAACACCTTCAACGATCTCAAGTTGCAGTCCTGGGTTATACCAAGATTTAAAATTCAGGTAAGATTGTTTTACATTTGTGATTTTAGATTTCGAATTCTCTTCCAAAAGAAAAGAATATTGATTAGTGATTATCAATGTGTTTGTTTTTGTTTTGCAGTATTTCTTAAAAAGGAAGAGCATCAGATTGAACAACTTAATTGAAGAGGCAATAACGGAGGCCGAGTTAAGTGGTGCAAAGGTTCTAAGTCTTGGACTTCTAAATCAGGTAACTTCATTTTTATTTACTTTTTTTGTATATCATGCAAAAAGCATGTTGAAAGTTTTGATTTTGACAATAAACGTCTGCTTTTCATTTTAACTTTTTAATTATTTGTTATTTGGTGATCTTATCACAATATTTATGTAATAATGCGATAGTAAAGAATGCTTAAATAATCAATTGTATGTGAGTAACATTGAGGTTCTCAAACTTCTTTACATACTATAATATCAAAAAGCTCTCGGAAGTAACATTTTTGAAAAATATTTGTCTAAATCACAGTCATTTTAGTTAAAATTATTATTATTTATTTAATATTTAAACTAAAATAAAAATCTCTCATTTCTTTCCACGATAATTTTTGTTTCTCTTACTATTTTGACTAAAATGATGCAATTTTATGTTCATTAAAAAGACAAACAATAATCCCTTCTATATATACTATAATAACCAAGTGTATGTGAATTGGCTACACATAAAAGAACTAAGATTTAGAGTAGTCAAAGATCTCAATAATATTTTATATAATTAAAATAATCAAATAAATTAGGGTTTGCAATATTTATAAATATTTGAAGGCAATGAAAAGCCAAATAACAAAATTTATGAAATTATTCTTATGGAAACAAAAGATAATAATTAAATAGAAAATAATTAAAAATTCTATGAAAACAATCCGAAAATCAAAAAAATGCTGCTGCTTATTACGAAATATGAACGTTGTTCAGAAAACCGATTCCAAAAGTTCGGTCAAGTTTGGGCCGATTATGATACAATCACCCCGCATGCATCATTCTAATTCTTTAAAAATCAGAACATCTGCAGTATTAACTTTATGGAAGTTATTATACATAAAAAAAAAAAGAAAAAAAAAACTTTATGGAAGTTAAATAATATAGTTGATTTGAATATTCTTACATGCATGCAGAGGCAAGTGCTTAATGCATATGGTGAACTTTATATTCAAAGGTTCCCACAGCTGAAGATAAAGATCGTAGATGGTAGTAGCTTAGCTGCTGCTACGGTGCTGAACAGCATTCCCAAAAGGACAAATCAAGTGCTTCTTCGTGGCAACTTTAACAAGGTTTCTTTTGCTGTAGCCGATGCTTTATGCAATAGAAATATACAGGTATACATGGTTAATATGAATTTGCTGCAAAGATTATGCATTCCCCTTCTATAGTAATCTGAGACAAATTTTTTATTATCATTGTGTGAAATAAGAGCATTTGCCATATTCTAACGAAATTTTTGATTATCACTCACTTTTCTTTGATTGGTATGTAAAATTAAATATAGAATTAGAGTTTAAAATTAGATTTGGACCTTTTAATACCAATAGGTATGTTTGAAATGTCATTTATTACTGGAATTGTAATTCTATAAACAAATTTTAAAAACAATTAGTACAAACCCTTCTCACCTGTAAATATATCTAGTATCCTATGAATTACTAATTCTAAAACTTTAAATTAAATTCTCTCTCTTTTTCTTCGTTAGTTTTTTAAATTTTTATAAAAGTAACATATGATTTTCCATTTAACATGGGCTACAATATAGTTACTACAAAAATGTTTACCACATTTACAACCAGCCTAATTTCTGTTGATTTTCATAAATCTAACAGTTTATTTTATTGGATTTATTGAGAATTAATAACTAATTAATAAGCGTAATATTCAATAAATTATAACCATTAGATAGAACAGAAATCAACGGTGATTAGATTGGTTGTAAGGATAGTAAACTTTTGTGGTGATAAGTATATCTTTACCCATATGATAAAAATGAAATAAAAATGTGATAACATTATGAAATGTTATTATTGTGTTCATATTTTTATTAATATTAGTTTTGTAACCGGATTTTATTTATAAATAGGGATAGATTATTCTATCTACTTTTTTTTCTCTATCTTTGCCTACCACTCTCCAATACCATTAGATCAGAATATCAACTACCTTTATCATTTCTCTCTTCTATTGAGATTCTAATCTAATAGTGTTGGAGAGTGCTAGATAAAAGTAGGTCAAAAAAAGATAGGTAGAATAATATATCCCTTATAAAAAAGGGATAGGTTATTTTACCTACCACTTTTTTTGCCTACCTTTGCCTACCACCCTCCAACACCATTAGATCAGAATCTCAAGAAGAGAGAGAAAGATAAATGCTAGTTAGGATTCTGATCTAATGATGTTTTCAAGCGGTAGGTAAAGGTAGGCAGAAAAATGGTAGGTAGAATAATCTATCCCTATAAATAATAGTAAATTTTTTTATTTGACTAATATTTTTCAATAGATTATTTTTTAAAGTAAATAATTATAATATTATTTTGAATAATAGTATGTTTTTATATTTTCTGAGTTAAACCGTACCTACTGTTTAATTATCTCACTCTCATTTAATTTCCAGCACTCATATGCTTTGAAATCTAATATTTTAATAATTATGATCGTAAACTTTTTTTTTTCTATACTCCTTTTTCCTACAAATAATTTTTATAAGAGATAATTTATAAATTAAATATTCCAAGATTATTATTGTAATAATATTTTACTTATTTTTAATTTTATAAATATTTTTTTTTGATTTTATATATTATACTAAAACAATTTAGAATTACGATTTGATATCCAGTTATTTGAAAAACCCAAACAATTTTTTTTAATATTTTAAACTAATTTTAATTATGAAATAATTGGAACAGAAATTCAAATTCTGTTTTTATTTTAAATTCCAACATCTAGTATTACTTAATTTAGTTGTTAAAGTTTATTCTAATGATGGATAAAATCGCAAACAGGTAGCTGTTTTATATAAGGATGAGCTGAAGAAGCTTAAACTAAAGCTCACACAGTCCGAGGGAAGCTTGACTCTTTCACCAATCAATATTCCAAAGGTTAATTCCATATTCCTAAATTATTGTGGGGCATATATTTATCACATTGTATGAGACAAAATTGTCTCATGCAACTAAAAAAGAGAGAGGAGGAATCCACTAAGAAAAAGAGATAGAAAGAAAAAATGGGTTACACCCACTTATTGTATGTGCATGAGATAATTTTGTCTCATATAACATGAGAGACATATTTTCTATTAAATTATTTATCATAACGATTTTTCTAATTATATAGGATTTTATTAGTCTCCTTTTACAAGAAAAGAGATATCTCTTGCTCCAGCCATGAGTCCCCCTTGAAAAAATAAAAAATAAAAATTAAGTGGACCCTACACATTTTGTAAGTTAATTGCAAAAACCTCTTATCTTCTCCGACGGAAGAATAATAAAGCCTATTATATATAAGGATTAGTGTTTTTCATGTTGCATGAGATGATTTTTTCTCTTACACATATACTAAAGTGTGTGAGGGCCATGTGGCACCATATGAAGAGAAGAGAAAAAAAATGACCCACATACCCTTTTATTTGTTAGTAAGAAATAAAATTTATCTTCTATAACATGAGAGACATTAAACCCTTATATATAATTGAAGAAAAATATTTTGTAGAGTATATATTTCGAAAAATGAAAATGATAAACCTCTATATATTGATCCCGAAGTACTAAAGAGAAGGACCAGATTATACTTGATATAGATTATTTTCAATTGCACTATGTAGATATATTTGAAAACTGTTATAAACCACATTTGATGTTTTAGTTCAAAATTGCACGAGATTTAGCACAACTCGAACAGGTGACCTCTCAGTTTAAAAAAATAGTTTTATCACTGTTCTTTGAAAATACACAAGATATTGTAAAGAAATTCATTCAAAAACTAATCAGCCTTCAACGAACCTCTGAAGTAGTCATACTATTCCATTTGGTAACATTGCGAATTTAGCAGATATGGTTGGTTGGAGATGGATGGGATGAAGATGAACAAATGAAAGCACCAAAAGGATCATTGTTCATACCTTTTTCTCACTTCCCTCCAAAGAAAATGCGTGAAGATTGCTTCTACCACTACACACCAGCAATGATCACTCCTACTACATTTATGAATTTGCACTCTTGCGAGGTTCGTAGCTGGTGCATTTTTGTAATCTTTAGCATATATTTTGTTAAAAAAGGTCAAGATCCGGGGTTGATGATATGCATATATATTTTTTTTTTTGAATACATGATGATATGCATATTACAACACTTTTACATATAATAATTTATCGCAAAACGATTTTAACTAATTCAGTCAATAAATTAAACTTTTGTTATCTGTTCATTAAGCATCTAAATAATATAAATAAAATTAACCAGATAATTATATCAATCGAACCCCAACTTAAAGAACCAATGTATCATTCTTGCTAATTTAGTTTTTAATTGTGGAAAATATTTTCTAATGTTACATGAGACAAAATTATGCATGAACACATAAAAAGTACGTGGAACTCATTTTTTTCTTTCTTTTTCTTCTCCTTAATTAGTGAGTCTCAGCTACTTTTTTTGTGTTGCATGAGATAATATGAGAAACATATTATCCAATAATTATTTTAATTATTGGATAACAAAATAGTTAGATCACTTAATTTCCAGAATTTAATGATCTATTTTTTCTGTCAAAAGCATTTTGACATTTTCAAGAAAGTTTTAGATTGATATATCTATGATAAGTAAGAGCAAATTAATTATATATTTTGAAAAGGTGTGTGTATATATATATATACATACATATATATATATATA
Source organism: Gastrolobium bilobum (assembly GCF_033153095.1). Classification (NCBI taxonomy): domain Eukaryota; kingdom Viridiplantae; phylum Streptophyta; class Magnoliopsida; order Fabales; family Fabaceae; genus Gastrolobium; species Gastrolobium bilobum. The sequence continues at coordinate 199,768 of NW_026897575.1, forward strand.
TATATATATATATATATGTATATATATATATATATATTTCAAAAAGCATTAAATTAATTACTCATATTTTTAATGAATATCTTTCATGTGTTGTGTGTTTTATAACATTATTGAATTAAAATTTACATAGCACATATAAATCACACTTATCATTTTAATTTGTTTTAAATTAATTTTGTACCAGTCTATATCTTCAGGGAAAAAAAATGTAGCCACACCAAAAAAAAAACACACACACAAAATGTATGTCTGTATATTCTTCAATTTATTAATGTGTCGGCAATGGTAGAGCCAAATTTTTTTTTGAAGGGTGCGAAATTATGATACAAATTTTTCCTTTGAAATTGCAGCTATTTATATGATAAAAAAAATAAAATGAAAGTGATGCTTACAACTAAAAGGTTTCAATAGATTTTGAAGGGGACGAATATTACTTATGTAACAAAAAAAATTAGAAGTAATATTCATTTCTAATGGTTTATATAAATTTGAAGGGCGAAAAAGCTCTCGTTAGCCCCTCCCTTGCTTCACTACTGTGTGTCGGTATGAATGTTCTAGAAGTCACATTATAATATGATAAATTAAAATTTTATATTTCTATCTCATATTCCACTTCAATCTCTTGTATGAAACACCTTTTTTCTTAGTTTTAGTCATCATAAAATGTCTGACATTCGTATTTAAATGTGAGAAAACTAATGTATTTCTATTTGTACATCACAGAATTGGCTTCCCAGAAGAGTAATGAGTGCTTGTCGTATTGCTGGAATACTTCATGCCTTAGAAAGATGGAATGTCCATGAATGTGGTGACACCATACTTGGCATTAAGCAAGTATGGGAAGCAAGTATTCGCCATGGTTTCCAACCTCTAAAGATTCCCATTGATTAAGCCTTTACAATGAGTTCAAATTACTAATATATTGATAAAGGTATCCTTGTCGTTTTATTTGTCAGAAAGTATTATGTAATAAACAAATAATAATCTTCTACACTTGATGTCATGTATGGATCAATACATTAGCTTGTTTTTGAATTGTGAAGAATTTATTATATATTAATAAATAAATAATAATCTTAATTTCATAATCTCTTTGTTTAATCTCTCTATATATATGGACAGACAAGTTACTTTTACACTTATATAAGAATAAGAAGTTTTATATCTTTTTATTTTTGATGATTGATTCACTTGTATCCTATCGGTGTATGGGTCACATCAGTTTATACCATTATATTCTCAAACTTCGTAGTTGTAATCAGCAACCAAATACTTAGACAAAAAGAATTTCATCAATATGAGAGAAGGAATTCATGATGTAATACCATTTGAGGTTATATCGACGAAGTTACAAACAAAATAAGCCATCGTACGTTTACAAATTTGTCTGCGAGATCGTGGACGATTGAGTGACACAGTATAGATCGTTTTCATGGATATAATTTCCCATGGACTTAAATATGGTTAAATTTTTGTCATTAACGTTCTATCTAAATATCCATTTAAATAAATAGGGTACATTTGCTGATAGACATAGAAATTGAGTGCTGGCATTTGGACTTAATTAGTTGTGTTTTGTCCGATATTTCATACGACATTGGCGACAGACTTTTACACTTTCTTATATTTTCAAGAAAATTTTCAAAGGATGTCACCGTCGATGAGGTATCCGCCATAAAGATTGAGTTTTTATCTGCTCTGGCACCGGTTTTTGCATTAAAAAATGATGTTTTGTTTTAATGCTTCAGTTTTAGCTTATGTTTCTCAACATCAACATGCTTTTCAATCATTTTAGATTTGGAATTAGTTCATCAACTATACTTCCTGCCTGTGGCAGAAGCTTCTACCAGAAATGATAAAAAGCTACCATAGATGAAAAGAAAAGAAAATAAGCTTTTACCTATTTGAATAGCATATTCTGTCAAAAGTAATTGTGTTCCGAATTGAGTAAAGTATATATCTGTTATATGGTCTCTCACACCAAGCAGTGAGATGCTCTTCTAATTTAACACTTTATTATTATGTAATATAACTTACAACATTATTCATGACACAGATTGTTAATAATTTGGTAACATTGTAGGTGTCACCCAAAAGATATCAACAATGTGGTCTTTCATCGATCATTCATACCCCTGGTTTGCTTCATGTTCAGATGATTGCTCAGCATATATTTTTCAAGGAATGGTTTACTCTGATCTCAATCAAAACCCTCTTATTGTTCCTTTGGAAATTCTACAAGGCCATACCCATTCAAATGGGAGAGGTGAGACCTGCTGTTTATGATTTTGTTATCTTTTGAATGTTAAGTTGAGATCCTGTTTTGTGCAAATCTTGTTTTTTCAAATCAACTTAGAGAGAGAAAAAATTGGTATTTTAAACTATAAAATCAATAAGATTTGTTTACATTGGCACAGTGTAACACCCCGTGTGCACCCAGCGTATTAAACATACATATGGTAATAGCGCAGCTAAATAAATACAGAAGCTAACTCTTTCTTTCCAATTATGAACTATTCATTATTAATCAAGTGGATTACTTATTCATTTTCAAGATATCGTCTGTGTGTAAATTGCAATAAATAACTGACTGAATAACCTCATAGTATAAATAACTGTATATCTAGTCACGAAACTACAACGTGTAGGCCGAACAATATCCTGATACATTATACAACTTAAGTAAACTCAAACATGACTGGTATCAATGTGGCATGGACAACCCTCATGCTCACCAAATAAGGCAACAAAGCCAAACAAAATCTCAAATCAAATAACAATATACTAAAAGTAAAACATAATCACTATTTAGACATGTGAGTAAAACAACATGCATAGTCAGCTCAACTCAACTCCGGCCTCCTGCCGCTAGAGGTATCAACCTCGGAGGTACCTGTACCTGAAAATGTGGTGAGATCTCTAAAAAGAAATCTCAGTAAGACAAGGGGTCCTCAAGGATCTCTCTACCCCAAGCTCACTTACATGTGCAATATAAGTTCCAAAACAGTAATAACAATATAATTTTCAAAATCTGTGCAATGCAGCATATATCCATGTCATGTGTGTAAGCATCCTACTGGCCAGAGAATAAAAGGTAGGGTTTACATACATCTACAACCTACAGTACAAAGCTCCTCGCATGTACCTCACTCACGGAGTTACCATCTTGTATGTCTCCATATACTCAGGGTTTACTGTCTAGGTGGAACATCACATACATATATTAATTAACATGTATTGACTGAAATGAACATGAGTATGTTTCTGTACTATGAAAGAAATTATGGCTTTATTCTAAAGACTGAGGATTTATGAAAATTGTAAGTTAAGTCACGACTAGAGTCATGGAATAGGACATAAACTCACTCAAGTTATTGTGTGGAATAGAGAATGAGGGTCAGGTCACCTCTACTGATAGAGTGACTAATGATCCTAGAGAAATGAATGACGATTTTGATGTTGATCACTTTAGACCCGGAAAGCGAGTTGGGAAATATTGCGATATTCTGTGTGAGGATGTTGGATCGGTATGGACACTAGATCATGAAAAGTTGAGTTAAGGAACTGTTCATCGATGTTGCTGCGACTTCAAGATGCTAGTTTTGAAATGTGTGCAAGTGAGTAATTGAACATCCACGATTTAAGGAGCGTATTGTTCGAAAATTTTGAGGAATATACATCAAGGAGGTAATCCTTCCATGTGCATTGACCTGAGATTTTATTCTCGGATTGTCGAAGATTTAGATCTTCTTCGACTCTGTTTTGGTTGTCTTGGACATGACAACTTGTCTGCCCAAATTTTTGCCTAGGAAGGCAAGCTCTTCCACGGAGCGGTTGGCTCAATGTTACATTAATGTGATAATAAGAACTTCATGGGGTATATGAGAGCATTGTCAATGATCGGTACCCGAAGTTCACCTCTTTTGTTGAGTGTATTGCAAAAAGCTTTCTTCACTCACTTGAAAATAAGTACTACACATCATCCCCTGATGGATGGTCAAATTGTGTGGATCCTCCCAATAATGGAGGAAATGTTGAGAGCGTGTCCTCTATGGCAGAGCATATCACGGATATATACTTTTCACGGTGTAAATGAATTCAAAATACTATTGAACATAATTGATTAGAGATAACTTAAGATAGAACTACGGAGGAGTGCACTTGGGAGCGGGAGGACTAGCTTCTCTTGTAATACCCCGAGTTTAGGGACAAGTATCTCTCTAATTTTGCGGACAAAATTCTTAAAAGGTGAGGTGAATGTAAGAACCTGCACCGTTAAATTAGGAATTTAAATAATTTAATTACGAGTTTAAGAAATAATTTATAATTGGCCTTGAATAAATATGGAAAGATTAGAATAATTACACAGAGGTTTAATAACGCTGAAAGTCGCTTTTCTGACGAAAAGTACATATACCGGTTCTGCTTCTCGGTATAATTGCGTACCGATGGTGTAAGAACCCGCACCGTTAATTAAGGTATTTAATTAATTAATTATGAAAAAATAGGAAATGATTCCATAATTGACTTTAATAATTATGGTATGTGATTAAGAATGCTGGAAGTCGCTTTTCGGAAGAAAAGTGCAGATATCGGTTCTGCTAGTCAGTATAAATGCGTACCGAAAAAGTATCCCGGAAAATTAATGTAAGTGCATGATAATTACTAGAATAATATGTAGGACTTGTAAAACGAGTTTCAAGTCCAAATAATGAGAACGGGTGATAGAAACCGGTACTGGCTCTGAAAAGCGCATACCGGAAAGGTGCTTAGAAAAATATAATAAAAATATGTTAATTCTTGGAAAAATGTGTAGTTTCTTAATCCAAAGTTTGGGATTAAAATGCTAAGCGTAGCAATTAAAGTTAATATTGTGTGTTAATGCTTATGTGGCCTATTTATACACTTACTAAGGGCACATTGCCCTAGATACCAGAATTCCTGCGTGAGAAGAGGCTGACCAGCTGCTTGAGCACTGTTCCATTGGTCTCTTTCACCTTCTCTTGAGCCAAGTTGGGACCTTTGAGCATTGATCCTTCTCTTTTCTTCTTGTAAACACTTGAGAGCATCTTTGTTGAGTGAAAGGAGAGTCTTTTGGTGAGTGTCCAGCTGCTGTGAGAGGTGTGAGGGAGCTGTGTTTTCTGTTCTTGAGGGGTGTGACCTTTTGTTGGCATTTTGATGCTCCAAGATGCCTTCTTGTTGAGTGAAAGACCTACCTTCTTGTTCATTTTCGTGCATCTACCTTGAGTCAGACTTGAGGGGCTGTGTTGAGCTCCAAGAGCATCTCCATTATGAGTTTTGAGCCTTGGTATGTTGTACCAACCTTTAACTTGAGTTTTAAGGCTTAAAAATGGTACCTTGATGCATCTAATGACTAAAAGATGATAACTTGTTGTTGGGTAATGTTGAACACGCCTAGAAATGCATGATTAGGTGTTTAAAATCGGTAAAAAGGGAACCTTTTAGGGACATCTTCACGAAAATGCAGAAACTGCATTCTGTCGTGAAATATCCGGATATTTGTCGAACAGATATTCGGATATTGGATATCCGGATACGTGGTTTTGGGATATCCGGATATTGTGTGAATCTGTATATCCGGATATTGCATATCCGGATATGGTCCCGAGGAATATCCGGATATTCTGGGATTTCTCAGAACAGTAGTTGTGCTGTGTGTACAATAGGCTATTGGGGGTTTGTGGACCCTAGTTTGATGAAGTTGAACTTCTGTATTTATTGGACTAAGCCAAAATCATGGGATTAAGGGCTTGTGGCTTTGTTAGAAGCTTTAAGACTTGAAAACGTAATGAAAAGGCGTTGTCTTTAATTTGTATGCATATGGTACATGTTTATTGATTTATATTTGGTCCATATCAGATTGTGATCTGCTGTGATTGGACTTTGAGCTTGTGGCATTGGATAGCTAGCATAGAGGTAAGCTTTCATGTCCTCGGTTTAGCCATGTTGTGGTTCCACCATGTCCCATGGGGACATGGTATATGCATGCTGTGTTACATGCTTTTGATGTTTTGGAAATGTTGTTGAGCTATTATATGTTAGTGCCTTGTTGATATGCATGGAGGTGTTCCACCTGTACGGTAAACCTGAGTATGTAGAACATACAAGAGGGTGAGGCTGTGGGTGAGGTGCAAGCAGTGTTCCTTGTACTACATGTAGGGAATAGACGTATTCCTACATTTCTCTGGCCAGTAGATAGTGATTACACACATGCCATAGATATCTGTTGCACTACATAGTTTTGGAACTGATAATTATATAAATGCTTTTTGAACTTATATTGCACATGTAAGTGAGCTTGGGGTGGAAGATCCTTGAGGACCCCTTGTCTTACTGAGATTTCTAGTTTAGAGATCTCACCCCACGTTTGGGGAATGCTTATTTCAGGGGCAGGTAATGTTGAGACCTCAGGCGGCAGGAGGCCGGAGCTGAATTAGATTGCTGATATATTATGCTGCCATGATTGGATGCTGGAATTGTATGCTGCTTATGCTTATAGCTTTAGTTTATGTTTATGATGTGTTATGTTGAGACTTGTTGTTTACTATGTTTATTTGGTGAGCATGGGGATTGTCCATGACACATAGTATTATTATGTCTTGAGTCTTTTGAAGTTGTAATAATGTATCAGGATATTGTCCGGATTACTTGATGTAATGCCGTGATTTAGATACACACTTTATTTATATATTGAGGTATTTCAGTAGATGTCTTATTGCAATTTACATACAAGCAATATTTTATGAAATTGATTAAGTAATGAAGATGGTAATTGATAATGACATCATAATTGAAAAGAAAAAGAATATTCCGCATTTTTTTAATTAAGCACCGCTTAATACGATGTAATGTTAATATTCCGGGTATACACGAGGTGTTACATTTTATGGTATCAGAGCAACGGTTCAAGGGAAAAGGCTGTATGTATTGCAATGATTAGGATGTTTGCTTGTGTCTGTTTTGTGTGTTTGCTCCGTCGAGTATTATTATGATAATGCATATGTGACCACATTGCGTGGGCCAGATCAACTCATAATTTGTGTAACTTGTGCAGAGTCATGGTAAGACCCGGGAGAAACCGCGAGACTTCGGAGGATCGGCCTGATCTTGTCCTGGCTGCATTGGCTGAGATGCAGGCAGCCCGACTAGCCGACCAGGAGGCCATGAGAATGGCAAACCAGGCCATGCTGGACGCCGTCAGAGAGGCGAACAGGAAGGCCACTGAGGACATGTTGGAGGCCAACCTTCTGGCGAACATGACGATGTTTAGAGTCATGTTGGGGGAGATGAGGAATGGCCCTAATGTTGGTCATGCTCCATCGCCACCACCTCCACCGCCACCACCACCACCTCCACCACCTAGTCTGCAGGATGACTCTCAGAGTCAGATGGGAGATGGCAGTCATCTTACGGGGGCCATGCAGACCGTCCCTGTTTTTGTTGAGGATCGTGATGAGATCGATCGCCGGCTGAATGCTTTCCGTAAGCATAAGCAACCTGCCTTTGATGGATCTTTTGATCCTGTTGCTGCGGCATGTTGGCTTCAGGCGTTGGACAAGATATTTCGGGTCATGCAGTGCACAGATCCGCAGAAGTTGATGTTCGCTACTTACATGCTGGAGGGCGATGCCCATGAGTGGTGGACAAACCTTTCTCATGTCTACGAGATGCAGGGTCATGTGATGACTTGGCCTATGTTCGAGGACTTCTTCTTGGGTCAGTACTTTCCATATGACGCTCAAGAGAGGCAGCAGGGAGAGTTTGACAGATTGGTTCAGGGCTCGTTGTCTGTGGACGAGTACCTGGCCAAGTTCAACCATTTGGTGAAGTTTGCACACTTCAGGATGGCGAGGCCTACGCCTACTTTTCTGGCTGCTAAGTTCTGCAGGGGACTTAGTGAGGATATTGCTGGTTACCTAGCTGGTTCTGCTTCTAGAGACTTTGGGACGCTGGTTCAGCAGTGTCGTGACATTGAAGATTACTACAGCTCGAGTAAGGCCAAGAAGGCCAAGGTTGCTGAGGCGACGAAGGTTGCAGCTGGTAGTTCCACTTCTTGGCGAGACAGGAAGTTTGCGAACAAGGGCAAGGGTAAACAGATGGCAGCTCGGCAGGCGCCGAGTCAGTTCAAGAGGACTTCTGTTCAGGGGAGTGCAGCGAGACCTCCTGCTCCCAGGTGTTCGGGATGCGGGAAGACTCATTTTGGGCCGTGCTCTACCGGTCAGTTGATTTGCTTTCAGTGTGGCAAGGAGGGCCGCTTCTCCAGAGACTGTCCGTCGGCGACGGCGAGGGCTACTGCAGTGCAGGCAGTGCCACTTTAGATGATTCCCCTTCCACCTACTTCGGCACCGGTAGTGCCACCATCTTCTGGGAGAGTTTATACTTTGGATCGTCAGCAGTCGGATCGAGCTCCGAACCTTGTCAGAGGTACTGTTACGATTGGTTCATCAGCTGTTGATATGTTGTTTGACTCTGGGGCTACGCATTCTTTTGTTGCTACCCCGATTGCTGTGGGGCTTGAGTTGCCCAGTGATGTGCTTTCTCCACCGATGCGGGTGACTACCGCCACTAGAGAAAGATGTGATGCTACCACTGTTCATCGCGATGTGGCGTTTCAGTGGGATGGCCGTGAGTTCTCAGTAGATCTGATAGGATTTCCGATGGCCAACTTGGAGGTTATTATGGGCATGGATTGGCTGTCCAGAAATTGTGTGATGATTGACTGTTGTGCCAAGCATGTAGTGTTGTCTCTGTGTGATTCCACAGACAGTTCCTTGCCGTACATTTCGTTTCTGCAGGCTAGGAGAGCCTTGAGAGCAGGGGCATTTGGTTATGTCATGTTGGGAGGTTTGGTGAGTGGTACACAGGAGGATATCACTGGCATTCCTGTGGTGAGGGAGTTCCTCGAGGTGTTTCCTGAGTTTCCGCCACAGAGGGAGATAGAGTTCTCCATAGATCTGTTGCCTGGTGAGGGGCCGATTTCTTTAGCTCCATACCGGATGTCGCCACCAGAGTTGGCAGAGCTGAAGAAGCATATTGAGGATCTTTCAGCGAAAGATTTCATTAGACCGAGTGTGTCTCCTTGGGGAGCACCGGTTATCTTTGTGAAGAAGAATGACGGGACAATGCGATTATGCACCGACTACAGGCAGCTGAACAAGGTGACAATCAAGAACAAGTATCCCCTTCCTCGAATTGATGATCTGTTGCATCAGCTCAGGGGTGCTTGTGTGTATTCCAAGATTGATCCCTGGTCCGGATACCATTAGATTCGGGTGAAGCCGGAGGATGTCCCGAAGACCGCATTTCGCTCGAGATATGATCATTTTGAGGACTTGGTGATTCCGTTCGGTCTCACCAATGCACCTGCTGTGTTCATGGATTATATGAACCGGATTTTCCAGCCGTACCTGGATCAGTTTGTGATCGTCTTCATTGACGACATTTTGATTTACTCCAAGACGGAGGAAGAGCATGTGGAGCATTTGAGAACTGTTCTGCAAGTGCTAAAGGAGAAGAAGCTGTATGCGAAGCCTTCCAAATGTGAGTTCTGGCTCAAGTCTGTGAAGTTTCTTGGGCATGTTATTTATGCTGAGGGAGTTTCAGTGGATCCGAACAAGATTGAGGCCGTGCTGGATTGGGAGAGACCCAAGACAGTTACGGAAGTGAGGAGCTTTCTAGGTTTGGCAAGTTACTATCGGAGGTTCATCAAGGGATTCTCCACCATGGTTTTGCCATTGACTCGCCTTACTCGGAAGGAGACTCCATTTATGTGAACTCACGAGTGTGAGATCTGTTTTCAGGAGTTGAAGGAGAGACTGACTACTGCTCCTGTGTTGGTCCTTCCCGATCCTGCGCTTGAGATTGAGCTTTACACCGACGCCTCCGGGAAGGGGCTAGGTTGTGTGTTGATACAGTTGGGCAAAGTGATCGCCTATGCTTCGAGGCAGTTGAAACCTCAAGAGGAGAACTACCCTACTCATGACTTGGAGTTGGCTGCTATTGTGTTTGCTTTCATGATTTGGAGGCATTATCTTTTTGGTTTGAGGTTTGTGGTGTTCAGTGACCACAAGAGTTTGAAGTACCTGTTCGACCAGAAGGAGTTAAACATGAGGCAGAGGAGATGAATGGAGTTCATAAAGGACTACGACTTCGAGCTAAGGTATCATCCTGGCAAGGCCAATGTGGTAGCTGATGCTTTGAGTCAGAAATCCAGTAGTTCATCCAGTTTGTTACTTGGTAACTTTGATGTGGTTGAGAAGTTCTAAAACTTGGCAGTGACCGCTCCGTGTGAGAGTGTACTTCTCTAGTTGGAAGCATCAGATGTTGTGAACGAGCTGCTAGAAAAGATTGAAGAGGCACAAGTTCAGAGAGAGTGTCTGGATTATGTGAAGAACCAAGACGGTGTGTCTTGGAATGATGATGGATTGCTTTTGTTTCAGCAGAGGATTGTGGTTCCTCGAGGCCCGTTGACAGAAGAGGTTATGGCAGAAGGCCATAAGGGTCAGTTTTCTATCCACCCTGGTGCTACTAAGATGTATCAAGACTTGAAGAAAAACTTCTGGTGGCCAGGCATGAAGAAAGATGTTGCTATCTTTGTGTCCAAGTGTTTGGTTTGCCAAAAGGTGAAGATTGAGCATCAGAGACCGTCTGGTGAACTTCAACCTCTTGAAGTACCACAGTGGAAGTGGGAAGGTATTTCCATGGACTTCGTGGTCGGATTGCCGAAGACTCAGGCCGGGTGTGACTCTATTTGGGTCATTGTGGACAGACTGACGAAGTCTGCCCATTTTCTTCCAGTGAAGGTGAGCTTCACTACAGAGCAGTTGGCAAAGCTTTATGTTCGCGAGATTGTGAGGCTTCACGGGGTGCCCGAGAGTATCATCAGTGATAGGGACCCGAAGTTCACATCTCAATTCTGGGAGGCGCTGCAGGAGGCTTTTGGTACGCAGTTGAGATTGAGTATCGCCTATCACCCTCAGACTGATGGACAGACTGAGAGGACCATCCAGACCTTGGAGGAAATGTCGCGAGCTTGCACGTTGGAGCAGGGCTCGGCATGGGATAGGTACCTTCCGTTGGTGGAGTTTTCTTACAACAACAACTTTCATGCTAGCCTGGGCATGGCGCCCTACGAAGCACTGTATGGTAGGAGATGTCGGACTCCTACTTGTTGGTCTGAGGTTGGGGACAAGGAGCTTTTTGGCTTGGACTTTGTCCAAGATACCACCTTGCAGATCTAGATGATTTGTGAAAAGTTGAAGCAGGCGTAGAATCGCCAGAAGAGCTACTATGATGTCAAGCATCGTCCGCTGGAGTTCAGTGAGGGTGAGCACGTGTTTGTGAGACTTTCACCTGTCACAAGTGTTGGTCGGGCACTCGGAGTGAGGAAGCTGAGCCCGCGATATATTGGGCCATACCAGATCCTTGGTAGAGTAGAACCTGTTGCCTACCGGCTTGCCTTGCCTCCGAACTTGGCTAACATCCTCGACGTGTTTCACGTGTCTCAGCTTCGGAAGTACATAGCAGATCCTTCGCACGTGGTGCAACCGGATGATGTGGAGGTTCGGGAGAACCTGAAGACTCCCGTCGGACCACTCAGAATTCTCGATCGTGGCGAGAAGCAGCTGAGGAGCATGATCATTCCGATGGTCAATGTGCAATGGACTGGAAGAACTCCTGAGGAGTGTACTTGGGAGCGTGAGGACGAGCTTCTCCGACAGTACCCCGAGTTTCGACCAGGTATGTTCCTGATTTTGAGGTCAAAATCCTTAAAAGGTGGGGTGAATGTAAGAACCTGCACCGTTAATTAAGGTATTTAATTAATTAATTATGCAAAAATAGGAAATGATTCCATAATTGACCCTAATAATTATTAAGAGACTTTAATAATTATGGTATGTGATTAAGAATGCTGGAAGTCGCTTTTCGGAAGAAAAGTGCAGATACCGGTTCTGCTAGTCAGTATAAATGCGTACCGAAAAAGTATCCCGGAAAATTAATGTAAGTGCATGATAATTACTAGAATAATATGTAGGACTTGTAAAACGAGTTTCAAGTCCAAATAATGAGAACTGGTGCTAGAAACCGGTACTGGCTCTGAAAAGCGCGTACCGGAAAGGTTCTCAGAAAAATATAATAAAAATATGTTAATTCTTGGAAAAATGTGAGTTTCATAATCCAAAGTTTGGGATTAAAATGCTAGGCGTAGCAATTAAATTTAATACTGTGTGTTAAATCTTATGTGGCCTATTTATACACTTACTAGGGGCACATTGCCCTAGATACCAGAATTCCTGCGTGAGAAGAGGCTAACCAGCTGCTTGAGCACTGTTCCATTGGTCTCCTTCACCTTCTCTTGAGCCAAGTTGGGACCTTTGAGCATTGATCCTTCTCTTTTCTTCTAGTAAACACTTGAGAGCATCTTTGTTGAGTGAAAGGAGAGCCTTTTGGTGAGTGTCCAGCTGCTGTGAGAGGTGTGAGGGAGCTGTGTTTTCTTTTCTTGAGGGGTGTGACCTTTTGTTGGCATTTTGATGCTCCAAGATGCCTTCTTGTTGAGTGAAAGACCTACCTTCTTGTTCATTTTCGTGCATCTACCTTGAGTCAGACTTGAGGGGATGGGTTGAGCTCCAAGAGCATCTCCATTCTGAGTTTTGAGCCTTGGTATGTTGTACCAACCTTTAACTTGAGTTTTAAGGCTTAAAAATGGTACCTTGATGCATCTAATGACTAAAAGATGATAACTTGTTGTTGGGTAATGTTGAACACGCCTAGAAATGCATAATTAGGTGTTTAAAATCGGTAAAAAGGGAACCTTTTAGGGACATCTTCACGAAAATGCAGAAACTGCATTCTGTCGTGAAATATCCGGATATTTGTCGAACAGATATCCGGATATTGGATATCCGGATATGTGGTTTTGGGATATCCGGATATGTGAATCTGTATATCCGGATATTGCATATCCGGATATGGACAGTGAGATATCCGGATATTGCATATCCGGATATGGTCCCGAGGAATATCCGGATATTCTGGGATTTCGCAGAACAGTAGCTGTGCTGTGTGTACAGTAGGCTATTGGGGGTTTGTGGACCCTAGTTTGATGAAGTTGAACTTCTGTATTTAATGGACTAAGCCAGAATCATTGGATTAAGAGCTTGTGGCTTTGTTAGAAGCTTTAAGACTTGAAAACGTAATGAAAAGGCGTTGTCTTTAATTTGTATGCATGTGGTACATGTTTATTGATTTATATTTGGTCCATATCAGATTGTGATCTGCTGTGATTGGACTTTGAGGTTGTGGCATTGGATAGCTAGCTTAGAGGTAAGCTTTCGTGTCCTCGGTTTAGCCATGTTGTGGTTCCACAATGTCCCATGGGGATATGGTATATGCATGCTGTGTTACATGCTTTTGATGTTTTGGAAATGTTGTTGAGCTATTATATGTTAGTGCCTTGTTGATATGCATGGAGGTGTTCCACCTATACGGTAAGCCTGAGTATATAGAACATACAATAGGGTGAGGCTGTGGGTGAGGTTCAAGCGGTGTTCCTTGTACTACATGTAGGGAATAGACGTATTCCTACATTTCTCTGGCCAGTAGATAGTGATTACACACATGCCATAGATATCTGTTGCACTACATAGTTTTGGAACTGATAATGATATAAATGCTTTTTGAACTTATATTGCACATGTAAGTGAGCTTGGGGTGGAAGATCCTTGAGGACCCCTTGTCTTACTGAGATTTCTAGTTTAGAGATCTCACCCCACGTTTGGGGAATGCTTATTTCAGGGGCAGGTAATGTTGAGACCTCAGGCGACAGGAGGCCGGAGCTGAGTTAGATTGCTGTTATATTATGCTGCCATGATTGGATGCTGGAATTGCATGCTGCTTATGCTTATAGCTTCAGTTTATGTTTATGATGTGTTATGTTGAGACTTGTTGTTTACTATGTTTATTTGGTGAGCATGAGGATTGTCCATGACACATAGTATTATTATGTCTTGAGTCTTTTGAAGTTGTAATAATGTATCAGGATATTGTCCGGATTACTTGATGTAATGGCGTGATTTAGATACACACTTTATTTATATATTGAGGTATTTCAGTAGATGTCTTATTGCAATTTACATACAGGCGATATTTTATGAAATTGATTAAGTAATCAAGATGGTAATTGATAATGACGTCATAACTGAAAAGAAAAAGAATATTCCGTATTTTTTTAATTAAGCACCGCTTAATACGATGTAATGTTAATATTCCGGGTATACACGGGGTGTTACAGATGGAGTATCCCGAAAAATTATAAGAAATATGTGAATATTCCTAGAATAATATTTAGGACTGGTATATCAAGTTTGGAATCAAAATAGAGAACTGACGTCAGAACTGACACCGGCTACGTAAAAATGCGTACCGACAAAGTGCTGCGAAAATTATAATAAAAATATAAAAAATCCTATAAAATTGTCTTGGTTCAGAATATGAAGTTTGAGATTAAAACGATTAGCAGAGCTAATAGTGCTAATACCGACGATCAAAACTTAATGTGCCTATGAATACTAAATGCACAAAACCCTAAGCTAATTTCCATCAGTTTCTACGTGCCTCCTTGCTGATTGCTTTATGTCATTTCCCCTCTCTTCTTAGACTTGAGTTTCATGGACCAAAAATGAGCCAAGAACTCACCTTTACATTGATTCTTCCTCATTGAAGTTGTAAACACTGAATTAGTTAGCATTGTGAGGGAGTTTGGTGTTCCATTTCTGAGTGATAGACTGCTGTGGTGGGGGTTTGAGGCTGTCCACTTGGATTTGGGGTTGTGGGAGCCATTTACATGTCATTGGAGGCTTCAAGAAGCCATTTTGATAGAGAAAGGACCTAGTTTGTTGTTCATTTTCATGGCTCTACATTGGCAGTAGTGTGGAGTGGCATATGAAGCTCCAAGTCACTTCATTTTTCTGATTTCTTGAGCTTAGAGGAAACTCATGATCATTTCCCTTGAAAATTCATGATTTTAGCTTGTTTGAGTCATTAAAGAGTGCAACTTTGATTGTTCAAGTTAATGGTTGTTAATCTATGTTTAATAAATGGTAATAAACTTCTGTTTGTGAACAAATTGGACTTAGAACCATTGGAGGACCCTTAAAACTGAGTTTATGCAGAAACTACATTCGAATACTTTAATGACTACACGAGTTTCTGCATTCTGTCTAAAAAGTATTCGAATACTTTTCGTGAAGTACTGGGATACTTGTCTGGTATGCGAATACTTTTGTAAAAGTATTGGGATACTTTTCTGGGAATGATAGTATTCGAATACTTTAATGAAAGTATTGAGATATGTTGTGACTCGACAAGTGCACCGGTCGTAAAGTAATAAATTGTACCGGAGTACGAGATCGTTTCCACGAGGATCGGATTTTCAAGCACCAGTTCGCTAATCGCGTTTTAGTTGGACAATCAAGAATTGGATTTGAGAGAATTGTAATTGAAGAATTTAAAATTAAAAACAAGCAATAACATGCAATTAAAGAAAATTCAGAATTAAAAAGAAAGAATTGGAAGAGATGATGATTGATTACGAAGTAAAACAAGCGTAGTTAGGGTTTCGACTTCCCCCAATCTCCTCTTTATGTTATGAATTAAACTGTCAAAAATTCGTTCTTAATATATTTCCAATCAATTCTTTCTAAGTTAATTATGGCTCAATTTCTTGTTACCCTAAATCTATGTGATCTCAGAAGAACCTTAGTTCCCTGTTTATTCCCCAAGAAAACATGCATTAAGATCAAGAAATCCAAGATTGCTCAATTACCCTATGTCTATCCCTAGATCACAAGGATTGTGATAAATTTTTCAAGTCGGGGTTCATGCACCAACATCCCTATTGTCATAAAGTTTCCCAAGATCATTCTATAAGGTGCAAACTCATTGAAAGCATTAAAGACAGATAAATTTATTCAATTATAAAAATAAAAGAATTCAGAGACAATTTAATTCATAAACATAAAGATTCAATTGGGTTCCATCTACCCCTAACTACAGAAAAATCTAGCCTAGCATACTGAATTCAAAAATAATAATAAAGAAAAGAGAATCTCAAGCCTCCATTAGTGTGATGTTGACTTGGTTCCTCAATGTTCCGGCGCTCTGCAACAGGATTCCTCCTTCAGGTCTCTATGTAATTCTCTGAACTTGTGAATTGGCGTGTTTCTTTGACCCTCAGCTCCCTATTTATAACCATTGAAGCCGTATCTTTTTAATTCTCCATCCAATCTCCCCATGGATCTCTATCAATTAATAAATCAAGATTGATTTCCTTTTTCTTTTATTCAAAATATTACAAATCTGTATCAATTGGCAAATCAAATCAAATCTTGGCTGATTGGGTTGACAGATTGAGCTTCAAATCTTAGTTATGATTCCTTTATCACTTCTTAGCACCAAATCTTGTGGATTTACCTTCAAAATAAGCAAGATATCAAAACATTAGCTCAATTCTCAAATCTTTATTATTTTATCATATAATACCTTGAATTCCATGCAATCTATCATATAATCTTTATGTAATTTGGCCTAAAAACATGGTAAACCAAGGGTTTATCAAGATACTTGCTGGTATTCGAATACCTTATTAAAAGTATTGGAATACTTTTGGTATTCGAATACTTATCGTGGAGTATGGGAATACTTGGGGGTATTCGAATACCTTAGTAAAAGTATTGAGATACTTTTGGTATTCGAATACTTTAGTGAAAGTATTGGGATACTTGCCGGTATTCGAATACCTTAGTAAAAGTATTTGGATACTTTTGGTATTCGAATACTTTAGTGAAAGTATGAGGATACTTTTCTGGGAACAAAAGTATTCGAATACTTATCGAGGAGTATTCGAATACTTTTGGCAGAATGAGCCTAAAATCAATTTTAACAAGTTGAGAAGCATTAAATACAATATATGACCTTAATGAATCAGTGTGGGTTTGTCCTAGAAGTGTTCAAGTGATAAAAATGAAATAACCCATTATTAAGGCTTTGGGAGAAGCCAGTATTCATTAAATATAAAAGAAATGTTGTCCTTATGCAATGAAACTCTAGGCTATGAATATTAATGATATTCTTGATATAAATAGACCGTGATTGTGCTGCTTGGTGACCTTGGGAGGGTGTGGACACTTGATTGGATTGTTAGCTTGAGAGATAAGCTTTCGTGTCCTCGGTTTAGCCCATTGTTGGTTTCGCAATATCTCATGGAGGGATGATTTATATGCATGATGTGTTTTATGAAATTATATGATGATTACTGAAATGCTATTGAGCTATTTTATTGAGTGCAAATGCCATATGATATCTATGTGGTGTACCACCTAGACGGTAATCCTGAGTATATGGAGACATATAAGATGGCAACTCCGTGGGTGAGGTACAAGCGGTGTTCCTTGTACTGTAGGTTGTAGATGTATGTAATCCCTACATTTTTATTCTCTGGCCAGTAGGATGCATACACACATGACATGGATATATGCTGCATTGTACATATTTTGGAAATTATATTGTTATACTGTTTTGTCACTTATATTGCACATATAAGTGAGCTTGGGATAGAGAGATCCTTGAGGACCCATTGTCTTACTGAGATTTCTTTTTAGAGATCTCATCCCGTGTTGGGGCACATTTTCAGGTACAGGTACCTCGAGGTTAATACCTCTAGCGGCAGGAGGCCGGAGTTGAGTTGATATGCATGTTGTTTTACTGATATGCCTGGATGTTGAGCATCTTTATTTTAAGTATATGATTATTTGATTCGAGACTTTGTTTGGCTTGTTGCCTTATTTGGTGAGCATGGAGGTTGTCCATGTCACATTGACTCTGTTATGTTTATTCAGTATTGGGATGTATAATGTATCAGGATATTGTCCAGTCTACGTGTTGTAGTTCCGTGACTAGATACACAGTTATTTATACCATGAGATTATTCAGTTAGTTATTTATTGTAATTTACATACAGGCGATATTTTGAGAAGGAATAAGTAATCCACCTGGTTAATAATGATTATTTCATAATTGGAAAGAAAAAGTTAGCTTCTGCATTTATTGTAATTTACATACTGCCATATGTATGTTAATACACCGGGTGCACACAGGGTGTTACAAATATCATTAATATTCATAGCTCAAAGTTTCACTAAGTGTTTAAGACTTTCCAACTTGTTTTAGGTGATTTTAGGCTCAATCTGCATGAGGTATTTGAATACTAATTGATGAGTATTCGAATACTCCATGTCTCCAGAAAGTATCCCAATACTTTCACTAAAGTATTCGAATACCACAAAGTATTCGAATACTTTCATATTGGATTTGCTGTTAGATTTACTGTTATTTATGCTGACATGTTGGATGCTGGATTTGCATGCTGCTTATATGCTTATAGCTTCAGTTTATGTTTAGGGAGTGTTATGTTGAGACTTGTTGTTTAAGCTGTTTATTTGGTGAGCATGATGATTGTCCATGACACATAGTATTGATATGTCTTGATTATGTCTTGAGTCTTTTGGAGTTGTAATAATGTATCAGGATATTGTCTGGATTACGAGATGTAATGCCGTGATTTAGATACACACTTATTTATATATTGAGGTATTTCAGTAGATGTCTTATTGCAATTTACATACAGGCGATATTTTATGAAAATGATTAAGTAATCAAGATGGTAATTGATAATGACGTCATAATTGAAAAGAAAAAGAATATTCCGCATTTTTAATTAAGCACCCCTTAATACGATGTAATGATAACACTATCGGATATGTACGGGGTGTTACATTTTATGGTATCAGAGCAACAGTTCAAGGGAAAAGCCTGTATGTATTGCAATGATTAAGATGTTTGGTTGTGTTTGTTTTGTGTGTTTGCTTCGTCGAGTATTATTATGATAATGCATACGTGATCACATTGTGTGGGCCTGATCAACTCATAAATTGTGTAACTTGTGCAGAGTCATAGTAAGACCCGGGAGAAACCGCGAGACTTCGGAGGATCGGCCCGATCCTGTCCTGGCTGCATTGGATGAGATGCAGGCGGCTCGACAAGCCGACCAGGAGGCCATGAGAATGGAAAACCAGGCCATGCTGGACGCCGTCAGAGAGGCGAACAGGAAGGCCACTGAGGACGTGTTGGAGGACAACCGTCTGGCAAACATGACGATGTTTAGAGTCATGTTGGAGGAGATGAGGAATGGCCCGGATGTTGGTCATATTCCTCCGCCACCACCTCCACCGCCACCGTCACCACCTCCACCCAGTCTGCAGGATGACTCTCAGAGTCAGATGGGTGATGGCAGTCACCTTACGGGGGCCATGCAGACCGTCCCTGTTTTTGTTGAGGATCGAGATGAGATCGACCGTCGGCTGAATGCTTTCCGTAAGCATAAGCCACCTGCCTTTGATGGATCCTTTGATCCTGTTGCTGCGGCGCGTTGGCTACAGGCGTTGGACATGATATTTCGGGTCATGCAGTGCACAAATCCGCAGAAGTTGATGTTCGCTACTTACATGCTGGAGGGCGATGCCCATGAGTGGTGGACAAACCTTTCTCATGTCTACGAGATGCAGGGTCATGTGATGACGTGGCCTTTGTTTGAGGTTTTCTTCTTGGGTCAGTACTTTCCGTACGACGCTCAGGATAGGCAGCATGGAGAGTTTGACAGATTGGTTCAGGGCTCGTTGTCTGTGGACGAGTACCTGGCTAAGTTCAACCAGTTGGTGAAGTTTGCAGACTTCAGGATGGCGAGGCCTACCCCTACATTTCTGGCTACTAAGTTCCGCAGGGGACTTAGTGAGGATATTGCTGGTTACCTAGCTGGTTCTGCTTCTAGAGACTTTGGGACACTGGTTCAGCAGTGTCGTGATATTGAAGATTTCTACAGCTCGAGCAAGGCCAAGGTTGCTGAGGCGACGAAGGTTGCAGCTGGTAGTTCCACTTCTTGGCGAGACAGGAAGTTTGGGAACAAGAGTAAGGGTAAACAGATGGAAACTCAGCAGGCGCCGAATCAATTCAAGAGGACTTCTGCTCAGGGGGGTGCAGCGAGACCTCCTGCTCCCAAGTGTTCAGGATGCGGGAAGACTCATTTTGGGCCGTGCTCTACCGGGCAGTTGATTTGCTTTCAGTGTGGCAAGGAGGGCCACTTCTCCAGAGACTGTCCGTCGGCGACGGCGAGGGCTACTGCAGTGCAGGCAGTGCCACTTCAGATGCTTCCCCTTCCACCTACTTCGGCACCGGCAGTGCCACCATCTTCTGGGAGAGTTTATACTCTGGATCGTCAGCAGTCGGATCGAGCTCCGAACCTTGTCAGAGGTACTGTTACGATTGGTACATCAGCTGTTGATGTTTTGTTTGACTCTGGGGCTACGCATTATTTTGTTGCTACCCCGATTGCTGTGGGGCTTGAGTTGCCCATGTCTGTGCTTTCTCCACCGCTGCGGGTGACCACCGCCACCAGAGAAAGATGTGATGCCACCACTGTTCATCGCGATGTGGCGTTTCAGTGTGATGGCCGTGAGTTCTCGGTAGATCTAATAGGATTGCCGATGGCCAACTTGGAGGTTATTTTGGGCATGGATTGGCTGTCCAGAAATTGTGTGATGATTGACTGTTATGCCAAGCGTGTAGTGTTGTCTCCGTGTGATTCCACAGCCAGTTCCTCGCCATACATTTCGTTGCTGCAGGCAAGGAGAGCCTTGACAGCACGGGCATTTGGTTATGTCATGTTGGGAGGTTTGGTGAGTGGTACACAGGAGGATATCACTAGCATTCCTGTGGTGAGGGAATTCCTCGAGGTGTTTCCTGAGGAGATTCCTGAGTTTCTGCCACAGAGGGAGATAGAGTTCTCCATTGATCTGTTGCCTGGTGTGGGGCCAATTTCTTTAGCTCCATACCGGATGTCACCGCCGGAGTTGGCAGAGCTGAAGAAGCATATTGAGGATCTTTCAGCGAAAGATTTCATTAGACCGAGTGTGTCTCCTTGGGGAGCACCAGTTATCTTTGTGAAGAAGAAGGACGGGACAATGCGATTGTGCACCGACTACAGGCAGCTGAACAAGGTGACAATTAAGAACAAGTATCCCCTTCCTCGGATTGATGATCTGTTGGATCAGCTCAGGGGTGCTTGTGTGTATTCCAAGATTGATCTCCGGTCCGGATACCATCAGATTCAGGTGAAGCCGGAGGATATCCCGAAGACCGCATTTCGCTCGAGATATGGTCATTTTGAGTACTTGGTGATTCCGTTCGGTCTCACCAATGCACCTGCTGTGTTCATGGATTACATGAACCGGATTTTCCAGCCGTACCTGGATCAGTTTGTGATCGTCTTCATTGACGACATTTTGATTTACTCCAAGACGGAGGAAGTGCATGTGGAGCATTTGAGAACTGTTCTGCAAGTGCTGAAAGAGAAGAAGCTGTATGCGAAGCCTTCCAAATGTGAGTTTTGGCTCAAGTGTGTGAAGTTCCTTGGGCATGTTATTTCTGCTGAAGGAGTTGCAGTGGATCCGAACAAGATCGAGGTCGTACTGGATTGGGAGAGACCCAAGACAGTTACAGAAGTGAGGAGCTTTCTGGGTTTGGCAGGTTACTATCGGAGGTTCATCAAGGGATTCTCCACCATGGTTTTGCCATTGACTCGCCTTACTCGGAATGAAACTCCATTTGTGTGGACTCACGAGTGTGAGGTCTGTTTTCAGGAGTTGAAGGAGAGACTGACTATTGCACCTGTGTTGGTCCTTCCTGATCCTGCGCTTGAGATTGAGCTTTACACTGACGCCTCCGGGAAGGGGCTAGGTCGTGTGCTGATACAGTTAGGCAAAGTGATTGCCTATGCTTCGAGGCAGTTGAAACTTCATGAGGAGAACTACCCTACTCATGACTTGGAGTTGGCTACTATTGTGTTCGCTTTCAAGATTTGGAGGCATTATCTTTTTGGTTTGAAGTTTGTGGTGTTCAGTGACCACAAGAGTTTGAAGTACCTGTTCGACCAGAAGGAGTTGAACATGAGGCAGAGGAGATGGATGGTGTTCATAAAGGACTACGACTTCGAGCTAAGGTATCATCCTGGCAAGGCCAATGTGGTAGCTGATGCTTTGAGTCGGAAATCCAGTAGCTCATCCAGTTTGTTACTTGGTAACTTTGATGTGGTTGAGAAGTTCCGAAACTTGGCAGTGACCGCTCCGTGTGAGAGTGTACTTCTCGAGTTGAAAGCAGCAGACATTGTGAACGAGTTGCTAGAAAAGATCAAAGAGGCACAAGTTCAGAGAGAGTGTCTGGATTATGTGAAGAACCAAGACAGTGTGTCTTGGAATGATGATGGATTGCTTTTGTTTCAGCAGAGGATTGTAGTTCCACGAGGTCCATTGACAGAAGAGGTTATGGCAGAAGGCCATAAGGGTCAGTTTTCTATCCACCCTGGTGCTACTAAGATGTATCAAGACTTGAAGAAGAACTTCTGGTGGCCGGGCATGAAGAAAGATGTTGCTATCTTTGTGTCCAAGTGTTTGGTTTGCCAAAAGGTGAAGATTGAACATCAGAGACCGTCTGGTGAACTTCAACCTCTTGAAGTACCACAATAGAAGTGGGAAGGTATTTCCATGGACTTCGTGGTGGGATTGCCGAAGACTCAGGCGGGTTGTGACTCTATTTGGGTCATTGTGGACAGACTGGCGAAGTCTGCCCATTTTCTTCCAGTGAAGGTGAGCTTCACTACAAAGCAGTTGGCCAAGCTTTATGTTCGCGAGATTGTGAGGCTTCACGGGGTGCCCGAGAGTATCATCAGTGATAGGGACCCGAAGTTCACTTCTCGGTTCTGGGAGGCGCTGCAGGAGGCTTTTGGTACGCAGTTGAGATTGAGTACCGCCTATCACCCTCAGACTGATGGACAAACTGAGAGGACCATCCAGACCTTGGAGGACATGTTGCGAGCTTGCACGTTGGAGCAGGGCTCGACATGTGATAGGTACCTTTCGTTGGTTGAGCTTTCTTACAACAACAGCTTTCATGCTAGCCTGGGCATGGCGCCCTACGAAGCATTGTATAGTAGGAGGTGTCGGATGTAACACCCCGTGTATACTCGGAATATGAACATTACATCGTATTAAGCGGTGCTTAATTAAAAATGCGGAATATTCTTTTTCTTTTCAATTATGACGTCATTATCAATTACCAACTTGATTACTTAATCACTTTCATAAAATAACGCCTCTATGTAAATTTCAATAAGACATCTATTGAAATACCTCAATATATAAATAAAGTGTGTATCTAAATCACGGTATTACATCTCTGAAGCTATAAGCATATAAGCAGCATGCATATCCAGCATTCAACATGGCAGCATAATATAACAGCAATCTAACTCAGCTCCGGCCTCCTACCGCCCGAGGTCTCAACATTACCTGACCCTGAAATAAGCATTCCCCAAACGTGGGGTGAGATCTCTAAACAAGAAATCTCAGTAAGACATGGGGTCCCCAAGGATCTTCCACTCCAAGCTCACTTACATGTGAAATATAAGTTCTAAAAGCATTTATATCATTATCAGTTCCAAAACTATGTAGTGCAACAGATATCTATGGCATGTGTGTAATCACTATCTACTGGCCAGAGAAATGTAGGAATACGTCTATTCCCTACATGTAGTACAAGGAACACCGCTTGCACCTCACCCACAGCCTCACCCTCTTGTATGTTCTACATACTCAGGCTTACCGTAGAGGTGGAACACCTCCATGCATATCAACAAGGCACTAACATACAATAGCTCAACAGCATTTTCAAAACATCAAAAGCATGTAACACAACATGCATATAACCATATCCCCATGGGATATGGAGGAACCACAACATGGCTAAACTGAGGACAGGAAAGCTTATCTCTAAGCTAGCTATCCATTGCCACAAGCTCAAAGTCCAATCACAGCAGATCACAATCTGATATGGACCAAATATAAATCAATAAACATGTACCTCATGCATACAAATTAAAGACAACGCCTTCTCATTACGTTTTATGTCTTAAAGCTTCTAACAAAGCCACAAGCCTTTAATCACATGATTCTGGCTTAGTTCATTAATAACAGGAGTTCAACATCATCAATCTAGGGTCCACAAACCCCCCAATAGCCTACTGTACACACAACACAACTACTGTTATGCGAAATCCCAGAATATCCGGATATTCCTCGGGACCATATCCGGATATGCAATATCCGGATATCTCACTGTCCATATCCGGATATGCAATATCCGGATATACACATTCACATATCCGGATATCCAATATCCAGATATCACAAAACCCCATATCCAGATATCACATATTCGGATATCATATCCGGATATCCAATATCCGGATATTTGTTCGAAAAATATCCGGATATTTCACGACAGAATGCAGTTTCTGCATTTTCGTGAAGATATCCCTTAAAGGTTCCCTTTTTACCGATTTTAAACACCTAATCATGCATTTCTAGGCGTGTTAAGCCTTATCCAACAACAAGTTATCATCTTTTAACCTTAACATGCATCAAGCTTCCATTTTTAAGCCTTAAAACTCAAGTTAAAGGTTGGTGATCCTACCACAACTCAAAAACAGAGGATGAAGATGCTCTTGGAGCTCAACACAGCCCCTCAAGTATGACTCAAGGATGATGCACGAAAATGAACAAGAAGGTAGGTCTTTCACTCAACAAGAAGGCACTTTGGAGCATCAAAATGCCAACAAAAGGTCACACCCCTCAAGAACAGAAAACACAGCTCTTCAAACTCCCTCACACAGGTTCTCTAACTCAGAAACAGCACCACAATGCAGTCCTAAGGCCAACCCTCACCCTCACCCTCACCCTCACCAAGTGTTTAAATGGAAGAACAAGCATCAAAGATGAATGCTTGCTCAAGAAATGGAGGAGAAAGGGATGAAATAGTGACACAGTCAGACCAGCCACCAAATCCCACGAAGAAGAGGCAGTTTTCTAGGGCATTGTACCCTTAGTAAGAGTATATATAGTCAAAACTCACTTAAGCACACAATATTAACTTTAATTACTACGCTTAGTATTTTAATCCCAAACTTTGGATTCTGAAACTACACATTTTTCCAAGAATTATCATATTTTTATTATATTTTTCTGAGCACCTTTCCGGTACGCACTTTTCAGAGCCAGTACCGGTTTCTAGCACCAGTTCTCATTATTTGGACTTGAAACTCGTTTTACAAGTCCTACATATTATTCTAGTAATTATCATGCACTTACTTTAATTTTCCGGGATACTTTTTCGGTACACATTTATACCTACTAGCAGAACCGGTATCTGCACTTTTCTTCCGAAAAGCGACTTTCAGCCTTCTTAATCACTTACCATAATTATTAAAGCCTCTTAATAATTATTAGGGTCAATTATGGAATAATTTCCTAATTTTGCATAATTAATTAATTAAATACCTTAATTAACGGTGCAGGTTCTTACATTCACCCCACCATTTTAGGATTTTGACCTCAAAATCAGAAACATACCTGGTCGAAACTCGGGGTACTGCCGGAGAAGCTCGTCCTCATGCTCCCAAGTACACTCCTTAGGAGTTCTTCCGGTCCACTGCACCTTGACCATTGGAATGATCTTGCTCCTCAGCTGCTTCTTGCCACGATCGAGAATTCTGAGTGGTCCGACGGGAGTCTTCAGGTTCTCCCGAACCTCCACATCATCCGGTTGCACCACGTGCGACGGATCTGCTATGTACTTCCAAAGCTGAGACACTTGAAACACGTCATGGATGTTAGCCAAGTTCGGAGGCAAGGCAAGCCGGTAGGCAACAGGTCCTACTCTACCAAGGATCTGGGATGGCCCAATATATCGCGGGCTCAGCTTCCTCACTCCGAGTGTCCGACCTACACCAGTGACAGGTGAAAGTCTCACAAACACGTGCTCTCCCTCACTGAACTCCAGCGGACGATGCTTGACATCATAGTAGCTCTTCTGGCGATTCTACGCCTGCTTCAAATTTTCACGGATCATCTGGATCTGCAAGGTGGTATCTTGGACAAAGTCCAAGCCAAAAAGCTCCTTGTCCCCAACCTCAGACCAACAAGTAGGAGTCCGATACCTCCTACCATACAGTGCTTCGTAGGGCGCCATGCCCAAGCTAGCATGAAAGCTGTTGTTGTAAGAAAACTCAACCAACGGAAGGTACCTATCCCATGCCGAGCCCTGCTCCAAAGTGCATGCTCGCAACATGTCCTCCAAGGTCTGGATGGTCCTCTCAGTCTGTCCATCAGTCTGAGGGTGATAGGTGGTACTCAATCTCAACTGCGTACCAAAAGCCTCCTGTAGCGCCTCCTAGAACCGAGATGTGAACTTCGGGTCCCTATCACTAATGATACTCTCGGGCACCCCGTGAAGCGTCACAATCTCGCGGACATAAAGCTTGGCTAACTGCTTTGTAGTGAAGCTCACCTTCACTGGAAGAAAATGGGCAGACTTCGTCAGTCTGTCCACGATGACCCAAATAGAGTCACAACCCGCCTGAGTCTTCGGCAATCCCACCACGAAGTCCATGGAAATACCTTCCCACTTCCACTGTGGTACTTCAAGAGGTTGAAGTTCACCAGACGGTCTCTGATGCTCAATCTTCACCTTCTGGCAAACCAAACACTTGGACACAAAGATAGCAACATCTTTCTTCATGCCCGGCCACTAGAAGTTCTTCTTCGAGTCTTGATACATCTTAGTAGCACCAGGGTGGATAGAAAACTGACCCTTATGGCCTTCTGCCATAACCTCTTCTATCAACGGGCCTCGAGGAACGACAATCCTCTACTGAAACAAAAGCAATCCATCATCATTCCAAGACACACCGTCTTAGTTCTTCACATAATCCAGACACTCTCTCTTAACTTGTGCCTCTTTGATCTTTTCTAGCAGCTCGTTTACAACATCTGTTGCTTCCAACTCGAGAAGTACACTCTCACACGGAGCGGTCACTGCCAAGTTTCGGAACTTCTCAACCACATCAAAGTTACCAAGTAACAAACTGGATGAACTACTGGATTTCCGACTCAAAGCATCAGCTACCACATTGACCTTGCCAGGATGATACCTTACCTCGAAGTCGTAGTCCTTTATGAACTCCATCCATATCCTCTGCCTCATGTTCAACTCCTTCTGGTCGAACATGTACTTCAAACTCTTGTGGTCATTGAACACCACAAACCTCAAACCAAAAAGATAATGCCTCCAAATCTTGAAAGCAAACACAATAGCAGCCAACTCCAAGTCATGAGTCGGGTAGTTCTCCTCATGAGGTTTCAACTGCCTCGAAGCATAGGCAATCACTTTGCCCAACTGCATCAGCACACAACCTAGCCCCTTCCCGGAGGCGTCGGTGTAAAGCTCAATCTCAAGCGCAGGATCAGGAAGAACTAACACAGGTGCAGTAGTCAGTCTCTCCTTCAACTCCTGAAAACAGACCTCACACTCGTGAGTCCACACAAATGGAGTCTCCTTTCGAGTAAGGTGAGTCAATGGCAAAATCGTGGTGGAGAATCCCTTGATGAACCTCCGATAATAACCTGCCAAACCCAGAAAGCTCCTCACTTCCGTAACTGTCTTGGGCCTCTCCCAATCCAGCATGACCTCAATCTTGTTCGGATCCATTACAACTCCCTCAGCAAAAATAACATGCCCAAGAAACTTCACAGACTTGAGCCAGAACTCACATTTGGAAGGCTTCGCATACAGCTTCTTCTCCTTTAGCACTTGCAAAACAGTTCTTAAATGCCCCACATGCTCCTCCTCCGTCTTGGAGTAAATCAAAATGTCGTCAATGAAGACGATCACAAACTGATCCAGGTACGGCTGGAAAATCCAGTTCACGTAATCCATGAACACAACAGGTGCATTGGTGAGACCGAATGGAATCACCAAGTACTCAAAATGACCATATCTCGAGCGAAATGCGGTCTTCGGGACATCCTCCGGCTTCACCCGAATATGATGGTATCCGGACCGGAGATCAATCTTGGAATACACCCAAGCACCCCTGAGCTGATCCAACAGATCATCAATCCGAGGAAGGGGATACTTGTTCTTGATTGTCACCTTGTTCAGCTGCCTGTAGTCGGTGCACAATCGCATTGTCCCATCCTTCTTCTTCACAAAGATAACTGGTGCTCCCCAAGGAGACACACTCGATCTAATGAAATCTTTCGTTGAAAGATCCTCAATATGCTTCTTCAGCTCTGCCAACTCCGGTGGCGACATCCAGTATGGAGCTAAAGAAATCGTCCCCACACCAGGCAACAGATCTCTGGAGAACTCTATCTCCCTCTGTGGTGGAAACTCAGTAATCTCCTCAGGAAACACCTCGAGGAACTCCCTCACCACAGGAATGCCTGCGATGTCCTCCTGTGTACCACTCACCAAACCTCCCAACATGACATAACCAAATGTCCCTGCTCTCAAGGCTCTCCTAGCCTGCAGCAACGAAATGTATGGCGAGGAACTGGCTGTGGAATCACACGGAGACAACACTACACGCTTGGCACAACAGTCAATCATCACACAATTTCTGGACAACCAATCCATGCCCAGAATAACCTCCAAGTTGTCCATCGGCAATCCTATCAGATCCACCGAGAACTCACGGCCATCCCACTGAAACGCCACCTCGCGATGAACAGTGGTAGCATCACATCTTTCTCCGGTGGCGGTGGTCACCGGCAGCGGAGGAGAAAGCACAGACATGGGCAGCTCAAGCCCCACAGCAATCGGGGTAGCAACAAAAGAATGCGTAGCCCCAGAGTCAAACAAAACATCAACAGCTGATGTACCAATCGTAACAGTACCTCTGACAAGGTTCAGAGCTCGATTCGACTGCTGACGATCCAGAGTATAAACTCTACCAGAAGATGGTGGCACTACCGGTGCCGAAGTAGGTGGAAGGGGAACCATCTGAAGTGGCACTGCCTGTACTGCAGTAGCCC
The DNA here is from genome assembly GCF_033153095.1 of Gastrolobium bilobum. Taxonomy (NCBI): domain Eukaryota; kingdom Viridiplantae; phylum Streptophyta; class Magnoliopsida; order Fabales; family Fabaceae; genus Gastrolobium; species Gastrolobium bilobum. Next base: position 228,825 of record NW_026897575.1, read on the forward strand.
TCGCCGTCGCCGAAGGACAGTCTCTGGAGAAGTGGCCCTCCTTGCCGCACTGAAAGCAAATCAACTGGCTGGTAGAGCACGGCCCAAAATGAGTCTTCCCGCATCCCGAACACTTGGGAGCAGGAGGTCTCGCTGCACTCCCCTGAGTAGAAGTCCTCTTGAACTGACTCGGCGCCTGCCGAGCTGCTAACTGTTTACCCTTGCCCTTATTCCCAAACTTCCTGTCTCGCCAAGAAGTGGAACTACCAGCTGCAACCTTCGTCGCCTCAGCAACCTTGGCCTTCTTGGCCTTACTCGAGCTGTAGTAATCTTCAATATCACGACACTGCTGAACCAGTGTCCCAAAGTCTCTAGAAGCAGAACCAGCTAGGTAACCAGCAATATCCTCACTAAGTCCCCTGCGGAACTTAGCAGCCAGAAATGTAGGAGTAGGCCTCGCCATCCTGAAGTGTGCAAACTTCACCAACTGGTTGAACTTAGCCAGGTACTCGTCCACAAACATCGAGCCCTGAACCAATCTGTAAAACTCTCCCTGCTGCCTCTCCTGAGCGTCATAAGGAAAGTACTGACCCAAGAAGAAATCCTCGAACATAGGCCAAGTCATCACATGACCCTGCATCTCGTAGACATGAGAAAGTTTTGTCCACCACTCATGGGCATCGCCCTCCAGCATGTAAGTAGCGAACATCAACTTCTGCGGATCTGTGCACTGCAGACCTGAAATATCTTGTCCAATGCCTGAAGCCAACGTGCCGCAGCAACAGGATCAAAGGATCCATCAAAGGCAGGTGGCTCATGCTTACGAAAAGCATTCAGCCGGCGATCGATCTCATCTCGATCCTCAACAAGAACAGGGACGGTCTGCATGGCCCCCGTAAGGTGACTACCATCTCCCATCTGACTCTGAGAGTCATCCTGCAGACTGGGTAGAGGTGGTGGTGGTGGCGGTGAGGTGGTGGCGGAGGAACATGACCAACATCAGGGCCGTTCCTCATCTCCTCCAACACGTCCTCAGTGGCCTTCCTGTTCGCCTCTCTAACGGCATCTAGCATGGCCTGGTTTTCCATTCTCATGGCCTCCTGGTCGGCTTGTCGGGCCGCCTGCATCTCAGCCAATGCAGCCAGGACAGGATCGGGCCGATCCTCCGAAGTCTCGCGGTTTCTCCCTGGTCTTACCATGATTCTGCACAAGTTACACAAATTATAAGTTGATCAGGCCCACGCAATGTGGTCACCTATGCATTATCATAATAATACTCGACGGAGCAAACACACAAAACAGACACAACCAAACATCCTAATCATTGCAATACATACAGGCTTTTCCCTTGAACTGTTGCTCTGATACCATAAAATGTAACACCCCCTGTATACTCGGAATATTAACTTTACATCGTATTAAGCGGTGCTTAATTAAAAATGCGGAATATTCTTTTTCTTTTCAATTATGACGTCATTATCAATTACCAACTTGATTACTTAATCACTTTCATAAAATAACGCCTGTATGTAAATTGCAATAAGACATCTACTGAAATACCTCAATATATAAATAAAGTGTGTATCTAAATCACGGTATTACATCTCGTAATCTGGACAATATCCTGATACATTATTACAACTCCAAAAGACTCTAGACATAATCAAGACATAACAATACTATGTGTCATGGACAATCCCCATGCTCACCAAATAAACATAGTAAACAACCAGTCTCAACATAAAACTCCATAAACATAACTGAAGCTATAAGCATATAAGCAGCATGCATATCCAGCATTCAACATGGCAGCATAATATAACAGCAATCTAACTCAGCTCCGGCCTCCTACCGCCTGAGGTCTCAATATTACCTGACCCTGAAATAAGCATTCCCCAAACGTGGGGAGAGATCTCTAAACAAGAAATCTCATTAAGACAAGGGGTCCTCAAGGATCTTCCACCCCAAGCTCACTTACATGTGCAATATAAGTTCTAAAAGCATTTATATCATTATCAGTTCCAAAACAATGTAGTGCAACAGATATCTATGGCATGTGTGTAATCACTATCTACTGGTCAGAGAAATGTAGGAATACGTCTATTCCCTACATGTAGTACAAGGAACACCGCTTGCACCTCACCCACAGCCTCACCCTCTTGTGTGTTCTACATACTTAGGCTTACCGTATAGGTGGAACACCTCCATGCATATCAACAAGGCACTAACATACAATAGCTCAACAGCATTTCTAAAACATCAAAAGCATGTAACACAACATGCATATAACCATATCCCCATGGGACATGGTAGAACCACAACATGGCTAAACCGAGGACACGAAAGCTTACCTCTAAGCTAGTTATCCAATGCCACAAGCTCAAAGTCCAATCACAGCAGATCACAATCTTATATGGACCAAATATAAATCAATAAACATGTACCACATGCATACAAATTAAAGACAACGCCTTCTCATTACGTTTTATGTCTTGAAGCTTCTAACAAAGCCACAAGCCCTAAATCACATTATTCTGGCTTAGTCCATTAATAACAGGAGTTCAACTTCATCAATCTAGGGTCCACAAACCCCCAATAGCCTACTGTACACACAACACAGTTACTGTTCTGGGAAATCCCAGAATATCCGGATATTCCTCGGGACCATATCCGGATATGCAATATCCGGATACACAGATTCACATATCCGGATATCCAATATCCAGATATCACAAAATCCCATATCCGGATATCATATCCGGATATCCAATATCCGGATATCTGGTAGACAAATATCCAGATATTTCACAACAGAATGCAGTTTCTGCATTTTCGTTAATATATCCCTTAAAGGTTCCCTTTTTACCGATTTTAAACACCTAATCATGCATTTCTAGGTGTGTTAAGCCTTACCCAACAACAAGTTATCATCTTTTAACCTTAACATGCATCAAGCTTCCATTTTTAAGCCTTAAAACTCAAGTTAAAGGTTGGTGATCGTACCACAGCTCAAAAACAGAGGATAGAGATGCTCTTGGAGCTCAACACAACCCCTCAAGTCTGACTCAAGGATGATGCACGAAAATGAACAAGAAGGTAAGTCTTTCACTCAATAAGAAGGCACCTTGGAGCATCAAAATGCCAACAAAAGTTCACACCCCTCAAGAACAGAAAACACAGCTCTTCAAACTCCCTCACACAGGTTCTCTAACTCAGAAACAGCACCACAATGCAGTCCCAAGGCCAACCCTCACCCTCACCAAGTGTTTAAATGGAAGAACAAGCATCAAAGGTGAATGCTTGCTCAAGAAATGGAGGAGAAAAGGATGAAACAGTGACACAGTCAGACCAGCCACCAAATCCCACGAAGAAGAGGCAGTTTTCTAGGGCATTGTGCCCTTAGTAAGAGTATATATAGCCAAAACTCACTTAAGCATACAGTATTAACTTTAATATCTACTCTTAGCATTTTAATCCCAAACTTTGGATTCTGAAACTACACATTTTTCCAAGAATTATCATATTTTTATTATATTTTTCTGAGCACGTTTCCGGTACGCACTTTTCAGAGCCAGTACCGGTTTCTAGCACCAGTTCTCATTATTTGGACTTGAAACTCGTTTTACAAGTCCTACATATTATTCTAGTAATTATCATGTACTTACTTTCATTTTCCGGGATACTTTTTCGGTACGCATTTATACCGACTAGCAGAACCGGTATCTGAACTTTTCTTCCGAAAAGCGACTTTTAGCATTCTTAATCACTTACCATAATTATTAAAGCCTCTTAATAATTATTAGGGTCAATTATGGAATCATTTCCTAATTTTGCATAATTATTTAATTAAATACCTTAATTAATGGTGCAGGTTCTTACATCGGACTCCTACTGTTGGTCTGAGGTTGGGGACAAGGAGCTTTTTGGCTTGGACTTTGTCCAAAATACCACCTTGCAGATCCAGATGATCCGTGAAAAGTTGAAGCAGGCGCAGAATCGCTAGAAGAGCTACTATGATGTCAAGCATCGTCCGCTGGAGTTCAGTGAGGGTGAGCACGTGTTTGTGAGACTTTCACTTGTCACCGTTGTAGGTCGGGCACTCGGAGTGAGGAAGCTGAGCCCGCGATATATTGGGCCATACCAGATCCTTGGTAGAGTAGGACCTGTTGCCTACCGGCTTGCCTTGCCTCCGAACTTGGCTAACATCCACGACGTGTTTCACGTGTCTCAGCTTCGGAGGTACATAGCAGATCCGTCGCACGTGGTGCAACCGGATGATGTGGAGGTTCGGGAGAACCTAAAGACTCCCGTCGGACCACTCAGAATTCTCGATCGCGGCGAGAAGCAGCTGAGGAGCAAGATCATTCCAATGGTCAATGTGCAGTGGACCGGAAGAACTCCTGAAGAGTGTACTTGGGAGCGTGAGGACGAGATTCTCCGGCAGTACCCCGAGTTTCGACCAGGTATGTTTCTGATTTTGAGGTCAAAATCCTAAAAAGGTGGGGTGAATGTAAGAACCTGCACCGTTAATTAAGGTATTTAATTAATTAATTATGCAAAATTAGGAAATGATTCCATAATTGACCCTAATAATTATTAAGAGGCTTTAATAATTATGGTAAGTGATTAAGAATGCTGAAAGTCGCTTTTCGGAAGAAAAGTGCAGATACCGGTTCTGCTAGTCGGTATAAATGCGTACCGAAAAAGTATCCCGGAAAATTATAATAAGTGCATGATAATTACTAGAATAATATATAGGACTTGTAAAACGAGTTTCAAGTCCAAATAATGAGGACTGATGCCAGAAACTGATACTGGCTATGAAAAACGCGTACCGGATAGGTGCTCAGAAAAATATAATAAAAATATGATAATTCTTGGAAAAATGTGTAGTTTCAGAATCCAAAGTTTGAGATTAAATTTCTAAGTGTATCAATTAAAGTTAATACTGCGTGTTTAAGTGTGAGTTGGCTATTTATACACTTACTAAGGGCACATTGCCCTAGATACCAGATTTTCCTTTGTGAGAGAGGCTGACCAGCTGCTTGAGCATTGTTCCATTTGTCTCCTTCATCTTCTCTTGAGCCATGTTGGGACCTTTGGCATTGATCCTTCTCTTTTCTTCTTGTAAACACTTGGTTGGGGTGCGGGTGAGCATTGTGAGGGTTGTGACCAGCTATTTTCTGAGTTTGGAGGCTGTCTTGGAGTACCTTGAGGGCTGTCTTGTTGACTAGAGTGTTGGGGGGCTTTGTTCTTACCTTGTCATTGCTCCAAGGAGCAATCTTTGTGAAGAAAAGAGTCATCTTGTGGTACATTTTCGTGCATCATCTTTGAGTCAAACTTGAGGGGCTGTGTTGAGTTCCAAGAGCATTTCCCTCCTCTGTTTTTGAGTTGTGGTATGATCACCAACCTTTAACTTGAGTTTTAAGGCTTAAAAATGGAACCTTGATGCATGTTAAGGCTAAAAGATGATCACTTGTTGTTGGGTAATGCTTAACACACCTAGAAATGCATGTTTAAGTGTTTAAAATCGGTAAAAACCCAACCTTGGAAGGATATCTTCACGAAATGCAGTTTCTGCATTCTGTCGTGAAATATCCGGATATCTTCCCGTGAAATATCCGGATATTGGATATCCGGATATGGTGATTTGGATATTCGGATATTAGATATCCGGATATGGGAATCTGTATATCCGGATATTACATATCCGGATATGGACAGTGAGATATCCGGATATTGCATATCCGGATATGTCCCCGTGGAATATCTGAATATTCTGGGATTTCGCAGAACAGTAGCTGTGCTGTGTGTACAGTAGGCTATTGGGGGTTTGTGGACCCTAGATTGATGAAGTTGAACTTCTGTAATTAGCTGACTAAGCCAGAATCATGTGATTAAGGGCTTGTAGCTTTGTTAGAAGCTTTAAGACATAAAACGTAATGAAAAGGCGTTGTCTTTAATTTGTATGCATGTGGTACATGTTATTGATTGATATTTGGTCCATATCAGATTGTGATCTGCTGTGATTGGACTTTGAGCTTGTGGCATTGGATAGCTAGCTTAGAGGTAAGCTTTCGTGTCCTCGGTTTAGCCATGTTGTGGTTCCACCATGTCCCATGGGGATATGGTATATACATGCTGTGTTACATGCTTTTGATGTTTTGGAAATGCTGTTGAGCTATTGTATGTTAGTGCCTTGTTGATATGCATGGAGGTGTTCCACCTATACGGTAAGCCTGAGTATGTAGAACATACAATGGGGTGAGGCTGTGGGTGAGGTGCAAGCGGTGTTCCTTGTACTACATGTAGGGAATAGACGTATTCCTACATTTCTCTGGCCAGTAGATAGTGATTACACACATGCCATAGATATCTGTTGCACTACATAGTTTTGGAACTGATAATGATATAAATGCTTTTTGAACTTATATTGCACATGTAAGTAAGCTTGGGGTGGAAGATCCTTGAGGACCCCTTGTCTTACTGAGATTTCTAGTTTAGAGATCTCACCCCACGTTTGGGGAATGCTTATTTCAGGGGCAGGTAATGTTGAGACCTCAGGCGGCAGGAGGCCGGAGCTGAGTTAGATTGCTGTTATATTATGCTGCCATGATTGGATGCTGGAATTGCATGTTGCTTATGCTTATAGCTTCAGTTTATGTTTATGATGTGTTATGTTGAGACTTGTTGTTTACTATGTTTATTTGGTGAGCATGGGGATTGTCCATGACACATAGTATTGATATGTCTTGAATATGTCTTGAGTCTTTTGGAGTTGTAATAATGTATCAGGATATTGTCCGGATTACGAGATGTAATGCCGTGATTTAGATACACACTTATTTATATATTGAGGTATTTCAGTAGATGTCTTATTGCAATTTACATACAGGCGATATTTTATGAAAATGATTAAGTAATCAAGATGGTAATTGATAATGACGTCATAATTGAAAAGAAAAAGAATATTCCGCATTTTTAATTAAGCACCGCTTAATACGATGTAATGATAACACTACCGGATATATACGGGGTGTTACACCAGTAGTATGACCAGTGCCCTCAACATGGCTCTGGCTCTCCTCCTGCAGACTAGGTGAAGGTGGAGGCGGTGGTGGCGGTGGCGGAGGGAACTGGCCAATAGCAAGACCAGCCCTCATCTCCTCTAACATGACTCTCATCATGGTCATGTTTGCCATTTTGTTTTCCTCGAGGACCTCCTCTGTGGTCCTCCGGTTTGCCTCGCGAACCTCTTCTGCGGCCTTCCGTTTAGCCTCACGAATGGCGTCCATCATTGCCAAGTTGGCCAATCTAGTGGCCTCCTGATCGACTAATCTAGCCGCCTGCATCTCAGCCAATGCAGTCAGGATAGGATCGGGTTGATCCTCAGCAATCTCGCGGGTTCTCCTGGGTCCTACCATGACTCTGGATAAGTTACACAAATTATGAGTTGATCAGGCCCACACAATGTGATCACATATGCATCGTCCTAATAAAAAACCCAACGGAGCAAACACACACGACAAGACACAACGAAGCATCCTAGTTATTGCAATACATACAAGCTTTTCCCTAGAAAGTGCTCTGATACCGTAAAATATAACACCCCGTGTTAACCCGGTTTGTTAACATGTCATCGTATTAAGCCACGCTTAATTTAAAAACGCGAAATATCTTTTTCTTTTCAATTATGACGTCATTATCCTTACCAAGTTAATTACTTAGTTCCTTTTCAAAAACATCACCTGTATGTAAATTGAAAAAGACAGCTAACTGAATACCTCAATATATAAATAACATAAATATGTCCCTAGTCGCGGAACTACAACACGTAGACTGGACAACCCTGATAGTTTATACAACTTAAGCTAAAAAGTACTAACAATAAAGCGGCAGATATAATCAACTGAGCTCCGGCCTCCTGCCGCCAGAGGCATCCAATATAGTCTCAACTCAAATATCATAATAATGACAGAAAACATAAACAACATCCAATATCCAGTCATGTCAGCATACAACATATATAATCAACTGAGCTCCGGCCTCTTGCCGCCAGAGGCATCAGCCCTCAAGTTACCTGAACCTGAAATAAGCGTCCCCAAATGTGGGGTGAGATATCTAAACAAGAAATCTCAGTAAGACAAGGGGTCCTCAAGGATCTTCCTCCCCAAGCTCACTTACATGTGCAATATAAGTTCAAAAGGCAGTTTAACAGTATAAGTTCTCAAAATAGTGCAATGCAACAAATAATCATGTCACGTGTGTTATAACATTTCTACTGATCAGAGAAGTGTAGGAATCCATCTAAACCCACACAGTACTAGCCATTGCTGTACCCGCCCACAGGACCACCCATTGGCCTCCCGTAGGCGTAACACCACATACATATCATAAGCAATTTCATTTAAAAGCTCATTAGCATTTCAATAAAATAGTACATGAAAACACATCATGCATACAACCATCTCCCCATGGGAAATGGTGGAACCAACAATGGCTAAACCGAGGACACGAAAGCTTACCTCTCAAGCAATCAATCCAAACCAAGTCCACAAGTTCAATGTCACCAAACAGCACAATCACATTCTGTTTATATCAGAAATATCATCAATAACCATACTTTAACGATTCATTTCATCATGACACATTTCCTATTTTGTTTACATCTTTTATAGTTCATAATTATCAAGTATTAAGTCCCTCAATTAAAGGTATCATTGTTTCCCAACAATAACACCAACTTCTTAGGCCATCATGCCCAAATGGGGACTTTCCCACGCATAAAATTGGTTTCTGGTCATTTTCACAGGTGGTAATCGATTATCAAGCACATGGTAATCGATTACTGAACTAGGTAACCGATTACCAAAAATATGGTAATCGATTACTGCACATGGTAACCGATTACCAACAAAAGGTAATCGATTACCACCTGGGCAGAACAATTTTCTGCAGAATTTTTCTGCACAATCCGAAGCAAAACTGGCTCCCCATGATTCAAGGTTCGGCTTTGACCCAAAACAGATGTTCATTATCACTTATTAACCCTAGATTAACAACCTTAAGCTTGAATGATTAAAGTTATCTCCTTTCATGACACAAACAAGCTATTTTCATGAAATTTCAAAGAGAATGTTCAAGGTATACCTTTGGAGGCTCAAACTCAGCAGAAAATAGGCTCTTGGAGCTCTCCAAACTAACCCAAAACTCAGGTTCAACAAAGCCACAAAAATGTATCACAAGGTTAGACCTTTCTTCATCAAAATGGCACCATGAAAGCACAAAATGGCATGGAGATGGTTGCTACACCTCACAACCTCCAAGACAACAGCTCCCTCACTCAACACAACACCCACTTAGAAATGGTTGGACGTTCACCCACCCAAGGCTAGAGCACACTCTTATAAGCAACTTTGGTGAAGGAACTAAGTGGAAAGGTACTCTCTTGGAGCTTCAATGGAGGAGAGAAGGTGGGAGAAGGTGGCTGCCTCCCTAGGTTCAAAAAATGTTATGTAGAAGATGAAGGGCTGACCTAGGATCATGTGCCCTTGGGTATTTATAGGCGCGCTTAAGTTTAATCGCGCAGTATTAGTGTTAATAGCTACGCTTATCTTTTTAATCTCAAACTTGGGATTCTGAACCTAGCCATTTTTCTAGGATTTGTCATATTTTTATATTAATTTTTCGCAACACTTTTTCGGTACGCGTTTTAACACTGACAGTATTAGTTCTGACATCAATTCTCATTATTTTGACTTCAAACTTGTTTTACAAGTCCTATATATTATTTTAGGAATATTCATGTACTTATTATAATTTTTCGGGATACTTCACCATTGTTAATCACTTTCTATATTTATTTAAGCCTCATAATAATTATTAGGGTCAATTATGGAATTATTTCCTAATTTCACATAATTAATTAATTAACTTCCTTAATTAACGGTGCGGGTTCTTACACATGTGATATCTGCGGAGCACGTGTTTTGATCTTTGATGAGACCTGGGTTCCTTTGCTTGCGCAATAGCACCATTGTTGTCACAATACAACTGTATGGTCTCACTAACGCTGGGAACCACCCCAAGTTCAGTGATGAACTTCTTGATCCACATCGTCTCCTTAGCTGCTTCTGAAGCTGCTATATATTCAACCTATGTCATTGAATCTACTATAGTCTCTTGTTTGGAAATTTCCCAAGTCATTGCTCCACCATTTAAGGTGGATACGAACCCTGATTGTGATTTACAATCATCTTTGTCACTTTGGAAGCTAGCATCAGTGAACCCTTTCACTGCTAGCTCATTAACTCCACCATACACCAGAAACATATCCTTAGTCCTTCTCAAGTACTTTTGCAGATTGTTTTGACTGTTGTCCAGTGACCCTCTCAAGGGTCTGCTTGGTACTTGCTCGTTATGCTTAAAGCATAAGAGACATCTGGTCTTGTACAGATCATGGCATACATGATGGATCCGATAGTCGAAGCGTATGGTATCTCACTCATGCGATCCTTCTCTTGTTGTGTCTTAGGAAACATAACCTTAGAAAGATGCACACCACGATTGACAGGACAAAAACCCCTTTTTGACCCTTCCATACTAAATCTCCTTAGTATTTTATGAATGTACGTAGATTGGGATAATTACAGTAGCCTCTTAGTTCTATCTCTATAGATCTTTATACCCAGTATATAGGCTGCCTCTCCCAAATCTTTCATGGTGAAGCTTTCAGAAAGCAACTCCTTAATTTTTTGAAGTGTAGGGATGTCATTCCTTATCAGAGTATGTCATCCACATAAAACACCAAGAAAATAACATTTCTCCCACTAATCTTCTTGTAAACACAAGACTCATCCTTGTTCTTGATGAAACCGTTACTCCTAGCAATCTCATCAAAATGAATGTTCCAACTTCGTGATGTTTGCTTTAGCCCATATATTGACCTTTGAAGTTTGCATACCATATACTTATGGCCTTTGGATTCAAAACCTTCAGGTCGTGTCATATACACCTCATCCTTCAAGAACCCATTCAAGAAGGCATTCTTGATATCCATTTGCCAAATTTCATAATCATTATATGTTGCTATAGCTAGCATGATCCGAATAGATTTCACCATGGCAACAGGTGAGAAAGTCTCGTCATAGTCAACTCATTGTCTTTAACGATATCCTTTCGCAACCAACCTAGCTTTATAGGTTTGAACGTTGCCATCGGCATCAGTCTTTTTCTTAAAGACCCATTTACATCCAATAGGAACCATTCCTTCTGGATGTGGAACCAAGGTCCATACCTGGTTTTGATGCATCGAGTCTATTTCAGACCTCATGGCTTCAAGAAATTTGGAGGAGTCAACATCCTTGACTCTCTCCTCATAGTTACAAGGTTCGTCATCCTTAACGGTTTGCTGATTCTCAATAACATAACTGTACCTCTCAGGTGGTTGACTAACCCTAGTAGACCTACGAAGTTGTGTGTTTACTTCTCCATTGGAGAACGTCGCTTGCGGAGCAGACTCGGGTTCCTTAATCTATTCTTGTGGGCTTTGAACTTCTTCAAGTTCAATTTTACTCCCACTGGCTCCTTGAGAAAGAAGATCCTCTGATGTCAGCGCTTTGACATATGCTGGAGATCCCCAAACCTTGAGGTAGCTCAAGTTTGGTCTTCTACGAGTCCATATCTCATATGAAGTGGTCTGAACAGATTTAGAAGGTACCCTATTCAGAAGGTATGCTGCAGTGCTTAAGGCATACCCCAAAATGATTTTGGGAGTTTTGTCTCACTCATCATGGACCTAACCATATCTAATAAGGTTCGGTTCCTCCTTTCGGATACACCATTTGGGTGTGGCGTGTAAGGCACAGTAAACTGTGAGAGAATCTCATTCTCCTTTAGATAATCTTGAAAATCGTTGCTCAGATATTCGCCACCACGATCTGATCGTAATGTCTTAATCATCTTGCATCGTTGTTTCTCTACTTCACTCCTATACTCCTTGAACTTTTCAAAAGCTTTAGATTTATGTCTTATCAGGTATACATACCCAAATCTTGATTTATCATCAGTAAAGGTAATAAAGTAGGAATATCCACCTCTAGCCTCGACAGACATTGGACCACATACATCAGAGTGAATGAGTCCTAATAACTCACTAGCCCTATGACTCTTAAGCCTTTTGGACTTGGTCTGAGTCATTTTTCCAGCTAGACAAGACTCACAAGGTCCATAGGATTCTAAATCCATGGAATCTAGGTGTCCATTTGCATGTAGCCTAGAGAGTCTTGTTTTGTTTATGTGTCCTAGTCTACAATGCCAAAGATAAGATTTATTATCTATCCTAGGTCGTTTCACATTCACATTGAGGACTTTATTTTCCATTTCTAGAACATATAAGCCATTTACCAAAGAAGCAGTAGCAAAAACCAATATCATTCATAATGATAGAAAAATCACTACTCTTAATAGTAAATATAAAACCATCTCGTTCTAAACAAGAAATAGAAATAATGTTTCTAGAAATGTTAGGAACATAAAGACAATTCTTCAAATGCAGCATAAGCCCCGTACACGAAACAAGGTCAACATCTCCAATAGCCAATGCAACAACTCTTGCTCCATTCCCAACTCGAAGATCCACCTCGTTCTTGTCAAGCTTCCTCGGATTCCTTAGCACCTGCAACATATTACAGATGTGAGAACTACAACAGGTATCCAATACCCATGAAGCTGGGTTAGCACGAGAAAAATTAACCTCAATATGTAAATACCTGAGGTAGAAGCATCACCATGCTTCTTTTCTATTACACCTTTGATGTAGTCAGGACAGTTCCTCTTCCAATGGCCTTTCTTGCCATAATGGAAGCATTCAGTGTCATTTTTATCCTTGCTCTTACCTCTGGTCTTGCCCAGCTCCTTATTGTACTTTCCTTTGGGCTTGAGAGGATTGGGCTTCGCAAGCGCTTTCCTTTTACCCTTATCCTTGCTCTTGGAAGACCCACCAATAAGAAGAGCTTGTGTCTTATCCTTTTTGATAGACACCTCAACAGTAGTTAACATGCTTAACAACTCAGGCAGTGTAACATTCATCGAATGCATGTTATAGTTCATAAAGAATCCACTGAAAGAAGAAGGAAGTGATGATAGAACTAAGTCATTAATTAATTCAGCATCCATTATGAAGCCTAGACCCTCTAGCTTCTCAATGAGCGCTATCATCTTCAGGACATGGCGGTTAAAAGACATGCCTTCAGTCATCTTGCATAGGAACAATTCCCTAGAGGTCTCATACCTCTCATGCTTATCCTTCTTATTATAAAACTCCTTGAGATGAAGGATAATGGAGGGGGCATCCATATGCTCGTGCTGTTTATGCAGCTCGGGTGACATACATGATGCAACAAGCCAACACATTATCATCCATGTGTTGCTTGTGGGCCTCGAAATCAAATTCTGCAAACCTATCTTCCCCTGCCTTAGGCACAATAGGTAAAGCAACGTCAAGGACATAAGCAACTTTTCCGGCCCGCAGAACAATTCTGACGTTCCGATACCAGTCCATGAAATTAGGACCGGTTAACTTGTTCGTTTCGAGAATAGTACGCAGAGACAAATGACCCGACATATTAAGCTGAATAGGATGTAAAAATAGAATAGTTAATATTGTTATAAATAGACCATATTATTAAAGACTTCAAATAAATGGCCCCTCCCACTATTTTGTCTAAGTCAATGACCCTTTTCCTTATTGACCTAGGGCTATTCTTCTTAAGAATTTCCGGAGTAGGTTAAGAGAACGACTGTTTCCTTTAATCCCCATCTGAGACCGCAAGATCAAATTAAATGATGGGTTGATCATTATCAACAGTATCTCATAGCTTCTCTTAACATCAGGTTGACAACTCCTTGTCACTTAGTGGTGCATCTCATGCAACCAACCTGTCACTATTGCCCCAAGTACATAAGCTCGGCTGAGCCTGCAACTTATGCACCCGATCAAGCACAAACCACCATCCTAAGTGTCTCTACACTTCAAGCACTCATCTTACCCAACAAAATAGTGGGTCCCAACTGAGTTGTAGAGCACCACCACGTCGAAGGGATTCAATTTGTACCGACGGTGGGAGACAATCATGCACTTAATAATTGTTCCTTTTAAGGGGTTCCTTTTCTTTTATTAGGGATTTACCAAGTCTCATCAAACGCGCATATTGTACTATCATGCTAGTCGTTGCCCTATGTCATCCATCTACAGCATAATATATACTAGTCGCTTTTGGACATGCATAATAGAAATATACATACGCGATTTTATGACATGCATACTAGTCGCTTTGACATACACGCATACATTCATAGGCACATGAGGAGCACTTGAGGATTGTGTTGCAAGTGCCTAAGGAGAAGAAGCTTTACGCAAAGCCTTCTTAAGTGTGAGTTTTGGCTCAAGTCAGTGAAATTCCTTGGGCATGCGATTTCTGCAGGAGTTGCCGTAGATCCGAACAAGATTGAGGCAGTGTTAGATTTGGAGAGGCCCAAAATAGTTACAGAAGTGAGGAGTTTCTTGGGTTTGGCAGGTTACTATAGAAGGTTCATTGAGGGATTCTCCAAGATGGTATTGACCACTTACTATAGCAGGTTGAGCTTTATTGTGACGCTTCTAAGAAGGGGCTGAGTTGTGTGTTGATGCAGACTGGTAGAGTTATTGCTTATGCTTCGAGGCAGTTGAAGCCTCATAATGAGAACTACCCGACTCATAATTTAGAGTTGGCTGTGATTGTTTTTGCCTTTAAAATTTGGAGGCAATACCTTTATGGCATGAAGTTTGCAGTGTTCAGTGACCACAAGAGTTTAAAGTACCTGTTTGACCAGAAGAAGCTGAACATGAGACAAAAGAGATGGATGGAATTTCTGAAGGACAACGACTTTGAGTTGAAGTACCACCTTGGCAAGCCAATATGGTAGCAGATGCTTTGAGTCATAAATCTTTGAGTCTATCCAGTTTGATGATGGGTGACTTTGATGTCATCGAAAAGTCTCAGGATTTGACAATGACCTCTTTGTTTGGGGGTGCACTTCTTGAGATGAAAACTGTGAGAGTTGAAAATGAGCTGATGTAGAAGATTAAAGAGGCGCAAGTGCAAAGAGAGTGCCTTGACTATGTTAAGAACCAAGATGGTGTGTCTTGGAATGAGGACATATTGTTAATGTTCCAGAAGAGGATTGTAGTTCCTAGAGGTCCATTGACTGAGGAGATGATGTTAGAGGCTCATAAGGGCCAACTCAATATCCACCATAGGGCTACAAAGATGTACCAAGACTTGAAGAGGAATTTCTGGTGGCCAGGCATGAAGAAGGACATAGCATTCTATGTGTCCAAGTGTTTGATTTGTCAGAAGGTGAAGATTGAACACCAAAAACTGTCTGGTAAGCTTCAATATCTTGAGATACCTAGTGGAAGCGGGAGAGCATTTCCATGGACTTCGTAGTGGGACTGCCTAAGACTCAGGCTGGATATGAGTCTATTTGGGTCATTGTGGACAGATTGACTAAGTCTGCCTATTTTCTTCCGATAAGCGTGAGCTTCACTACTGATCAGTTGGCCAGGCTATATGTCCACGAGATGGTGAGGCTTCACGGCGTGCCCGAGAGTATCATTAGTGATAGGGACCCGAAGTTCATATCTCGATTCTGGGAGGCGCTGCAGGGAGCTTTTGGTACTCAGTTGAGATTGAGTACAACCTATCACCCTCAGACTGATGGAAAAACTGAGCGGACCATCCAGACTTTGGAGGACATGCTGAGGGCTTGCACTTTAGAGCAAGGCTCAGCATGGGCATGCACCCAACGAGGCACTGTATGGTAGGAGGTGTCAGACTCCTACTTGTTGGTCTGAGGTTGGAGATAGAGAGTTATTTGACTTGGACTTTGTTCAAGAGACCACCCAGCAGATCCAGATGACCAGAGAGAAGCTGAAGCAAGCACAGAATCTCCAGAAGAGCTACTATGATAACAAGCATCGACCGCTGGACTTCAGTGAGGGTGAGCACGTGTTTGTGAGACTTTCACCTGTCACCGGTGTTGGTCGGGCCCTCGGAGTGAGGAAGCTTAGCCTTAGATTCATTGGGTCATACCAGATACTTGGTAGGGTAGAACCTGTTGCCTACCGGCTTGCCTTGCCTCCAAACTTGGCAACATCCACGACGTGTTTCACATGTCTCAGCTTCGGAGATATATAGCGGTCAGCGGATCCTTCACACTTGGTGTAACCAGATGATGTGGAAGTTCAGGAGAACTTAAAGACTCTCGTCGAACCACTCAAGATCCTCGGTCGTGGCGAGAAGAAGCTTAGGAGCAAGATCATTTCCATGGTCAAAGTGCAATGGGAAGGAAGAACTCGAGAGGAGTGTACTTGGAAGTGGGAGGACGAGCTTCTCCGGCAATACCCCGAGTTTAGGAAAAAGGTCGGGCATCGCGATCAGTCCTCTGTCCTACTACAGGTGCCACGAGTCTCTAATTTTGCGGACAAAATATTTAAAAGGTGGGATGAATGTAAGAACCTGCATCGTTAAATTAGAAAATTAAATGATTAAATATGAATTTAGGAAATAATTCCATAATTGACCTTAAATAAATATGGTAAGGTTAGAATAATTAGCACAAGGGATTAATAATGCTGAAAGTCGCTTTTCTGAAGAAAAAAAAAGTGCAGATACTGGTTCTGCTTCACGGTATAAATGCATACTGATGAAGTATCCCAGAAAATTATAATAAGTGTATGAATATTCCTAGAATAATATATATGACTGGTATGTTAAGTTTGGAGTCGAAATAATGAGAACTGACGTCAGGACTGATACTGGCTACGTAAAAACGCTTACCGGCAAAGTGCTGCAAAAATTATAATAAAAATATGAAAAATCCTAGAAAAATAGCTAGGTTCAGAATATGAAATTTGATATTAAAATGATTAGTGGAGCTATTAGTGCTAACATCGACGGATTAAACTTAAGCAGACTATATATAGGCTTGGCACAAAGACCTAGGTCAGTTCCTATTGTCTCTACGTGAGTTTTTCTGACTCGTTGGCTGTGGCCACCTTGCAACCTTCATCTTTCTCCATATAAATTCCTCAAGACACCACTTTTATGATGGATTCTTCATCTCTAGCTTTGTAAACACTTAGTATTAGGCCTTGTGGGAGTGAGAGGCTCTTGTTGCTGAGTGTTTGGCTGTTGTGTGTTGTGGTGAGGGGCTGTGTTCTTCAGTTATTGTTGAGGAAGCCATCTACATGTCATTGGAGGCTTCAAGAAGCCATCTTTAAGTGTAAAAGACCAAGCTTGTGTGTGTCAAATTCGTGGCCTTGCAAAGTCTGAACCTTTGAGCTGTGTGGGAGCTCCAAGGGCACCCTTTTGCTTCTATTTGACCCTTCGGGGTACATTCCTTAACTTTGCTAATGAGATTCTATGATAAATATCAAGTCTTGGCATGTAATATTAAAGGATTAAGTAACCAACATCATCGCTGACCTAAATGTGTCTAAAAATGCATGCTTGGGCGTTGGGGAGTGTTAAAAATGGAACCTTGATTGGATATCTTCGCGAAATACAGAAACTGCATTCTGTCGCGAAATATCCGGATATGATATCCGGATATAGGGTTGGTGATATCCGGATATGGCCCGTGAAATATCCGTATATTCTGGGAATTTCGAGTTATGGATCTGTTCTGTCCAAACAGAAGTGGTGATTGGGTTTCTGGATCCTATATTGGTCAATATGAACCTCTGTAATAAATCAATTAAATCAAAATCACTTTGATTAAGGGCTTATGGCTTTGGGAGAAGCCTAAAGAGCACTAACGAAAAAGGAAATGTTGTCATAATGAAATGAACCTTTAGAGTATGAATACTGATAATATTTCTGTTATAAACAGACCGTGAGTGTGCTGTTTGGTGACCTTGGGCTAGTGTGGACTTTGGCTAGGATTGTTAGCTTGCGAGATAAGCTTTTGTGCCCTCGGTTTTTCCCATTGTTGGTTTCACCATACCTCATGGGGGGATGGTTTATATGCATGATGTGCTTTTATGAAATGATGTGATCATTACTGAAATGCTATTGAGTTGTTTTAGTTGAGTGCAAGTGCCATATGATATGTATGTGGTGTAACACCTAGACGGTAAGCCTGAGTATGTGGAGACATACAAGATGGTGAATTTGTGGGTGAGGTACAAGCAGTGTTCCTTGTACTGTAGGTTGTAGACGTATGTAATCCCTACATGTTTATTTCTCTGGCCAGTAGGATTATTACACACATGACATGGATATATACTGCATTGCACAGATTATGGAAATGATTTTATTATACTATTTTGGAACTTATATTGCACATGTAAGTGAGCTTGGAGCGGAGAGATCCTTGAGGACCCCTTGTCTTACTGAGATTTCTTTTTAGAGATCTCACCCCGTGTTGGGGCACATTTTCTGGATCAGGTACCTCGGGGGTCGAGACCTCGGGCGGCAGGAGGCCGGAGTTGACCTGACTGATGCATGCTTGACGATTTAGTTAATTTGCATGATTACGCCTGATTTTCCTGTTATGACTATTTTATTGAGACTTAATGTTTATACTGTTTATTTGGTTAGCATGGGGTTGTCCATGCCACATAGATTTCAGACTTGTTGGTTTATGTTCTAGTGCTACTTATGTATTTGGATTTGGTCCGGTCTACGTGTTGTAGTTCCGTGACTTATTACTATATGTTATGAGGTATTTTAGTTAGTTATTTATTGCAATTTACATACAGGCAATATTTTGAAAATAGAATAAGTAATCAACTTGGTTAATAATGATGACGTCATAATTGAAAAGAAAAAGTTAGCTTCTGCATTTATTTAGCTGCACTATTACCATTGTATGTTTAATACGCCGGGTGCACACGGGGTGTTACAGAAAGCTTATCTCGCAAGCTAACAATCCCAAGCCAAAAGTCCACACCAGCCCAAGGTCACCAAAAAGCACAATCACAATATGTTTATATCCGAAATCTTATCAACTTACGTAATCTAGAAGTTTATTTCAATATAACAACGTTTCCTTTTTCGTTTCATGCTCTTAGGCTTCTCCCAAAGCCATAAGCCTTTAATCTAAGTGATTCAACTTAGTTAACTTATTACAGAGGTTCACATTTACCAATCATGGTCCAGAAATCCAATCTACACTTCTGTTTGGACAGAACGGTGCACAACTCGAAATTCCTAGAATATCCGGATATTTCACGGGGGCATATCCGGATATCCATATCTTGATATCTCAAACCCATATCCGGATATTTCGAGACAAGATGTAGTTTCTGCATTTCGCGAAGATATCCCTTCAAGGTTCCGTTTTTAACACTTCTACATGTCCAAGAATTCATTTTTACATATATTTAGACCAGTGCTCATGCTAGTTACTTAATCATCTCATTTAACATGCCAAAACTTGACCTTTAACATAGAAAACTCATGAATAAAGGTGGTGGTGCATACCAATGGCTCCAAACAGAGTAAATGAGTGGTCTTGGAGCCTTCCACCAACCCCTACAGCTCAGCCACTACCAAGCCACAAATTTGATTTCACAAGTTGGGTTCTTTCCTTCACAAGGTGACTTCTTGGACCAATAATATGCAAGAGAATGGCTTTTACCACAACAACTCAGTGGACAGCCCTCAATCCTCACACACAGAGGTTGTAAACTCAGAAATGTGCAGCAACACTCTCTCACAAGGCTAGCTCTCACTCATCAATGGTATTTTGGTGGAGAAAATGTGAAGAAAGGTGATCACTGTAAGAACCCGCACTGGTAATTAAGGAATTTAATTAGATTAAATACAAATATATGAAATAATTCCATAATTGACCTTAAATAAATATGGTAAGGTTAGAATAATTAATATAAGGGCTTTATAATGTTGAAAGTCGCTTTTCTGACGAAAAGTGCAGATACCGGTTTTGCTCCACGATATAAGTGCGTACCGATGAAGTATCCTGAAAAGTTATAATAAGTACGAGAATATTCCTAGAATAATATATAGGACTAGTAAAATAAGTTTGAAGTCAAAATAATGAGAACTGGCATTAGGACTGATAACAGCTACATAAAAGCGCGTACTAGCAAAGTGCTCCGAAAAATAAAATAAAAATATGACAAATTCTAGAAAGATGGCTAGGTTCAAAATCTAAAGTTTGAGATTAAAATGATTAGCGGAGCTATTAGTGCTAATACCGACACTTATAACTTAATGAGACTATAATGCTTAGTGGCACATAATTTTAGGGCAATTGCCACCCTTCTTACGTAGAGTTTTCTGATCTTCATGGCTGCCATGAGCTCCCTTCTGTAGTTCTTGCCACCTTTTCTTCAAAAACCCAACTTTCTTCATCATTTCTTCTTCTTTGAGTTGGCCAACCTTGCTACAACTTGAAAGGGGCCACATTGAGGCAGAAAGTTACTTGCTTGGGTGTGTGGTAGCTACTGACTTGGGGGTTTGGGGACTGCCTCTGAGTTTGGGTGGTGTGAGAACCATTGCTTTGGTTGTGGAAGCTCCAATTAGTGAGCTTTGTGAAGAAAAGACCTATCTTGAAGCTCATTTTCGTGGACCTTTGGAGTCAGCACCTTGGGACTGGTTTGAGAGCTCCAAGAGCACTCTTATGTTCTGTTTTGGGCTTTGGGGTATGTCCTTGAACCTTTTATCATGAGTTTCTTTGATAAAAGTTGAGTCTTGGCATGTAAAACGATTATGTTAAGTAACCAACATGAACACTAAGTTAAAGGAGTGTAAAAATACATGTTTTAACGTGTATGAGTGTTAAAAGAGGAACCTTGGAAGAGATATCTCGCGAAATGCAAAAACTGCATTCTGTCACGAAATATCCAGATATGATATCCGGATATTAATATCCGGATATGGGCATATCCGGATATTCTGGGAATTTTGAGATGGTCACTGTTCTGTTCATGCAGAATGGTATTTTGGGTTTGTGGACCCATAATTGGTTGAATTGAACTTATGTAATAATTGAACTAAGAAAGAATCACTTAGATTAAGGGCTTATGGCTTTGGGAGGAGCCTAACGGCATGAAACATAAAAGGAAACGTTGTCGTTATGTCATGAATTATTAGATTATAAATATTGATATGATTGTTGGTATAAACAGATTGTGAGAGTGCTATTTGAGGACCTTAGACTGGGTTGGACTCTTGAGTTGGATAATTAGCTTGCGAGGTAAGCTTTCGTGTCCTCGGTTTTGCCCATTGTTGGTTCCACCATACCTCATAGAGGGATGGTTTATATGCATGATGTGTTTTAATGAAATGATGATTATTGAAATGCTATTGAACTATTAAGTGCAAGTGCCTTATGATATGCATGTGTTGTTCCACCTAGACGGTAAGTCTTAGTATGTAGCGTCATACAAGATGGTGATTCTATGGTGGGTACAAGTAGCGTCTTGTACTATTGTAGGTTGTAGACGTATGTAATTCCTACATCTTCTTTGGCCAGTAGGATTCTGACACACATGACATGATTATATGCTGCATTGCACTGATTTTGGAACTTATATTATTACATTGCTTTTGAACTTATATTGCACATGTAAGTGAGCTTGGGGTGGAGAGATCCTTGAGGATCCCTTGTCTTACTGAGATTTCTTTTTTAGAGATCGCATCCCACGTTTGGGGCACATTTTCTGGTTAAGGTACCTCGGGGGTTGATACCTCGGGCGGCAGGAGGCAGGAGCTGAGTTTAGATATATGATGTTGTGCCGTTATGCCTGGCTATTTATCATGATTTATTGCCATTATGCTGCTATTTGAGTTATGACTATGTTGGGCTTTGTTGCCTTATTTGGTGAGCATGAGGATTTTCCATGCCACATTGATTATGCTTTGTTCATTTAGACTAATGTTGTGTAATGAATCATGATTTTGTCCGGACTACGTGTTGTGGTTCCGTGACTAGATACACATTTATATATGAGGTATTTCAGTTAGCTTTTATTGCAATGTACATACAAGCAATGTTTTGAAAAAGGATTAAATAATCAACTTGGTTAATAATAATGACGTCATAATTGAAAAGAAAAAAATCAGCTTCCACATTTTATTGAGCTGCGCTTAATACTGTAATATGATAACAAACTGGGTATACAGAGGTGTTACATTTTATGGTATCAGAGCACTTTCTAGGGGAAAAGCCTGTATGTATTGCAATAACTTAGGATGTTTTGCTATGTGTTTTGTCTGTTGTGTTTCTTTCGGGTTTTACTATGATGATGCATGTGTGACCACATTGTGTGGGCCTGATCAACTCATTCTTTGTGTAACTTGTGCAGAGTCATAGTACTACCTCGAATGGACCGAGAGACGAGAGAGGGTCAGCCTAACCCGATCCTGGCTGCATTCGCTGAGATGCAGGAGGCTCGACAAGCCGACCAGGAGGCCATGAGAGAGGCAAATCAGGCTATGCTAGATGTCATGAGAGAGGCGAACAGGAAAGCCACTGAGAATGTGCTGGAGGCAAACCGCCTAGCGAACATGACCATGATGAGGGTCATGTTGGAGGAGATGAGGACTGTGAAGCAGAACCAGTATCTGCACTTTTCAGGGTATTCATACACTTATTATAATTTTTTGGGATACTTCACCGGTACGCACTTATACCATGAAGCAGAACTAGTATCTACACTTTTCGTCAGAAAAGTGACTTTAAGCGTTATTAAACCCTTATATTAATTATTTAAGTCCTCACATAATTATTCAAGGTCAATTATGAAATTATTTCTCAATTTCATAATTAAGTTATTTAAATTCCTAATTTAACTGTGCGGGTTCTTACAGTTTCTATCTAAACTGGGCCATGATCAAGACAAGTACGAGCTGAAGTGTTACAATCAAAGTGCAATTTATCTTGCAAAAAACATGACCTATCACTCCCGCACTAAGCACATTGACGTGAGGTATCACTGGATCAGGGATGTGGTGGAGGATGGACAGCTCGCACTTGGCAAAGTGCACACCAACCTGAATTGGTTCGATATGATGACAAAGTCTGTACCAGCAAGAAAATTCGAAGACTGCTGTGAAGGTGTCAGACTGATGCTAATCCCGACGCATTGAAGTCGAAAGGGGGAGATTTGTTGGGAGTTATTACTCCTTCAATGCTTGGCTCAAGTCCCAAGAGGTTGGAACTCTCCATTTTTGGTGCAAGGCCCAAGGGTCATAATCTTTGAGTGATTCAATGTATCTCCATAAATGAAAGTGCAAGGCTCAAGGGACACATCCTTTGAGTGGTTCACTGTCTAGAATCATCTCCCTCCCTATATAAGCTTGTAGTGTGCGAGGCTTAGAGATATGAAGAAATGAGATATGAAAAAGAATCTGAATACCTCTAGAGAGAAGTTTAAGTGAGACCTCTTTAGAAAAGTTTGATATTACATCCATTGTAGGAGACATTTGATTGTACTTCTAGTGAAATACTAGGAATGTTTGACTCTTGTAACCCATTATTCTTATAATGGAAGTTTGATTCTGAACTAGTGTCCTGTGGGTTTTTACTTCTCCGTATTGGAGAAGGTTTTTTCACGTTAAACAAATTGCATGTGTTCTTCTCCAGCTCTCTCCTCTTGCATTTTACTGTTTCACTTCCGCAATTGACTTGAGAGTCCGACTTGACCCAACATCTTCCTACTTGACAAAGCATTTGAAAATAATTACCTATATGCTAACATTTGAAAAAAAAAAATCTTTCTTAATCTTACTTGGAAGTTGTCTGCATTGCAGGGATATTGGATTACAAATTTCACCCGAGACAACCCGTGGTTATTTAAGTCTAGTGCTGATAAATTGGTTAAACTTTACTGTCGTTAAGATAAATACGGATATTCTACTAAACACATGGTTGTGATAGGCAGATAACATCAAGTAAGGAAGCCCGTAACTTCACCAAATTTGTTCCTCCATTAAATATAAAGCACTTTGCAGTTTTGACATTATTTGTGAGTTAGATCATGAATTATTGTAGATATATTTCCATCTTCTCTTACAATTCAATTTTACAATTTAATTCAGTTGGATCAAAATATCTCTATGTTCTCTTAAAATAATGTGGTATTGAAATTTAGTTTGGATCTCTTCTATATTAAAATCAAAACTTGGCCAAATTTATAGGCCTTGTTTCTATTAACATAATTTGATTGAAATTTATCTCATGAGATTGATTTTCATGTATTATAATATACTTTTTTTAAAAACAATTGTAGAGATTTTGAATAATTAAAATAGAATTTAATGTATAAATAAGTTAAAAGAAAAAAAAATTAAAAAGTATATAAAATTATACTATAAAGAATATTTTCGTCTATTTGTATCACATCAAGGCGCTACCTGATTGACTTCAAATACATAATAAGATAACCATTGTACATCAAACATCATTCTTTATGTTATTTGATGAAGCTTCATGGCAAGCTAACATCATTCTGTTACTCTTTATGTAGATACCTCAACAAAAATAAGTCATTAACAAAAATTTCGATTATTAATAACTATATAAACAATCCAATTAAATGATCAATATGGGGCCTGTCGTGTTGCCTGCCATTTAGGTGTGGATGGGAATTGAATAAAATAGAGGTGTGTCCTTTAGTTTAAGGGTTTTATAAGAGTTATGTTGTAGGAAAAGTGATTGTGTAATGTTATAGAGATTCGTTTTGTGCCGTAATTTCTTTTATTTTATTTTTTCTTCAAAAAGTGTGGGTCCCACAAAATGTTGTGTCTGTAGGAAAGTTTGTTGTGTCATGTTAAATTACAAATGCAAATCCCTTAGTTTAATGATTCTTCAGCGACAAGTTGGACAAACTTTTGTGTAAAAAAGAAACCATATCCTGATTATAGATCATAGCACGCATCAGCGTATGGTGTTGGGAATCAAGTATAGGATATGATATATATGGTTATGGATTTGGTTTTCTTTTGGTTCAGAAGAACCAGCAATGATTCGTCATTTTACTTTGGTATTGAAAGTGGAGGAATCATCACTCATGGGGTGTAATACAGAGAACCTAAACACAATAATTGATCAGTCACCACCCACTTACGCAAGCATCTTGGCTCAACATGTCCTTTTAATCTGTTTAATTATCGGGACTTCTTGGTGAGATTTATAAGTTTTAAAATGCTATAAAGTAAATTTGGATTAGTTTTCACTTAAGCAACTTTCCATGGAAACTAAATCTAGCTCGAAATATGTATAAAAATAATAATAATAATAATTCTAGCTCGAAATGGTTGGGGTTGTTCGTGAAGCGTAAGCTTTACTTAACCCATAAAATGTTTGATTTGAAATATCCAACTTTCTTCTACTTTATTTAATAACGAATCTACAACGAATATTATAGGAAATGTCTATAAACAATATTTACTGATGCTTAGACGTTTTCGAATTTAATATAGACTTGATGTATGTTTTCCGTTAATTGGGCGTGGAGCTTTATTGTTTGTATTGACCCGAGAGGGGATCGCAGTTCGTGTGGAACTTGCGAGCTATCTGTTAAATTATTGTATCTATCAGGTTATTGTATGTGTTGGAACCATGTTCCCAGTTATCCGAAATACAGCTGTTATGTTGTCCTTAAGACTCCGTCAAGAATGACACTTGATGTCATATCCTGATGGTCAACGGCCACTAGTGATGGCCAATGATTTTATTTAGTATACTTAGATGTTAATTTTTCGCGAATGCGGAACGCTGTGAAAATGTTTTAGAAAATGATTTGGAAAAAGTTTACTCGTATTTTTATAAGACGCTTTATTATTCTTTTAAAATAAAGTCTTCCGCTGTGTATGCTAAATATCATGTATGTTAACAACCGGAGTACTATGGAGTGTTACAACGAGTCCTTTTATTGAAGAACAATTCAAAGGAATGTGTTCCTTTGCCCGGTTTGGCTTTAAACTACCTTTATCATTTTTAAAACCATTGTTGCATCTCTTTATTAAAGGCTCTAATATTTTATTATGTTAAATTAGACATCACAAGCTTTTCAACGACATATTTTATGTCTCAATCAGAGTTGTATAACTCCGGTTATGATTTTCGCAAAGCGACTGCTGCAAACTGAATTTCCAACAACCAAGTCGTGACTTGAAACTAAAACTGAGATCAAACCACTAATCCAATGGCTACGAAATTTTACAGGATCGTAGCTCTATGTGTTAGCTACACATAGGTTCAAACCTCACGTGAAGTAATTTATTACTACATTTTTCCAGAAAGTATTCGAATACTTCTTCGAAAGAATGCAGAAAACTGAGTTTTTAAGGTATAATTAACCTCCAATGATCCCCCAAACTTGTTTATGTAGGAGCAATTGCATCTGCGAAAGCGTATGAGACCATTGAGATTTGGATGTATAAGGATTATCATAGTTTTATCATTTACCTCTTGATTGGAGCTGATGTGAGATGATTATGTACCACACGCTTGAGTCTTTTGCGTCACAGCACGAACTCACGAACTGATGTGGTAAACCTTCGAAACTATCTCTCGAGGAGGAAGGGGAAGTGTGTGGGCACCAATCAGATTCAGAGCTTACCTCTCTTCCTCAAATGACCTTGGAGGCTGATGACTTAAATGGTAGTACTTATATGGGTTCTAAGAAATCCTATCCCTAAGATCATTGGGCTCTAGGTTTCTTAGGATCTTCTCATACTAATAGCCCATTTGGGTTTTAGCAAAAGAGCACAAAGCCAATAATCTCCCACTTGCTCTTTTGGATACAAAGTCGAAAACCCAAGACCATGTAACCAATAAGTCATCATCTATCTGAATAAACACTCCATCCCTTGTCTCAAGCTAGCTTGGGGATCTACCATCTGTTATTAATCAAGGCTCCTGATAATCAACGAATGATTATCTAATTTAGTGCTACTCCACTAAAAGCCTGAACTTGAACTCCAAGACTAACAACACTTATAACAGGAATATGCATCGCCCCTTTCTAGAATGTCTATAATTGATTGACAAGTTTTCTGTAACTCAATCAATTATTTATTTCCTTGACTATGATAATTTCTCTAATAGATTACATGCACTAGCCAGTGTCTTTAATATCCAAGTACGGAAACATATCAAAGGAACATATCCTACAAATTTCATGTTGTTTATCTCATAAATATTGATACGCAAATAATATCACTCCCAAAATACCGAGTTATTGGCCATCAATAGATCGAACCTCACCCGTTGGTAAATCAAAGAATGAAAACTATTTGATTACCTATTTATAATAAACTCAGTATTAAGAGCAATTATATAACTATAGTTAACTGGAGATTTGATACCTTATGACAGAAAAACAACTTTAATCAAATCTCTCCTTGATCCTTTCAATGTGAATGTTAATTCACACTAATATTTTACAATAATTCCCAGTGCTCTTTGCCGGGGTTTGACAGATACCGGCTTGCCATTCCAACAACATATGTCAAGTCGGGCCTAGTGCAAACCATTGCATACATCAAGCTTCCGACAGTGGATTGGTATGGGATCTTTAGCATCTCATCTTTGTGTTCATCAGATCTCAGATATTGCTTCTGCTTCAACTTTATGTGTCCGGCTAGAGGGTGCTTACTGTTTTAGCTTTGTCCATGCTGAATCTCTTCAGAATCTTCTCAACATACTTCTTTTGACTTAGCCACAGTAGCTTCTTTTGTCTATCTCGTATGATCTTGATTCCGAGAATCTGCTTTGCAGGGCCGAGGTCCTTCATTGCGAAGGACGAGCTCAACGCCTTCTTCAAGGCGGCTATCCTCAATTTGTCTTTCCCTACAATAAGCATGTTGTCAACATATAACGACAATATCAGAAAATCTCTGACCTCATACTTCTTCACAAATACGCAGTGGTCGGCTTCTGTCTTCTCAAACTTGTGATCAGTCATGAATGATTCAAACTTCTTGTACCACTTGTCGAGGTGGTTGCTTTAAGCCATAGAGGCTCTTCTTCAACCGACATACCAAGTCTTCTTGGTTTGGAGCTCGGAACCCATCAGGTTGCTCCATATATATCTCTTCTTCTAAATCAACATGAAGAAATGCCGTCTTCACGTCCATTTGTTCTACCTCGAGGTCCATCGAAGCCTCCATGGCTAACACGGTTCGGACCGAGGTCATTTTCACCACAGGAGAAAAAATCTCCTAAAAGTCTACTCATTTCTTCTGATTGCAACCTTTCGCTATAATCCGGGCTTTGTATCTCGGCTTCTTCCCGTTCCCTTCATTCTTAATCTTATAGACCCAATTATTTTTCAGAGCTCATATGTTTGATTCTCATACAGAGACTTCATCTCGTCTTGCATTGCCTTTTCCCATTCTTCTTTCTCTGAGCTCGTCATAACTCTGAGGCTCGCCATCTTCATCTACAACGGTGTATTCATCAGATGGGTATCTTGTAGAGGGTCTTCTTTCTCGAGTTGGATATCTCGGCTGTTCTTCAGCTTGAGAACCCGGTTCATCATTCTCATCCCAGATCTCAACATCAACTCAAACCTCAGTATCTTGGTCATCATCAACTTGTTGCTGGTCACCAGTTTCTTCATTTTCTTGATTTTCTCCCTCTGCTTCAGCTCGGACAGGAGGGATGGGTTCTTCACGTCTGATAGTAACTCGGACTTTGGGCTTCGAGATGCCATGAATAGTCTCATCTTTATGAAAGATCACATCTCGGCTTCTCACTATCTTCTTATTGATAGGATCCCAAAGTCAGAACCCGAACTCACATCTCGGTGAACCAAGATAGATGCATTCTTTTATCTTCGCATCGAGTTTTGCCCTTTCGTCTTTAGGGATATGCATGAAAGCTCGGCATCCAAACACCTTCAATTGATTATAGACCGCTTTCCAACCTGTCCTGACTTCTTCTGGAATTTCTCCTTCAAGTGGCCGTGATGGTGAGAGGTTTAGCTAGTCAACAACGACTCTGACGTCTTCTCCCCAGAATGATTTCGACAATCCAGCATTGGATAGCATACTTTGGACCTTCTCTTCAATAGTCTTGTTCATCCTCTCAGCAAGTCCATTCAATTGTGGAGTCTTGGGGCGTCTTCTCAAGTCGGATCCCGGTCGCTCTGTAGTATGCATCAAAAGGGCCGCAATACTCACCACCATTGTCTGATTGGACCACCTTCAATTTCTTGCCAGTCTCCTTTTTAACCATAGCATAGAATTCTTTAAAGGATTGGAGTACCTGGTCTTTAGACTTCAACAAATAAATCCACACTTTGCGAGAGTGGTCATCAATGAATGAAACAAAATACTGAGTTGTCCAAGTGATCTTTCCAACATAGAGCAAACATCAGTATGGACGAGGTCAAGAACATACCTGCGTCTTCTGGGTTGATCCGGTTTCACGAAAGAAACTCGGTGCTGCTTTTCAGCTAGGCAGTGTGTGCAACTCTCAAATGCTTGACCTTTCAACCCGGTCAGTAATCATTTCTTGTGTAGGATTTGAAGCCCTTTCACGCTCATGTGGCCGAGGCGCTTGTGCCATAGCTCCAAGCTAGGTCCATCTCGGACAGAATTGGCTTCTCCGCCGTTGATCTTTCCTTGCATCACGTACACAGAGCCTTCCTTCTTATCTCGGGCAACAACCATGTTTTCCTTGGCCAGCTTCCATTTAAGACTACCGAAATAGTTCACTAATCCGGCATCGTCAAATTTGCCTACCGAGATTAGGTTCAATCGCATGTCACGAACATGCCTTACATCTTTCAACACAAGTCGGCACCCAATATCCGTGGTCAGGGTCACATCACTGACACCAACAATCTTGCTGGTTACTTGATTTTCCATCTTCACGACTCCAAAATCACTACCTTGGTAAGAGGAGAAAAAATCTTTGTGTGGAGTAATATGGAAGGAGGCACCAGAGTCAACAATCCAGGTACAGTCATCATATGCAACATTCAAATAATTATCCTCACCAAGGAGGAATATCTCGGCATCCGGGTTGGCAGCCACCGCAGTAGTGCTCTTGTCTTCCCTCTTCTTGGGAATAATCTGATCCGTCTTCACAGAGCCGTTCTTTTCATCATTCTACAGGGTCCAGCAGTCTGGCTTCTCATGACCTGTCTTTCCACAGAAAAGTACTTCAACTCGTATTTCGACTTTGACCGGCCTCTGGACTTTCCTCTTCTATCACGATCTCGACCCCGGCTCTTGCTTCTACACTGAGAGTCAGATTTCCCTCTGTTCTCAGCAACATTGGCCTCAGACGTGCTCAAAACATCTCGTTCTCTTCTCCTGACTTCTTCATTCAGGAGACTATCTGTCACGACATCTATCTTCAATTTTCCATCTGGAGTCGAATTACTCAAGGTCACCACCAGAGTATCCCAGCTTTATGGCAGCGAGCTCAACAGCAGCAAAGCCTGCATCTCGTCATCAATTTTCATCTCAGCCTTTGACAGCTGAATCACAATACCTTTGTAGGTGTTGAGGTGTTCAATCATGCTCATGCCGTCCTTGTATTCTAGCCTCACAAGTCGGCAAACCAGGTGTGCTTTGTTCCTGGGAGTCTTCTTCTGAATCATGGACTCCAACTTCGTCCACAACCCGTATGCGTTCGTAAACTCGGACACGTGCTCAAAAAGGCTTTTGTCAATATATTTTTTGATTGTAGCTACTGCCTTACGACTCTGGATCTCCCACTCTTTATCAGTTTTTCCTTTCAGTCTCTCATCAAGGATAATGGGCTCATGTAAATCTTTGCAGTAGAGATGATCTTCCATCATCGGTCTCCAATAGGTGAAATTGTCTGCGATTAGCTTGAACATATCTCTGTCATGAGTTATGTCACTGGTCTCCATCTCGTCTCCCTCAGAACCCGTCAAACTTGAGCTTTGATACCAATGTTGGGAAAAACGGTTCCCTCAAGCTCGGCTAAGCAGCCTTTTCGCGGAAGTCAATCAACAAGATCTTGGATCACGGATCTCGGCAATTACCTCGGCCGGAACTTCACTAGGTCGGGCAGCGCAGCAGAATAAAAAACGCAAAGGAGAGAGAGAGTGAGAGAGAAGGAGAACACAAATAGTTTGTAACATGGAAAAACCTTCTCAAATGAAGAAGTAAAAACCCACGGGACCTAGTCCAGATCAAACGTCCACTATGAAAATAATGAAAGAAAAATGACTTTGAAGGTCGAAGCATGTGAGAAGGAAAAACAAAATTTTTCAAGCGGAATAACACATGCAATCAAGATTCACGCTTTAAGACAGCATGATGTTACCTTTGTTTGTGATTCAAACACCAAGGAGATCAGCGTTAGGTTTGAAGGGTTCAAACCCTCTAACGTTGATCCACACCACCCCATGTCAAGATGCAAGAACTTTTCTTGAAAAGCCACAAATTAATCACCACAAAAGCTTGCTAGGTGTCCAATGTGTGAAGGAGGAGGCTAGGTAAATGTGTTTAGAAGAGTGAAGTCTTCAGCATGAAAACTTCACAAAAGTATGGCATGGATGCTCTTAGAAAAGGCTAAGTTAATTCCAAAAACACTTAACGAAAAACCTAACAAAAGTGGTGCACCAAAAGGATGAGAGGAAGCAAGGATGCAATCAGATTTTCTACCCCAAATTCTGATCACAAATGGCGCACATAAAGGGAGAGAAAGGGGGGAGTTGTTGCAATTCAAAATTCCCAACAACCTACCATACAATCCTCATGAGACTCGATCTTTATCTAGTCAAAATTCTGACCTAATGGCCATCATATGGCCAGCCATCTATGCGCCCCATTCAGCCCCAAAAAGGGTCCAGATACGTTGAGCAGTTGCATTCAAAATTGAACCAACTCACTCACTGGTTCTCTCAACCAACCAAATTTGATTGGAGCTTATTTGGTTGACTAGATGACACTTATAATCACACCAAATCAGCGCCCCAAACAGCTCTTGGTGATCTCCAAAGATCTCCTCTTGATACAAGGGATTTGTTCCAACAAGATCTTATCTTATCCTTTTGTTATGAAACAACTTTTCATAGCCAATTCAAATTCAAATTCAAACATTTAAATTCAAATGTTCAAACATTTAAATTCAAAATTCAAATTCTAAATTTAAATTCTAAATTCAAAATTCCAATTTCAAAATCCAAATTCGAATTTCAAAATTCAAATTTCAAATTCAAAATTTAAATATTTGATAATTAATTTAACTAATTAAATTAATTAGTAATGTCTTGGACCATCCAAGCCCATTACATGATCCATGCGCCCTTTTTCCCTTTTAGGTGGGCTTCCAAACTTCTTCTTGGGCTAACAACCATTATTAGGCCCAATACCTTTAATGTTAGATCATCATGACAATAAGGTGTTAGTGTGTGACCCATTAGGTCCAACATAGCCACTGACATAAATGGGCTCGGGCCCAACAAGCCCACAACTCATTTAATGACAACACAGAGCACTAGCAATGCTTTGTTGCCCCAGAACTAGTTAGATTAATGACTTGATCATCCTATTACACGTATTTGGTTGTCGTATGCATTTCCTTTCGTCTCGGTTACCTTCCCATTAAACCTAAGGTGAGGTTACGTATCAACCCTTGCGGTTTACTGACTCTAAAGGAAGATCATCTCATGATCTCTTTTACTATGCATAGATTCCCAAGTCTTGTAAATGTCATCTCGATTTCTCCAGTTTACAGATAACCTAATCCCTTACAGAGATTTGACGAATTCCTTCAGCTTATCACTCTAGGCCTGTGCTCTTTCAAGACATGCCCAAAAGTATACCTATGAGTCTCCATATTTCAGGCAGACGAGGTATACAATCAAAACATGCCTTCTAGAACACAGTCTAGGTGACAACTTATGGTCTAAGGAAAGACATACCCAAATATTAAGAGATTGCTCTAATGATACTTTTGTAAGATTTCCTCATACAGTCTCTTTGTGGGTCTGCTCAGTGTGAGCTGTACCCTTATAGGTCCACCCACGACTTTAGCTAAGACATCTCCATATCTGTAGCTCATGAGGTCTTTACCTTGTATCCGAATACAAGTAGATAAGTCGTGCTAGTCTTACCCGAGATTACTGATCCCTATTCTCAGTGTCTTTAGACTAGGAACATAAAATTAGGAATAAACATCTGGTATCCTTAAATCCTCATGATCGTGATCTCATCACAAATACTCAATAGATACCTATTTTATTCCGAGGGGTTTATCCAGTTACTCATATAATATATTAACAATAATATTGAGACAAAATATGAAACAGGATAAAGAGTGCTTATTATTTTCACATATGTCCTAATCTAATCAAAAGATTGTCTCTAGGACATCCATATACTAACAAATAATGGATACAAAGAATCAAAATACACCAATGTGGTGGTTAACACAACATCTCCAACAATGGTGATAATCAAACTACCATAGAGATGTTCACTCAAACTCTCTCTAGAGATCTCTCAAATACAAAGCACAAAGTTTTGCTCACAAACCTCTCAAATAATTCTCTCTCTTCTAACCTAGCATCCACCCACAACTCATGAATATATAGAGGAGGTGAGATCTAGTGTTTAGGGTTTTTAGGAAACCCCTCAATGAGCTTGGACTTAGCATTGAAGGAGGAAGCCCAACTATTAAAAACATTTTTAACTAAAATAATAATTTGGGTATTGAAATTAAAAATATAAAACTATTAAAAAAGAATATGAAAGAAAATCATGGAAGATTTGTGGGTGGAGAAATAATAATAATAAAAAATTATTATTATTATTAAAAATAATATTATTATGGGAAAGAATCTGTTTACAAACTTTTTTGACAAATTACACTGAGTATGACCGGTCATACTGAGTGTAGTTTGTAAACAAATTTTTTTAAAATAAAATATTTCTCTATTATTATTATCATAATAATTATTATCATGGAGGCAAGATCGGGTGGTAGACTGGCCGTGAAGGCTGTGGTGGTAGCACGATGGTGGGGTGGCAGTGGAATTGAAATTGAGGTAAATTTAAAATTTGAGAAAAATAATTTACTTTTAACTTCTGATTTTTTGCCTTTTCAGAAATAAGAAATTGTAGATGAAAAAAAACCAATATTTAGAGTTTTTATTTGGCTTTTGTTTTTTTTTTTTTTTTTGAAAAGTGGACATTCAAATACTTGTTTAAGTTTAGAAGATTTTTTAAAAATAATAAAAACAACTTTTTTTTCAAAAACAAAAACAAAAAAAAATGGCCATTCAAACTAGTAATGGACTAATAATAACTTAACCAATTCACAATAATTTTTCCTGTTAAAATTATATCTTGATACCAAATTTAACAATTCATAATCTTAAAATTTAGACAAAACTTATCTTTTGTAGCTATCTAAAGTTGTTGCATTCTTTTTACGATAAAATTTGAATAAAAATCTCCTCGGAAACTTCTAATATTGCGCGCCAACTAAAATGTAACGTGCATTATGTTTATCTATTTCATTAAATTTTTATAGTATTATATTTAAGGTATATAATATAATACATATACATTTTTTAAGAACAACACAAGATACCTTAGAAACTTTAAGTATGCATATTCATGTCATTTCCTTAGCACAATGGGTGTTCCTGTTTTCCCCAGTACTATCGAGCCCACTGGAAAGAATTCTTAATAATAACAAAAATGGGGAAAGAAAACAATTTGTTATGTCTTAGAGACAGAGATATCCAGCCCAATGGACTGGTATGTTGATCTTGGATCTAGTTCCCTCTCCAAGGTACGCTTGCGATACGCTTGAGTCAAGCAGATCATTGTGCACAATAAACTACTAACAGCGTTAGCCAAAGGGGTGTGTGAGCGCGCACAACATAACAGTAAAAGAGAAAGCGTAACGTACCTTTAGGGTTTACCTTTTATTTATAGAGGTTACCCTTGTGGTGTGGGCCTTTAGTGCCTTTGATGAGGCCCTGGCCTGTCTGCTACGATGTCATATTAGGATTAGTATCTTTGATGGATTCTATCCGTAATTATCCTTGATTAGAATCTTGGATTTCCCCTTATTCGGCCTGACATTCAATGGGCCTCTTATACGGGTCTATAACAGTTGCCCCTCTGCCCAGCAACCTAGGTGTCCGGGTTGTCGGGGTGAATTTCCTTGCGTTTTGCCTCAGGTTCTTTGCTGAGCTGGGTGCGTTTGAGTTTTATAAACTCTTTGCATACGTTCATTACAGCTCAGGATTTTCCACCGTGGTCCTCATTTCCCCTTATCTCGGCGGGTTAAGCATAAACCAGGGAAAACATTTAACGTATTCCCATATCGAGTTGGGGATGATCTTAAGCAGTTGGGATCCAACTGGCTAGTTGCCCCCAAGTGTCATTCCTTCCGCACACGTCCTGAGTTTGTAGTTTTCTTCTAGAACTAGAAATAATTTCCCTTGGCCACTTACAGGAACAGGTTATGTATGAACCCGACAAGATACTCTATATGTGAGGCCGGGTAACGAATGTGCTTGAGTAGTTGGGATCCAACTGGCGAGTTGCCCCCAAGCATTAGTCATATAACCTGGCTAAAGGTTGTCATGTACACGTGTCTTCGGTCTCATGTGACGATTTGTGAGTAGTACTCATTTTATTCTAACACGTGTTGCTGGTCGCGTGCTTTAGCGTGTTGCAGCTATTTTATGCCATTTTCCCGTTTCGTGCACATTTATTAGCAGCGTCGTTTCAGGTATCTAATCATTTCTTTTTAAGTACAGTGACGCTGGTGACCCTGACCCTTGCCATCCACGACTGTTGCAGTTACCCCTTAAGAGCAAAATGACATTGGTGCCCCTGACCCTTGCCATTCGTAATCGTAACAGTTGTCGAATTGCTGAAAGTGAAGGATGATTTCTTCAGCAGGACAACACTAAGCTTCGAAACCTGCATGTCGCCGATGGTCTGAGGATGAAAGACTTTTGGATTAGGTATAAGAAGTTGGAGGAGGAGAAGAAGGAAGCTGAGGCCAGTGCCCAACTTTACCAGGGTGAACTTCAAAAATCCATCACCGGATCCTTCTACAATGCGTTAAGCCAACTTCAAGTCCTTAATCCAGATTTGACTTTGAATGTGGCCGGCCTGAATGCTCGCGCATATGTCAGTAACGACCAAATCATTCCGCCTTCTTCTGTATCTCCAGCAGTTTACTCAGTCACTTATACTGAGGGGGGAGGGACCGTTGGTGAAGAGGGTGAGGTGGCAGGTAATCAGTCCACTGAGGTCCCTACGGCATCCGAAGAGATCCCAGGGACTCAGCCCTCTCAGGTTCCTTCGACGCCAGAAGTGACCCCTGCTGCAACAGCTCGTTGTACACCGGTATTGTTAAAATTGATTATGATATTAAGCATAATTACAATCACAGCAATTCATTTATAAAAATGCGAGTAAACTTTTTTTCTTTTTATTACGCGGGCATTTAAAACAGTAATAAAGCGTAATAAATAAAAGCTGTGACCGTAACTAAAAACTCTTTGCGAAAAAACTATTTAAACTGCCTAAATATCATATAACACTCCTCTTAAGTCACTAAGGGGTTCCCATAAAATCACTTAGCTAAAATCTCACTTTTATGTTTTCTACCTATCCGAACATGGTTCGGTATTTTAATTACTGCGGAAAATCCGCATGCTACGAACCTCTCATCTTTTAGTATGTTATTCTAACAAGCTATCACACGAGTCCTAAAGATCTCGTTTGCTCTGGATACCACCGTTTGAAGTGGGACAAGCAAATCTGCCAGCCATCCTCAAATAGGGCTCCAAACATCCCTCACTTCATCAACGATTCTGGAAAATCTACTCCACCAATTGCTCTCAAATATTTATACAGTATACTAGACATCTCAAGCTTCAATTTAAAATATCATACACATAATTTTACCAAGGAAAGAAGCGAGAATAAAATTCCCAAAATCTGCCAGAGACAGCCCCATGTGCAGGGGCGTTCTGAGCAGTCCATTCTCTCTAACTTCTACAGGGCTACTCACACCTCCTATGGTTCTCAAATTTTGACACAAGGTAATGAACATTTCAAGCTTTAAAATGGTCTATGGCAAGTCCCTATTGAACTTTTATGGAGGGAGATATGCTCTCCCAAAGTTCGCCCAAATTATGCCAATTTCTAGAAATTTCGCCAGAGTTTCCTTTGTTTTTCCAATAAATCCCACTTTTGTAAAAGTGCTTAACTATCCTCAAATGTACCTAATAGACATGGGTAGCACTCAAGGACCAGAAATGCCTTGGTGCTCTTACAACCCTTCACAATTTATATTCAATTTGATCAACATGCATAATTATTGCTTACTTTTTCAAAGTTAACTAATTTCAATCACAATATCCATTTGCTTGCATTCTTGAAACATAAAACATAAATGAATCTTAGAATAGGCCTATTTCCTTTTCATCATATATATGTGCTTCCATATTACATAAAGTCTCCATAATACAAATTACAAGCCTCTTTACAAATATTACAATGATCCTCCAAATATACATAATGAACCACCAAAATAAATCATGATAAATAAATGACTAAACTTAGGCAAAAAGTGATATGAACACAGATGATAAATAATAATCATAACTCAATATAATGTTCATGTCCTAAGTCTAGCCTAGGCCATGTGACCCCAAAATACCAAAATCCACCATAAGTCCATGAGCTCATCCTACGGGCCTCTTGCCTGCCGGTCCAACTCCACTGGCACTACCTGAAATAAAGTTCCCAAAGCGAGGTGAGATATACGAATATATCTCAGTAGCCCAGAGGTTCTGGAGAATACTCCGCCCAATGGCTCACTTCGATGCATATCAATAATATAATACAACCTTAATAATCTCCTCCGCTTAATATCTCCCAATCACAGTATCACCAAGCTTGGTTCACCAGAATTGCCTACACATAGGCCATTTCCATTTCAATGTCAACCAACCAAGATATATGCAAGTTCATCAACTATACATGCATAGGTTCAAGACAACTTACAACAATCCCTTTGGTCCGGGACCAAAGACAACCCACCAAGCGCACGGTTTCGAGTTGAAATCTGAGGGAGGCAACCTGCAATGATCACGCAAGGATCATCAATACAGGATGAAATCAACAGGATTCCAAAACACCGAAAATCCCCCTTCCCACATGCAAGGTTCGGCCAACATAGGCTTAATTTGCAAAATATTTTTCTTTATTTTCTTTTAATTTTTCTTTAGCATCCCAAGACTACCTCAACACCATTTTAGGTCCCACTTTCCATCCTACACCATCACAACATCATTTTTTCAATTATTTCCTTCTAGGTCCATTGTATACTCTCACACACTCCAAGTATTTTTTTCCTTTAATTTTCATGCATCAACTCATAACACAACACCTCCAAATACCAATTAACACTACAACACATGAATCACATAATTTCACAACATCAAACCCCCTAATGTGCTCACTTGGCCGAAATGTTCATCGCCTCACACCGAGGGATGTCCAATTCAATTTAACAACTCCACACATCATACAATCCTACTTTTAGCTCATACAACCACTCAACAACTCAATTACACAATCCTACAATCAATCCAATTCACAAAGTCATGGAACCATGCTCAAAATTTACCAAGTTATAAATCAATTTTCACCAATAATTTTTATGACATTAATCACTCTAAAACATCATTCTAAGCCACAATTGTCTAATACATAATTTCCATTTGAGATCTCTAACTACATCAATCATACAATTTAGCTCTAGGTCACAAATTTTAAAACTCAAGATTCAACCAATGGAAAGTGTTAAAATTTACTCAAAAGCTTGGTCTAGGACTCCTCCATAACATACTAAAGCATTGGAGGATTTAAACCACTCCAAGAACAAAAATATCTTCACTTTTTCGTGGCTAACTTTTCCTCTTTTCTATCAAATGAGTGAGTTTCAAGGCTTTGTGGATGGTATGGTTGTGTCCGGATGGTCGTTTACTTGAAGTTTGATAACAAATTTCGTTGGATTCGGTGGCTAAATCATCAAGAATCAACCAATTTTCCTCCCCCTTATTTTGGTGAAGCTCACGGTTTTTGGAGATAGGGAGAGGTTTGAAAGTGATGATGAGTAGTGAATGGTACATGTGGCTAAGCTTACTTAAGTGCGGTGGGCCCCATCGCCACCTCACGCGATTTCAAACTAATTCAAATCTCCCGCCTATTCCACTAAACGTCCATAATTTCATAACCTATTTAGAAACTCTAATTTTTAACATTAACCATTCTCCTTTAATTGCCCTTGATCAGATGAATGCGGACTTTTTCGATAGTTCAAAAAAATTGCAGTTTTAAGTTGTTATGCGCGCCGTGGGCACGCTTCTCCAAACACACTAATTTCCATTGATTTTCACCAGAAATCATAGTGCCTAATACTATGTACCATTTATAACTTATATCCAAACCTAGAGCTCAAAATTCATTCGGCACGCTTTACGATGCAACTGTACCACATTATTTTTACCCAGTAAAAATATTATTCATCAAATTTTCAGAAACTTGACTAACCACTCGATTTTTCATTCTGAATCCATTTCCAGGGTTAGTTTTTTCACATCTCGGTTCTGGGAGGCGTTGTAGGAGGCTTTTGGTACGCAGTTGAGATTGAGTACCGCCTATCACCCTCAGACTGATGGACAGACTGAGAGGACCATCCAGACCTTGGAGGACATGTTGCGAGCTTGCACGTTGGAGCAGGGCTCGGCATGGGATAGGTACCTTCCGTTGGTTGAGTTTTCTT
The DNA here is from genome assembly GCF_033153095.1 of Gastrolobium bilobum. NCBI lineage: Eukaryota > Viridiplantae > Streptophyta > Magnoliopsida > Fabales > Fabaceae > Gastrolobium > Gastrolobium bilobum. The sequence goes on from NW_026897575.1 coordinate 268,641, forward strand.
ACAACAACAGCTTTTATGCTAGCCTGGGCATGGCGCCTTACGAAGCACTGTATGGTAGGAGGTGTCGGACTCCTACTTGTTGGTTTGAGGTTGGGGACAAGGAGCTTTTTGGCTTGGATTTTGTCCAAGATACCACCTTGCAGATTCAGATGATCCGTGAAAAGTTGAAGCAGGCGCAGAATCGCCAGAAGAGCTATTACGATATCGAGCATCGTCCGCTTGAGTTCAGTGAGGGTGATCACGTGTTTGTGAGACTTTCACCTGTCACCGGTGTAGGTCGGGAACTCGGAGTGAGGAAGCTGAGCCCGCGATATATTGGGCCATACCAGATCCTTGGTAAGGTAGGACCTGTTGCCTACCGGCTTGCCTTGCCTCCGAACCTGGCTAACATCCACGACGTGTTTAACGTGTCTCAGCTTCGGAAGTATATAGCAGATCCGTCGCACGTGGTGCAACCGGATGATGTGGAGGTTCGGGAGAACCTAAAGACTCCCGTCGGACCACTCAGAATTCTCGATCGTGGCGAGAAGCAGCTGAGGAGCAAGATCATTCCAATGGTCAAGGTGCAGTGGACCGGAAGAACTCCTGAGGAGTGTACTTGGGAGCGTGAGGAAGAGCTTCTCCGGCAGTACCCCGAGTTTCGACCAGGTATGTTTCTGATTTTGAGGTCAAAATCCTAAAAGGGTGGGGTGAATGTAAGAACCCGCACCGTTAATTAAGGTATTTAATTAATTAATTATGCAAAAATAGGAAATGATTCCATAATTGACCCTAATTATTTATGAGGCTTAATAATCATAATAAGTGATTAAGAATGCTGAAAGTCGCTTTTCGGAAGAAAAGTGCAGATACCGATTCTGCTAGTCGGTATAAATGCGTGCCGAAAAAGTATCCCGGAAAATTAAATTAAGTGCATGATAATTACTAGAATAATATGTAGGACTTGTAAAACGAGTTTCAAGTCCAAATAATGAAAACTGGTGCTAGAAACCGGTACTGGCTTTGAAAAGCGCGTACCGGAAAGTGCTCAGAAAAATATAAGAAAAATATGTTAATTCTTAGAAAATTATGTAGTTTCATAATCCAAAGTTTGGGATTAAGATTCTAAGCGTAGCAATTAAAGTTAATACTGTGCGCTTAAGTGAGTTTTGGCTATATATATGCATTTGAGCACATAACCCTAGGCATACCAGAATTCCTACGTGAAGCACTTGGTGGGCTGAGGGTGGTTCACTGTTCCATTGCCTCCTTTCACCATTTTTGAACTCAAGTTGTCACCTTTACTTGATTTCTTTCCTCTTTGAGCTTGTATACACTTAAGAACATGCATGGTGAGGAAGTGTGAGGGTGTATTCTGAGTTTCCATCCTCTGTGTGTGGGTGAGAGTGCTGGTTTTGGGTGGTTTGGGTGTTGAAAGTCATAGTCATGGCATTTTGAGGTCCAAGTGGTGACCTTTGGTGAGAAATAACCAACCTTTGTGAAGCCATTTTCGTGCATCTTCCTTGAGTCAGACTTGAGGGGCTGTGTTGAGCTCCAAGAGCATCTCCCTCTGCTGTTTTTGAGCTGTGGTATGATCACCAACCTTTAACTTGAGTTTTAAGGCTTAAAAATGGTGCCTTGATGCATCTAATGACTTAAAGATGATAACTTGTTGTTGGGTAATGTTGAACACGCCTAGAAATGCATGATTAGGTGTTTAAAATCGGTAAAAGGGAACCTTTTTGGGATATCTTCACGAAAATGCAGAAACTGCATTCTGTCGTGAAATATCCGGATATCTGCCCGTGTAATATCCGGATATTGGATATCCGGATATGTGTATTCGGATATGGGGTTTTAGGATATCTGGATATTGTATATCCGGATATGTGAATCTGTATATCCGGATATAGCATATCCGAATATGGACAGTGAGATATCCGGATATTGCATATCCGGATATGGTCCCGAGGAGTATCTGGATATTCTGGGATTTCGCAGAACAGTAGCTGTGCTGTGCATACAGTAGGCTATTGGGGGTTTGTAGACCCTAGATTGATGAAGTTGAACTTCTGTTTTTAATGGATTAAGCTAGAATCATGGGATTAAGGGCTTGTGGCTTTGTTAGAAGCTTTAAGACTTGAAAATGTAATGAAAAATCGTTATCTTTAATTTGTATGCATGTGGTACATGTTTACTGATTTATATTTGGTCCATATCAGATTGTGATCTGCTGTGATTGGACTTTAAGCTTGTGGCATTGGATAGCTAGCTTAGAGGTAAGCTTTCGTGTCCTCGGTTTAGCCATGTTGTGGTTCAACCATGTCCCATGGGGATATGGTATATGCATGCTGTGTTACATGCTTTTGATGTTTTGGAAATACTGTTGAGCTATTATATGTTAGTGCCTTGTTGATATGCGTGGAGGTGTTCCACCTATACGGTAAGCCTGAGTATGTAGAACATACAAGAGGGTGAGGTTGTGGGTGAGGTGCAAGCGGTGTTCCTTGTACTACATGTAGGGAATAGACGTATTCCTACATTTCTCTGGCCAGTAGATAGTGATTACACACATGCCATAGATATTTGTTGCACTACATAGTTTTGGAACTGATAATGATATAAATGCTTTTTGAACTTATATTGCACATGTAAGTGAGCTTGGGGTGGAAGATCCTTGAGGACCCCTTGTCTTACTGAGATTTCTAGTTTAGAGATCTCACCCCACGTTTGGGGAATGCTTATTTCAGGGTCAGGTAATGTTGAGACCTCAGGCGGCAGGAAGCCGGAGCTGAGTTAGATTGCTGTTATACTATAATTGGATGCTGTATATGCATGTTGCATTTATGCTTATAGCTTCAGTTTATGTATTGGAGTTTTATGTTGAGACTCGTTGGTTACTATGTTTATTTGGTGAGCATGGGGATTGTCCATGACACATAGTATTGTTATGTCTTGTTTATGTCTTGAGTCTTTTGGAGTTGTAATAATGTATTAGGATATTGTCCGGATTACTTGATGTAATGCCGTGATTTAGATACACACTTTATCTATATATTGAGGTATTTCAGTAGATGTCTTATTGCAATTTACATACAGGCGATATTTTATGAAATTGATTAAGTAATCAAGTTGGTAATTGATAATGACGTCATAATTGAAAAGAAAAAAAATATTCCGCATTTTTAATTAAGCACCGCTTAATACGATGTAATGTTAATGTTCTGGGTATACACGAGGTGTTACATTTTATGGTATCAAAGCAACGGTTTAAGCGAAAAGCCTGTATGTATTGCAATGATTAGGATGTGTTGGTTGTGTTTGTTTTGCGTGTTTGCTCCGTCGAGTATTATTATGATAATGCATATGTGACCACATTGCGTGGGCCTGATCAACTCATAATTTGTGTAACTTGTGCAGAATCATGGTAAGGCCCGGGAGAAACCGCGAGACTTCGGAGGATCGACCCGATCCTGTCCTGGCTGCATTAGCTGAGATGCAGGTGGCCCGACTAGCCGACCAGGAGGCCCTGAGAATGGCAAACCAGGCCAGGCTGGACGCCGTTAGAGAGGCAAACAGGAAGGCCACTGAGGACGTATTGGAAGCCAACCGTCTGGCGAACATGACGATGTTTAGAGTCATGTTGGAGGAGATGAGGAATGGCCCTGATGTTGGTCATGCTCCACCGCCACCCCCTCCACCGCCACCACCACCACCACCTCCACCCAGTCTGCAGGATGACTCTCAGAGTCAGATGGGAGATGGCAGTCATCTTATGGGGGCCATGCAGACCGTCCCTGTTTTTGTTGAGGATCATGATAAGATCGATCGCCGGTTGAATGCTTTCCGTAAGCATAAGCCACCTGCCTTTGATGGATCCTTTGATCCTGTTGCTGCGGCACGTTGGCTTCAGGCGTTAGACAAGATTTTTCGGGTCATGCAGTGCACAGATCCGCAGAAGTTGATGTTCGCTACTTACATGCTATAGGGCGATGCCCATGAGTGGTGGACAAACCTTGCTCATGTCTACGAGATACAGGGTCATGTGATGACTTGGCCTATGTTTGAGGACTTCTTCTTGGGTCAGTACTTTCTATATGACGCTCAGGAGAGGCAGCAGGGAGAGTTTGACAGATTGGTTCAGGGTTCGTTGTCTGTGGACGAGTACCTGACCAAGTTCAACCAGTTGGTGAAGTTTGCACACTTCAGGATGGCGAGGCCTACTCCTACATTTCTGGCTGCTAAGTTCCGCAGGGGACTTAGTGAGGATATTGCTGGTTACCTAGCTGGTTCTGCTTCTAGGGATTTTGGGACACTGGTTCAGCAGTGTCGTGATATTGAAGATTACGACAGCTCGAGTAAGGCCAAGAAGGCCAAGGTTGCTGAAGCGACGAAGGTTGCAGCTGGTAGTTCCACTTCTTGGCGAGAGAGAAAGTTTGGGAACAAGAACAAGGGTAAACAGTTGGCAGCTCGGCAGGCGCCGAGTCAGTTCAAGAGGACTTCTGTTCAGGGGAGTGCAGCGAGACCTCCTGCTCCCAGGTGTTCGGGATGCGGGAAGACTCATTTTGGGCCGTACTCTACCGGCCAGTTGATTTGCTTTCAGTGTGGCAAGGAGGGCCACTTCTCCAGAGACTGTCTGTCAGCGACAACGAGGGCTACTGCAGTGCAGGCAGTGCCACTTCAGATGGTTCCCCTTCCACCTACTTCGGCACCGGTAGTGCCACTATCTTCTGGGAGAGTTTATACTCTGGATCGTCAGCAGTCGGATCGAGCTCCGAACCTTGTCAGAGGTACTGTTACGATTGGTTGATCAGCTGTTGATGTGTTGTTTGACTCTGGGGCTACGCATTCTTTTGTTGCTACCCCGATTGCTGTGGGGCTTGAGTTGCCCAGTGATGTGCTTTCTCCACCGATGCGGGTGACCACCGCCACCGGAGAAAGATGTGATGCTACCACTGTTCATCGCGATGTGCGTTTCAGTGGGATGGCCGTGAGATCTCGGTAAATCTGATAGGGTTGTCGATGGCCAACTTGGAGGTTATTCTGGGCATGGATTGGCTGTCCAGAAACTGTGTGATGATTGATTGTTGTGCCAAGCGTGTAGTGTTGTCTCAGTGTGATTCCACAGCCAGTTCCTCGCCGTACATTTCGTTGCTGCAGGCTAGGAGAGCCTTGAGAGCAGGGGCATTTGGTTATGTCATATTGGGAGGTTTGGTGAGTGGTACACAGGAGGATATCACTGGCATTCCTGTGGTGAGGGAGTTCCTCGAGGTGTTTCCTGAGGAGATTCCTGAGTTTCCGCCACAGAGAGAGATAGAGTTCTCCATAGATCTGTTGCTTGGTGTGGGGCCGATTTCTTTAGCTCCATACTCGATGTCGCCACCGGGGTTAGCAGAGCTGAAGAAGCATATTGAGGATCTTTCAGCGAAAGACTTCATTAGACCGAGTGTGTCTCCTTGGGGAGCACCGGTTATCTTTGTGAAGAAGAAGGACGGGACAATGCGATTGTGCACCGACTACAGGCAGCTGAACAAGGTGACCATAAAAAACAAGTATCCCCTTCCTCGGATTGATGATCTATTGGATCAGCTCAGGGGTGCTTGTGTGTATTCCAAGATTGATCTCCGGTCTGGATACCATCAGATTCGGGTGAAGCCGGAGGATGTCCCGAAGACCGCATTTCGCTCGAGATATGGTCATTTTGAGTACTTGGTGATTCCGTTCGGTCTCACCAATGCACCTGCTGTGTTCATGGATTACATGAACCGGATTTTCCAGCCGTACCTGGATCAGTTTGTGATCGTCTTCATTGACAACATTTTGATTTACTCCAAGACGGAGGAAGAGCATGTGGAACATTTGAGAACTGTTCTGCAAGTGCTGAAAGAGAAGAAGCTGTATGCGAAGCCTTCCAAATGTGAGTTCTGGCTCAAGTCTGTGAAGTTCCTTGGGCATGTTATTTCTGCTGAGGGAGTTGCAGTGGATCCGAACAAGATTGAGGCTGTACTGGATTGGGAGAGACCCAAGACAGTTACGGAGGTGAGGAGCTTTCTGGGTTTGGCAGGTTACTATCGGAGGTTCATCAAGGGATTCTCGACCTTGGTTTTGCCATTGACTCGCCTTACTTGGAAGGAGACTCCATTTGTGTGGACTCATGAGTGTGAAGTATGTTTTCAGGAGTTGAAGGAGAGACTGACTACTGCTCCGGTGTTGGTCATTCCTGATCCTGCGCTTGAGATTGAGCTTTACACTGACGCCTCCGGGAAGGGGCTAGGTTGTGTGTTGATGCAGTTGGGCAAAGTGATCGCCTATGCTTCGAGGCAGTTGAAACCTCATGAGGAGAACTACCCTTCTCATGACTTGGAGTTGGCTGCTATTGTGTTTGCTTTCAAGATTTGGAGGCAATACCTTTTTGGTTTGAGGTTTGTGGTGTTCAGTGACCACAAGAGTTTGAAGTACCTGTTCGACCAGAAAGAGTTGAACATGAGGCAGAGGAGATGGATGGAGTTCATAAAGGACTACGACTTCGAGCTAAGGTATCATCCTGGCAAAGCCAATGTGGTAGCTGATGCTTTGAGTCAGAAATCCAGTAGTTCATCCAGTTTGTTACTTGGTAACTTCGATGTGGTTGAGAAGTTCCGCAACTTGGCAGTGACCGCTCCGTGTGAGAGTGTACTTCTCGGATTGGAAGCATCTGATGTGGTGAATGAGCTGCTTGAAAAGATTAAAGAGGCACAAGTTCAGAGAGAGTGTCTGGATTATGTGAAGAACCAAGACGGTGTGTCTTGGAATGATGATGGATTGCTTTTGTTTCAGCAGAGGATTGTAGTTCCTCGAGGCCCGTTGACAGAGGAGGTTATGGCAGAAGGCCATAAGGGTCAGTTTTCTATCCACCCTGGTGCTACTAAGATGTATCAAGACTTGAAGAAGTACTTCTGGTGGCCTGGCATGAAGAAAGATGTTGCTATCTTTGTGTCCAAGTGTTTGGTTTTCCAGAAGGTGAAAATTGAGCATCATAGACCGTCTGGTGAACTTCAACCTCTTGAAGTACCACAGTGGAAGTGGGAAGGTATTTCCATGGACTTCGTGGTGGGATTGTCGAAGACTCAGGCGGGTTGTGACTCTATTTGGGTCATTGTGGACAGACTGACGAAGTCTGCCCATTTTCTTCCAGTGAAGGTGAGCTTCACTACAGAGCAGTTAGCCAAGCTTTATGTCCGCGAGATTTTGAGGCTTCACGGGGTGCCCGAGAGTATCATTAGTGATAGGGACCCGAAGTTCACATCTCGGTTCTGGGAGGCGCTGTAGGAGGCTTTTGGTACGCAGATGAGATTGAGTACCGCCTATCACCCTCAGACTGATGGACAGACTGAGAGGACCATCCAGACCTTGGAGGACATGTTGCGAGCTTGCACGTTGGAGCAGGGCTCGGCATGGGATAGGTACCTTCTGTTGGTTGAGTTTTCTTACAACAACAGCTTTCATGCTAGCCTGGGCATGGCGTCTTACGAAGCACTGTATGGTAGGAGGTGTCGGACTCCTACTTGTTGGTCTGAGGTTGGGGACAAGGAGCTTTTTGGCTTGGATTTTGTCCAAGATACCACCTTGCAGATTCAGATGATTCGTGAAAAGTTGAAGCAGGCGCAGAATCGCCAGAAGAGCTATTACGATATCAAGCATCGTCCGCTGGAGTTCAGTGAGGGTGAGCACGTGTTTGTGAGACTTTCACCTGTCACCGGTGTAGGTCGGGAACTCGGAATGAGGAAGCTGAGCCCGCGATATATTGGGCCATACCAGATCCTTGGTAAGGTAGGACCTGTTGCCTACCGGCTTGCCTTGCCTCCGAACCTGGCTAACATCCACGACGTGTTTAACGTGTCTCAGCTTCGGAAGTACATAGCAGATCTGTCGCACGTGGTGCAACCGGATGATGTGGAGGTTCGGGAGAACCTAAAGACTCCCGTCGAACCACTCAGAATTCTCGATCGTGGCGAGAAACAGTTGAGGAGAAAGATCATTCCAATGGTCAAGGTGCAGTGGACCGGAAGAACTCCTGAGGAGTGTACTTGGGAGCGTGAGGACGAGCTTCTCCGGCAGTACCCCGAGTTTCGACCAGGTATGTTTCTGATTTTGAGGTCAAAATCCTAAAAAGGTGGGGTGAATGTAAGAACCCGCACCGTTAATTAAGGTATTTAATTAATTAATTATGCAAAAATAGGAAATGATTCCATAACTGACCCTAATAATTATTTATGAGGCTTAATAATCATAATAAGTGATTAAGAATGCTGAAAGTCGTTTTTCGGAAGAAAAGTGCGGATACCGATTCTGCTAGTCGGTATAAATGCGTGCCGAAAAAGTATCCTGGAAAATTAAAGTAAGTGCATGATAATTACTAGAATAATATGTAGGACTTGTAAAACGAGTTTCAAGTCCAGATAATGAGAACTGGTGCTAGAAACCGGTATTGGCTTTGATAAGCGCGTACCGAAAAGTTGCTCAGAGAAATATAAGAAAAATATGTTAATTCTTAGAAAATTATGTAGTTTCATAATCCAAAGTTTGGGATTAAGATGTTAAGCGTAGCAATTAAAGTTAATACTATGCGCTTAAGTGAGTTTTGGCTATATATATGCATTTGAGCACATAACCCTAGGCATACCAGAATTCCTACGTGAAGCACTTGGTGGACTGAGGGTGGTTCACTATTCCATTGCCTCCTTTCACCATTTTTGAACTCAAGTTGTCACATTTACTTGATTTCTTTCCTCTTTGAGCTTGTATACACTTAAGAACATGCATGGTGAGGAAGTGTGAGGGTGTATTCTGAGTTTCCATCCTCTGTGTGTGGGTGAGGGTGCTGGTTTTGGGTGGTTTGGGTGTTGAAAGTCATAGTCATGGCATTTTGAGGTCCAAGTGGTGACCTTTGGTGAGAAATAACCAACCTTTGTGAAGCCATTTTCGTGCATCTTCCTTGAGTCAGACTTGAGGGGCTGTGTTGAGCTCCAAGAGCATCTCCCTCTGCTGTTTTTGAGCTGTGGTATGATCACCAACCTTTAACTTGAGTTTTAAGGCTTAAAAATGGTACCTTGATGCATCTAATGACTTAAAGATGATAACTTGTTGTTGGGTAATGTTAAACACGCCTAGAAATGCATGATTAGGTGTTTAAAAAATCGGTAAAAGGGAACCTTTTTGGGATATCTTCACGAAAATGCAAAAACTGCATTCTGTCGTGAAATATCCGGATATCTGCCCGTGTAATATCCGGATATTGGATATCCGGATATGTGTATTCGGATATGGGGTTTTAGGATATCTGGATATTGTATATCCGGATATGTGAATCTGTATATCCGGATATAGCATATCCGAATATGGACAGTGAGATATCCGGATATTGCATATCCGGATATGGTCCCGAGGAGTATCCGGATATTCTGGGATTTCGCAGAACAGTAGCTGTGCTGTGCATACAGTAGGCTATTGGGGGTTTGTAGACCCTAGATTGATGAAGTTGAACTTCTGTTTTTAATGGATTAAGCCAGAATCATGGGATTAAGGGCTTGTGGCTTTGTTAGAAGCTTTTAGACTTGAAAACATAATGAAAATGCATTGTCTTTAATTTGTATGCATGTGGTACATGTTTACTGATTTATATTTGGTCCATATCAGATTGTGATCTGCTGTGATTGGACTTTGAGCTTGTGGCATTGGATAGCTAGCTTAGAGGTAAGCTTTCGTGTCCTTGGTTTAGCCATGTTGTGGTTCCACCATGTCCCATGGGGATATGGTATATGCATGTTGTGTTACATGCTTTTGATGTTTTGGAAATGCTGTTGAGCTATTATATGTTAGTGCCTTGTTGATATGCATGGAGGTGTTCCACCTATACGGTAAGCCTGAGTATGTAGAACAAACAAGAGGGTGAGGCTGTGGGTGAGGTGAAAGCGGTGTTCCTTGTACTACATGTAGGGAATAGACGTATTCCTACATTTCTCTGGCCAGTAAATAGTGATTACACACATGCCATAGATATCTGTTGCACTACATAGTTTTGGAACTGATAATGATATAAAATGCTTTTTGAACTTATATTGCACATGTAAGTGAGCTTGGGGTGGAAGATCCTTGAGGACCCCTTGTCTTACTGAGATTTCTAGTTTAGAGATCTCACCCCACGTTTGGGGAATGCTTATTTCAGGGTCAGGTAATGTTGAGACCTCAGGCGGCAGGAGGCCGGAGCTGAGTTAGATTGCTGTTATACTATGTTGCCTTGATTGGATGCTGGATTTTCATGTTGCATTTATGCTTATAACTTCAGTTTATGTATTGGATTTTTATGTTGAGACTCGTTGGTTACTATGTTTATTTGGTGAGCATGGGAATTGTCCATGACACATAGTATTGTTATGTCTTGTTTATGTCTTGAGTCTTTTGGAGTTGTAATAATGTATCAGGATATTGTCTGGATTACTTGATGTAATGCCGTGATTTAGATACACACTTTATCTATATATTGAGGTATTTCAGGCGATATTTTATGAAATTGATTAAGTAATCAAGTTGGTAATTGATAATGACGTCATAATTGAAAAGAAAAAGAATATACCGCATTTTTAATTAAGCATCGCTTAATACGATGTAATGTTAATGTTCCGGGTATACACGGGGTGTTACATGGTGCTTCCCAGTCATTTATAACCTTTTTAAAGTTCTTTATTTGTGTTCATACTTTTGCTCCATATGCCGACATTTTCGTATTGCATGTTCCTTTAACGAATTAGACGCATTTGTCTAAGTATTTGAGGTTCGTCTTCTTTTTGGGTTGCCTGAAGTACTTGCTAAATACTTCTAAGGACTTATCTTTTTGCGGAGCGAACTTCATGTTTGTTTTCTAAGTTTTTGACTTAGGCAATTAAGGACATCGAACCTTATCCAAGTTGCTCCTTATTTGGGACGGATTATTTTTACAACTTGGATAGATTTTATTTTCTTAACTCGTGCATTTTACAAGTTCATTTTACTGACCTGACCGAGGTCAAAGCATTGTACGGATTCTGACTTTTGTCATTCTCCATGACGCATATTTATTTTGACTTAGCCATTTTGGCAAGTCTGCATTGATGATGATGGTTGTCTTTGTTGACTTAACTGTTTCATCATAAACTGGATTTAATAACTCGGTTTTACCTAAGATAAAGGCAGTATTGTCACTTGTCCCTCTTAGCCCCTTAGACCAAGGTAAGGAGCATTTTGACTTGATCAGAGTCAGTATGACAGATTGCACTTGCACTTCGGGATGTTTATTGATGCATCAAAACTGAATAAGAATAAATCTTAAAAAAGAAAAATTCCTCATTTATTGATATCAAATTTGTCAATTACATGAATTTGCCGGCATATTCGGATTTAATCAAGTCCCTAAAAAAGGAAAAATAATTCTCCTACAAAAATTTCAAATAAATTGAAAAACTTCAATTTCTCAGAAGGTGGATCCCGAATTTAGCTGTAATGTATTTTCAGCTTATCCGCATTCTAAGTTTTCTTGATTCCTTTCCCTTCTATTGTTTCCAAGACATAGTCTCCTCTTCCAAGCTTTTCTTTAACTCGGTAAGGACATTCCCAATTTGCAGCTAGCTTTCCATCTCTGGCATTCTTATTGCCAATATCTGCTCTCCTGAGTACCAAGTCGTTTTTCTCAAAGACTCTTGGCTTTACTTTTGTTGTATGTAGCTGCTATCAGTTGTTTAGCCATCATATCCCGGTAGTGAGCTGTAACCCTGACTTCATCAATAAGATCTAACTCAGCAGTGAGCAATTTGTTGTTTTGTTGTTCACCTTGCTTAATGTAACACCCCGTATGCATCCGGTTTGTTAACATATCATCGTATTAAGCCACGCTTAATTTAAAAATGCGGAATATCTTTTTCTTTTCAATTATGACGTCATTATACTTAGCCAAATTGATTACTTAATCATTTTCATAAAAACATCGCCTATATGTAATTGCAGGAGACAACTAACTGAAATACCTCATAAAATAAGTAACAGTGAGTATCTAAAATCACGGAACTACAACACGTAGTCCGGACATAATTCTGATACATTATTACAGCTCAAATCTAAACTAAGATATAGTCAATCAATGTGGCATGGATAATCCCCATGCTCACCAAATAAGGCAACACAGCCGAACATAGTCTCAACAACAGCAACATAATAATAACAAGCTAATAACATAACATCAACAGATATAATCCAGCATCCAAACATGTCAGCAAATAAACAGCAATATCAGCTAAGCTCCGGCCTCCTACCAACAGAGGTCTCAACCCCCGCATTACCTGAACCTGAAAATGGTACTCCAAACGTGGGGTGAGATCTCTAAAAAGAAATCTCAGTAAGACAAGGGGTCCTTAAGGATCTTCCACCTCAAGCACACTTACATGTGCAAATATAAGTTCAAAAGCATTTATTCAATATAAGTTCCAAAATAGTGCAATGCAGCAGATAATCATGTCATGTGTGTTCTAACAATTCTACTGATCAGAGAAGTTCAGGAATACGTCTATTACCCACACAATACCAGCCCTTGCTGTATCAGCCCATGCTGCACGCACCCCAAAGGACCACCTCATGGCTTCCCTTTAAGGCAAACACCACATAAATATCATACAGCAATTGCACTTAGCAGCTCCATAGCATTTCAATAAACAATACATGAAAACAACATCATGCATATAAACCATCCCCCCATGGGAAATGGTGGAACCAACAATGGCTAAACCGCGGCCACGAAAGCTTACCTTGTAAACTAGCTATCCAAACCAAGAGTCCACACAAGCTCAAGGCCCACAAACAACACAATCACAATCTGCCAATACCATAATTAATCATCAATAATCATAGCACATATTACACTAAGTGATTAAGTCTTTCTTACTCATTTTAACTCATTACATGATGTTTCTGCAGGAGGTATGCGAATACTCCTCGATGAGTATTCGAATACTCCAAGTCTCCAGAAAGTATTCGATTACTTTCATTTAAGTATTCGAATACTACCAAGTATCCGAATAATTTTCCCCCAGTATCCGAATACCACAGTATTCGAATACCAAACCCCACTGTATTCGAATAATTTCCAATATTCGAATACCTCTTCAAAGGTATCTGAATACTTTTCTTCCCAGAAAAGTATACCAATACTCCTACAAGGAGTATTCGACTACCAGATTAAAACTACCGTTGCAACTATTTACCAAATACTCTAAGATTTACTATGTTAAACTAGACATCTCAAGCTTTCCAACGACATATCTTATGCCTCAATTGGAGTTGTATAACTCCGGTTATGATTTTTGCAAAGTTCCTACAGCAAGCTGAATTTCCAGCAATAGGGTCTCGAATTCAAACATACACTGAGAGAAATTCAATTATCCATTGGATCTTAAAATTTAAAGGTTGTAGCCCTATGTGTTAGCTTCACATAGGTCCAAACCTCACTCAATTTAGATCTCTGTAGCGCAAGATATCGCAATTTTACTAAACTAGGTCGCTATTGTCTCGCGAAGTATTCAATTACTGCATTTTCCCAGAAAAGTATTCGAATACTGCCCGAAAAGTATTCGAATACTTCTTCGACAGAATGCAGAAAACTGAGTTTTAAAGGTAAAATCAACCTCTAATGATCCAAACTCGATTTGGAGTCCAAGAACTCCTTAATCAGATGTTTATTAACATGATACGAACCCAGAAACACATTCCTTTTATCAAATGGTTCATGTTATGATTTTTAATTGCTTAAACAAGCTTAAAACATCAAAATGACAAGAGTTATGATCAAGTATACCTCTAACGCACCACAAATCCGAAAATGAGGCACACAAGGGGTCCTCTACACAGCACATAGGCTCTGTCCCACCAAGACTACGAAAATTAACAACAAGCTTTGACCTTTCACCATCAAAATGGCTTCTTGAAGCCTCAAAGAACAATAACAAGGCTCCCTCCGCAAGACTCAACAACTCATCCCTCAACCACCCAAAGGCAGCAGCAAACACTCAAAAGGCTACACCACACTCCCTCACAATGCCCAACAAGACAGTGTTTACAACTCCAAAGAGGAAGAATCAAAGGAAATGTGAGACCTTGGGGAGATTCTAAAGAGAAAACTCAAGTTTGAAAGGAGGAGAGGGTGGCTGATTGAGAGCTTCAGCAAGTGACTCACGTAGGATAAAATGTGGCCTAGGGTTTTGGGCCAAAGTGACTAATTATAGCTCACTTAAAATTAAACACACAGTATTAACGAAAATAGCTACGCTTAGCATTTTAATCTCAAACTTTAGATTTTGAACCTACTCATTTTTCTAAGATTTATCATATTTTTATTTTATTTTTCAGAGCACCTTTCCGGTACGCGCTTTTCCATAGCCAGTATCAGTTCTGGCACCAGTTCTCATTATTTTGACTTGAAACTTGTTTTACAAGTCCTACATATTTTTCTAGGAATATTCATGCACTTATTATAATTTTCCGGGATACTTTTTCGGTACGCATTTATACCGACTAGCAGAACCGGTATCTGCACTTTTCATCAGAAAAGAGACTTTGAATATTATTACTCACTTACTATAATTATTAAAGCCTCATAATAATTATTAGGGTCAATTATGGAATTATGTCATAATTATCTAATTAATTTCCCTAATTAGCGGTGCGGTTCTTACATTCACCCCACCTTTTTAGGATTTTGTCCTCAAAATCAGAAAACATACCTGTCCCGAAGCGCGGGATACTGACGGAGAAGCTCGTCCTCTCGCTTCCAGAATTACCCTTCAGGAATTCTTCCCGTTCAACGTACTTTGACCATCGAAATGATCTCACTCCTCAGCTGCTTCTCGCCACGATCGAGAAATTTGAGTGGTCCGACGGGAGTTTTCAAGTTCTCCCGAACCTCCACAACATCCGGTTGCACCACGTGCGAAGGATCTGCTACAAACTTGCAAAGTTGAGACACGTAAACACGTCGTGGGTGTTGATCAAGTTCAGAGACAAGGCAAACCGGTAGGCAACAGATCCTACTCTACCGCGTAACTGGTATGGCCCAATGAATCGCGGGCTCAGTTTCCTCGCTCCGAGATCCTGAACAACACCGGTGATAGTGAAAGTTTCACAAACCCGTGCTCACCCTTACTGAAAGAAAATGGGCAGACTTTGACAATCTGACCTCAAAGATCCAAAAAGAGTCACAGCCAGTCTGAGTGTTCGGCAAACCCACAACGGAGTCCATGGAAATACTTTTCCACTTCCACCACGGTACCTCAAGAGGTTGAAGCTTACCAACGGCTTCTGGTGTTCAATCTCCATCTTCAGGCAAATCAAACACTTGGACACATACACCGCTATGTTCTTCTTCAGTCCACGACACACCATCTTGGTTCTTCTCCAAAAGCTCATTCTCGACTCTCAAAGTCTCAAATTCGAGAAGTGCATCCTCAAACAAAAAGGTCACTGTCAGAACTCAAAGTTTCACAATGACGTCACGACGTCATCCGATTCTCTGGTATCATCAGTCATTCCCTTAATAGAGGTGACCTACCCCACAAACTCTAATCTACACAACACTCGAGTGAGTTGGGTCCTATTCCATGACTCTAACCTCAACAAGACTAGCAATTTATAATCCATATCCCCAAAATAAATTCATATTCATTTCAAAGTACTAAATCATAATCATGTTCAATTCCACCAATACATGTTAGTTAACCAACTCATTTACATAGTAACGTACCTTAGTTCACGTACACCTGCAAAATTTTAAATTTTAATAACATAATAGCTAAAAACTCTATGTAACGATATACCTCAATCTCCATGGTATCTGCAAAATCGAGAGTTAGTCAAAGGTGAAATAACATTGATATATAGTACCACAGTTCATTGTACTCATTTCATGCTTAACACTACCTCTGGTGTTAACATGCCAACGACTTATGAAGCATATCAATAATCAACATAAAATCCTAGAGTCATGGAGACCACTCAACTCACAAGCTACTTGTACATGCACAAAACTCGCATATACAAGAACGCGCGTGGCCTTTGCCACCAATTCCAAGTGTTACACACTCAGTTTCCCTGAAGAAAAGTTCACACTCTCAAACAAAGCACCATCAAGATTAAGTAATGGCGTAAGGAATCTGGCTTCATTAACAAAATGATCGGTGCTTCCCATGAAGACACGCTCGGTCGGAAGAAGTCTTTCACCGAAAGACCCTCAGAACACTACTTCAACTCAGCCAACTCTGGTGGCAACATTTGGTATGGAGCTAATAACAAGGCCCCACACCAGGCAATAATTCAATGGAGAACTCTGTCTCCCGCTGTGGTGGAAACTCAGGAATCTCCTGAGGAAACACCTCGAGGAATTCCTTCACCACAGGAATGCCAGTGAGATCCTCCCGTGTCCTACTCACCAAACCTCCCAACCGTGACATAACCGAATGCCCTTGCACTCAGGGCCCTCCTTGCCAGCAATAATGATATAGGTAAGGCGAGGAACTGGCTGTGGAATCACGCGGAGACATCACCACTCGCTAGGCACAACAGTCAACAATCAATCAATCAATCGTCACACAACTATTGGACAATCCATCCACGCCAAGGATGATTTTCCTAATTAGCCATCGGTAATCCCATCTGATCTACCAAGAACTCACAACAATCCCACTGTAACACGACATCTCGATGTACAGTGGTAGTATCACACTTTTCTCCGGTGGCGGTAATCACCCGCAACGGTGGAGAAGCACAAACATGGGCAACTCAAGCCCCAAAGCAATCGGGGTTGCCACAAACGAATGTGTAGCCCCGGAATCAAACAAAACAACAACCACAATTCCACCAATGGAAACAGTACCTCTAACAAGGTTTGGAGCTCGGTCCAACAACTGACGATCCACAATGTAAATTCGCCCTATGGCAGGTGGCACATCTGGTGCCGCTGTAGATGCCATAGGAATCATCTGAAGTGAAACTTCCTGAACTGCTGCAGCTCTCGCCGTCAACGACGGACACTCTCTGGAGTAGTGACCCTCCTGGCCACACTGGAAATATATGGTCTGGCCGGTAGCACACGGCCCCAGATGAACCCTCCCACATCCCGAGCATCTGGGAGTAGGAAGTCTAGCCGCACTCCCCTGCGTCGACGTCCCCTTGAACTGATTAGGCGCCTGCCTAGCAGCCAACTGCTTCCCCTTGCCTTTTCCAGCAAACTTACTGTCTTTCCAGGAAGTGGAACTATCAGCTCCTTTCGTCTCAGCAATCTTGGCCCTATTGGCCTTACTCGAGTTGCAGAAGTCCTCGATGTCCCGACACTGTTGTACTAGTGTCCCAAAGTCTCTCGAAGCCGAACCAGCGAGGTAACCAGCAATATCCTCATTAAGTCCCCTGCGGAACTTAGCAGCTAAGAAGATCGGAGTAGGCCTCCCCATCCGAAAGTGTGCGAACTTCGCAAGCTCATTGTACTTGGCCAGGTACTCGTCAACAGACATTGAGCCCTGAACTGATCTATCAAATTCCCTTTGCTTCCTCTCCTGCGCGTCATAAGGGAAATACTTGCCCAAAAAGCAGTCCTCGAAGAATGGCCACGTCATAACATTACCATGCATCTCAAACGCACGAGAGGTGTTCGTCCACCACTCATGGGCATCGCCCTCCAGCATGTAAGTCGAGAACATCAGCTTCTGCGGGTCTGTACACTGCATGACCCGGAAGATCTTGTCCAGCGATTTCAACCATCTCGCTGCAGCAATAGGGTCCAAAGACCCATCAAAAGAAGGCGGCTTATGCTTTTTGAAAGCATTCAGCTGACTGTCAATCACGTCACGGTCCTCCGCAGGCTCCATAAAGGGTTCCAACACCCCAGTGACATGAGTAGCACTACCAATGTGACTCAGGCTCTCAACCTGAACACTAGGTGGAGGCGGCGGTGGTGGTGGCGGTGGAGGTGGTGACGGAGGATACTGGCCAACAGCAGGACCAACCCTCATCTCCTCCAACATAACCCTCATCAAGGTCATGTTCGCCCGCCGATTTGCCTCAAGAGCATCCTCTGTGGCCTTCTGTTCGCCTCTCTTGCGGCGTCCATCATTGCCACATTGGCCAATCTAGTGGCCTCCTGCATCTCAGCAAATGCAGTCAGGATCGGGTCGGGTTGACCCTCAACAGTCTCGCGGGTTCTCCTGGGTATTACCATGACTTTGCACAAGTTACACACATTATGAGTTGATCAGTCCCACGCAATGTGATCACATTTGCATCATCGTAATAACACTCAACGGAGCAAACACACAAGACAGACATAACCAAGCATCCTAATTATTGCAATACATACAGGCTTTTCCCTCGAACCATTGCTCTGATACCATAAAATGTAACACCCCGTATGCATCCGGTTTGTTAACATACCATCGTATTAAGCCACTCTTAATTTAAAAATGCGGAATATCTTTTTCTTTTCAATTATGACGTCATTATACTTAGCCAAGTTGATTACTTAATCATTTTCATAAAAACATCGCATGTATGTAATTGCAAGAGACAACTAACTGAAATACCTCATAAAATAAGTAACAGCAAGTATCTAAAATAACGGAACTACAACACGTAGTCCGGACATAATCCTGATACATTATTACAGCTCAAATCTAAACTAAGATATAGTCAATCAATGTGGCATGGACGACCCCCATGCTCACCAAATAAGGCAACACAGCCAAACATAGTCTCAACAACAGCAACATAATAATAACAAGCTAATAGCATAGCATCAACAGATATAATCCAGCATCCAAACATGTCAGCAAATAAACAGCAATATCAGCTAAGCTCCGGCTTCCTGCCAACAGAGGTCTCAACCCCCGCATTACCTGAACCTGAAAATGGTGCCCCAAACGTGGGGTGAGAACTCTAAAAAGAAATCTCAGTAAGACAAGGGGTCCTCAAGGATCTTCCACCCCAAGCTCACTTACATGTGCAAAAATATAAGTTCAAAAGCATTTATTCAATATAAGTTCCAAAATAGTGCAATGCAGCAGATAATCATGTCATGTGTGTTCTAACAATTCTACTGATCAGAGATGTTCAGGAATACGTCTATTACCCACACAATACCAGCCCATGTTGTATCAGCCCATGCTGCACACACCCCAAAGGACCACCCCATGGCTTCCCTTTAAGGCAAACACCACATAAATATCATACAGCAATTGCACTTAACAGCTCTATAGCATTTCAATAAACAATACATGAAAACCACATCATGCATATAAACCATCCCCCATGGGAAATGGTGGAACCAACAATGGCTAAACCGAGAACACAAAAGCTTACCTTGTAAACTAGCTATCCAAACCAAGAGTCCACACAAGCTCAAGGCCCACAAACAGCACAATCACAATCTACCAATACCATAATTAATAATCAATAATCATAGCATAGATTACACTAAGTGATTAAGTCTTTCTTACTCATTTTAACTCATTATATGCTATTTCTGCAGGAGGTATTCAAATACTCCTCGATTAGTATTCGAATACTCCAAGTCTCCAGAAAGTATTCGATTACTTTCATTTAAGTATTTGAATACTACCAAGTATCCGAATACTTTTCCCCCAGTATCTGGATACCACAGTATTCGAATACAAAACCCCACTGTATTCGAATACTTTCCGGTATTCGAATACCTCTTCAAAGGTATCTGAATACTTTTCTTCCCATAAAAGTATTCCAATACTCCTACAAAGAGTATTGACTACCAGATTAAAACTACCATTGCAAATCTTTACCAAATACTCTAATATTTTACTATGTTAAACTAGACATCTCAAGCTTTCCAACAACATATCTTATGCCTCAATTGGAGTTGTATAGCTCCGGTTATGATTTTTACAAAGTTCCTACAACAAGCTGAATTTCCAGCAATAGGGTCTCGATTCAAACATACACTGAGAGAAATCAACTTATCCAATGGATCTTAAAATTTACAAGGTTGTATCCCTCTGTGTTAGCTTCACATAGGTTCAAACCTCACTCAATTTAGACCTCTGTAGCTCAAGATATCGCAACTTTACTCAACTAGGTCGTTGTTGTCTCGCGAAGTATTCGATTACTGCATTTTTCCAGAAAAGTATTCGAATACTGCACGAAAAGTATTCGAATACTTCTTCGACAGAATGCAGAAAACTGAGTTTTAAAGGTAAAATCGACCTCTAATGATCCAAACTCGATTTGGAGTCCAAGAACTCCTTAATCAGATGTTTATTAACATGATATGAACCCAGAAACACATTCCTTTTATCAAATGGTTCAAGTTATGATTTTTAATTGCTTAAACAAGCTTAAAACATCAAAATGACAAGAGTTATGATCAAGTATACCTTTAATGCACCACAAATCCAAAAATGAGGCACACAAGGGTTCCTCTACACAGCACATAGGTTCTGTCCCACCAAGACTGCAAAAATCAACAACAAGCTTTGACTTTTCACCATCAAAATGGCTTCTTGAAGCCTCAAAGAACAAGAACAAGGCTCCCTCCACAAGACTCAACAACTCAACCCTCAACCACCCAAAGGCAGCAGCAAACACTCAAAAGGCTACACCACACTCCCTCACAATGCCCAACAAGACAGTGTTTACAACTCCAAAGAGGAAGAATCAAAGGAAATGTGAGACCTTGGGGAGATTCTAAAGAGAAAACTCAAGTTTGAAAGGAGGAGAGGGTGGCTGATTGAGAGCTTCAGCAAGTGACTCACGTAGGATAAAATGTGGCCTAGGGTTTTGGGCCAAAGTGACTATTTATAGCTCACTTAGAATTAAACACACAGTATTAACGAAAATAGCTACGCTTAACATTTTAATCTCAATCTTGAGATTTTGAACCTACTCATTTTTCTAAGATTTATCATATTTTTATTTTATTTTTCGGAGCACCTTTCTGGTACGCGCTTTTCCATAGCCAGTATCAGTTCTTGCACCAGTTCTCATTATTTTGACTTGAAATTTGTTTTACAAGTCTTACATATTATTCTAGGAATATTCATGCACTTATTATAATTTCCGGGATACTTTTTAGGTACGCATTTATACCGACTAGCAGAACCGGTATCTGCACTTTTCATCAGAAAAACGAATTTCAACATTATTACTCACTTACTATAATTATTAAAGCCTCATAATAATTATTAGGGTCAATTATGGAATTATCTCATAATTATCTAATTAATTTCCCTAATTAGCGGTGCGAGTTCTTACACTTAATAACATTTATTCTCCTCCAGGAGGGTTCCCTTACTTTTACCGGAATCATGGCTTCACACCCATATGTCAATCAAAAAGGGGTTTCCCTCGTTGCTGTCTGGGTGCTTGTTCGATATCCCCATAGGATAAAGTATAGTTGTTGACCCTATCTTTCTTTGACATCCATCATTCGTTTCCTGAGTTCGTCAACAATTACCTTGTTTGCAGCCTCAGCTTGCCATTTGACTTTGGGTGTTCCACAGTTGCAAAGCGGTGTCTGACATTTAAGTCCTTCATCAGCTCCTGGAACTGCTTGTCGGTGAATTGTATTCCATTATCAGTCACCACCTCGACTGGTATTCCAAACCTGGAGACAATATTCTGTTCAAAGAACCTCTACACTCTGGCCGAAGTTATTGTGGTAACTGGCTCTACTTCTATCCACTTGGTGAAGTAATCTACGGCTACAATTAGCCACTTTAACTGCCCTTCTGCAGCCTTGAAGGGTCTCAACAACTCTGTGGCCCATTTGAAAAAGGGCCACAGAGCTAATATGTATTTCAATTCTTCCGGTGGTGAAAGAATTAACTTGGCATGCTTCTGGCAACTATCGCATCTTTTGACATGCTCTTGGGAGTCTGCTTCCATGGTTGGCTAGTAGTAACCAGCTCGTAGGGCTTTTCTAGCCAGAGTTCTGCCCCTGTTTGTAGACCATTGATTCCTTCATGTATCTCGGCCAACACATATTCTGCTTCATCCGAGTTTAAGCATTTTAACATAGGAATATGCAACCCCTTTCTATACAACTGGTCGTCCACAATTGTGTATTGTGTCGCATCCCGGACCAACTTTCTAGACTCCAATGTGTCCTCGGGCAATGTCCCTTTCTCAAGGTATGCCACTATGGGTTGTCTCTAGTCGTTTGCCGAGGTAATTATCATCATGCAACACGGCTCTGCTGTACCACGGTTCTGTGGTTTCCTGGATTTTTTGTACTTGCCAATTTAGACAAGATGTCAGCTCGGCTATTTTCCCCTTGAGGAATGTGAGTGACTTTCACCTCATCGAACTCGGCCATCATTTCTCGAACCTTGTTCAAGTATTTCATCAATAGAGGGCCTTTGGCCTAATATTTTCCTTCTCTCTGGGAAGTCACTAGCTGGGAGTCGCTGAAGATTTTTACCTTTTTGGCCCCATTTTCTTTAGCCTGCATCAACTCGGCTATTAGAGCTTCATACTCTGCTTGATTGTTTGAAGTTGGGAAACCCAGTTTTAAGGAGTGTTCTATTGCCACCCCTTCTGGACTTTCAAGTATGATCCCAGCTCCGCTTTCTTTATCATTGGAGGATCCATCTACATATACCCTCCAAGCATCTTCAATTTATCCTGTGTCTGAGCTGACTGGGGTGAGTTCCATTATGAAGTCAGCCAAAGCTTGTGATTTGATAGCCTTCCGACTTTCATACATTATGTTCTATTGCCACCCCTTCTGGACTTTCAAGTATGATCCCAGCTCCGCTTTCTTTATCATTGGAGGATCCATCTACATATACCCTCCAAGCATCTTCAATTTCTCCCGTGTCTAAGATGACTGGGGTGAGTTCCATTATGAAGTCAGCCAAAGCTTGTGATTTGATAGCCTTCCGACTTTCATACATTATGTCGTATTCAGAAAGTTCAATTGCCCAGTTAGTCATTCTTCCTGCCAAATTTGGTTTATGCAACACCTGTCGTATAGGCTGATTAGTTCAGACTACTATCTGGTGTCCTTGAAAATATGGTCGTAATCTCCTTGCAGTAATCAGTAAGGCAAAAGCCATTTTTTCCAGCTTCTGGTACCTCAACTTAGGACCTTGCAAGGCCCTACTGACGAAGTAAATTGGTTCCTGACCTTTGCTGGTTTCCTTAATCAGGACAGCACTTATTGCCTCTTCCCCCACAGCCAGGTACATGATCAGAATATCTACCGGTTTTGGCTTAGATAGTACTGGTGGGGTTGCCAAGCATTTCTTGACCTTGTCGAACGCGGATTGACATTCCTGGTTCCAGCCTTGCATAACTTCTTTCTTTAGTAATTTGAAGAATATGAGGGCATTTTCAGCAGACTTGGGTAAGAACCGGGTTAGCGCAGCCAGCCTACCAGTCAATTACTGAACCTTTTTTTTATTCTGGGGTACTTTCATCTCAAGCACTGCCTTGCATTTATCAGGGTTTGCTTCAATTCCCCTATGGGTTAACATGAAACCCAAGAATTTTCCTGTTGGAATTCCAAAAGCATATTTTACCGGGTTTAGTCGAATGCGGTATTTTCGCAACTTCTGGAATGTCTGCTCCAAATCTCGAACATGGTTTGCAATGTCAAATGACTTGACAATCATATCATCAATATATACTTCTACATTCTTGCCCAGTTGATCCTCAAACACTTTGTTCATCATTCTCTGGTAGGTAGCTCCAGAGTTTTTAAGTCCAAATGGCATCACGTTGTAGCAATAATTGGCCTTTTCAACAATAAAGGCAGTTTTTTCTTGATCTTCAGGATACATCGAGATTTGATTATAACCCGAATAGGCATCCATGAAGGATAGCAATTGGAATCTAGCTGAGTGTTCCACTAGCTGATCTAAATTAGGAATAAGATAAGAATCCTTTGGGCATACCTTATTTAGATCTGTGTAATCAGTACAGACTCTCCATTTGTTGTTAGGCTTTTTCACCATAACAACATTAGCAAGCCAAGTTGTAGATTGTATTTCACGAATGAACCCGACATCCAGCAATTCCTTCACATGCTCCTCAAGAACTTGTTTTCTTTCTGGCCCCAGCTTTCTTTTCTTCTGAGAAACTGGTTGTGATCCCGGGTAAACTGCCAGCTTCTGGCAGCAAAAGGTTGGATCTATGTCGGGAATCTCTAATGACTTCCATGCAAAAACATCTGTGTTACTTTAAAGAAACCTGGCTAACTGTTTCTTGATTTGTGGATCTATGGTCTTACCAATTCGGGTAAATTTACCAAGTTCTTTTCCCAGCACAAGGTCTTCCAATTTCCCATCAGGTTCTGGCCTGGGGATTACTTTTTCTCTCATATCCAGTTCAACCACATTGACGGGTTTTTCGGAATGATGGGGGGTTGCCTTCTTGCCGGCTTCATCCCTCGGACGTATCCAGGGTGGAATCAGGTGTCCTCCTTCATTTCCTTTGAATGTTTCAAAGTAGCATTCCCTGGATTCTTTTTTATCACCACTGATGGTAATGACTTCGTTCTTGCTGCTTACCATCTTTATCTTTTGATGTTTCGTGGAGACCAGGATGTCCTTCTTGTGTATGGTTGGTCTCCCCAAAATGATATTGTATTCTGATGGAAAGTCGGCCACTACGAACCTCACTCGTTCTGATTTGGACGCTTCTTTTGTTCCCAGGGTTAGCCTGAGATCTATATAGCCTTTTAGAGGTGTATTTTCTCCGTTAAAAGCTATCAAGGTTGTCTTTAGGGTTTGAGGTCCCCCTCATCAGGTTCATTTTCTTGAAAGCACCCAATTATATAATGTCGGCACTGCTTCCTGCATCTATAAAGATCTTTTTAACCTGGCAATTTATCAGGGTTCTAGTGATGACTAGTCCATCCACATGTCCTGGAAAAACGCCTTGCATGTCTTACTTTGTGAAATAGAGTAGAGGAGGGTCTGGTTTGTTGGGGTCTTCCTTGAATTTGGGATGATCCCGGATTGAAAGGAGCTCTTTCAGATACTTTCGTCTAGCACTTACAGTGTCTCCTCCTCCTCTAAGAGCTCCACTGATAACATTGCAGTCAAACTCTGCTTCTGGAACTCGTCATTATTGGAATCATCTTTCTGGTTACTTTATTCTTTCTTTTTCTTCTCAGGTACCGGACTATTACTCCTTTTCTGGTTTCCAGTCTTTCTTTTGTTTTTGGAACCTTGAGTTTTAATCACATACTGGCATAATTTGCTCTCTCTAACAAATTTCTCCACTGCATCACGGAGATCCCAGCACTGATCAGTGTTGCGACCCGGTCCATCATGGAAGGCGCAGTATTTGGATTTATCCAATACTCCTCTATCGAATATAGGTCGGGATCTATCCACTTTTTTCATCTCCGTCATAGCCACTTCCTTCCAAATTTAAGAGCGTGAAGCATTCAACGGTGTGTACTTCTCATACCTTCCAACCCAGTCTCTATCATCCAGGTATCTGCTTCTAGAGTCCTTCTTTTTACCACCAGTTTACTCCTTTTCTCTTGGGGTTGGGCTCCTCCTCCTTGGGTTCACTTTTCTACCTTCCTCAGATTGAGCCTTTGCTATCTCCATCTGTTCGAGCTCTAGGTATTTCTTTGAACAAGTCCTGAATTCCTCCAACGTCCTCACTGGATCTTTATAGACTGACTTGGCTAGTCTAGATGCACCATCCAAGTCAGCCACAATGAGATGTACATGGACATTTTAAACCTGGCACCTGTAAAGTCATGCCTTTGAGCCGATTAAGATACCTATGGAGGGTTTCTCTGGGTTGTTGTCATATTTTCCCAAGTGCGAACTCGGAATTCGGATACTTTTTGCTAGTCGCAAAATTCAGAAGGAATTTTTCTCCGAATTCCTCAAAAGACCCAATAGAGTTGGCAGGGAGGGTTGAAAACCATGCCTGTGCTGCCCCAGTCAAGGTTATGGCAAAAATCCGAGATATAAGAGGCTTGTCAATTCCTCGAATGTACATATCTGTGTCAAATGCATCTATGTGGACTTGTGGGTCCTGACTTCCATCATATTTCGACAAGCGTGCCAAATCGAAATCTCCAGGAAGGGAGCATTGAGAATTTCCCCGGTGAAGAGGATGTTATTATACTGCCCCCTACTATATTTCCTCCTGTAACCACCGGGTTCCAAACGCCCTCTGGCAATTTGAGCATTTTGGTTGGGGTTCATTCCATCCCGATATCTCTGCCCATTTGCTCCTACTTGTTAGCACTAAATTATTTATATAATTATTGTATTATTTTATATTATTATATTTTTTTTGGGTTGACAATTACAGGAAAATGGGCTAAAAGAATGTGAGATATGGCCCAATTCAAAAAGGAAATAACCAAGCCCAAGTTAATTTATTTTTGCTAATAATTGTAATTATTCATATTTTTTAGGTTCTTTCTTTGAAAAGGCACATGGATCAGCTTTATGAAGTGAACACATTTTAACCATTGGATGACAAGGAGATAGACGGCTCTTAGCGTGTAGAATTTTTAGTTTTTAGTTCCTTTTGTGGGTTGTAAAAAAGATACACAGTTTCAGATTTCGTTTTTTGAAGATTAGAGATTTAGAGTTTTTCATATTTTACGTTTTACTGTTCTTTCTTTCTTCCTTTTCTTTGACTCTGTGTGTATTCTTCACTCCTTGAAATCTTCAAGATCCAGAACCTCAAGCTCTGACAACGCTGTAAGCAAGGATCGAAGGAGGTGCTTGCAAGTGGAGAAAGATCCTGCTCTAGTTTAGGATCGGTATTATGTTGAACAATTTTTCTGATTTTATCTTTTAATGTATGTTTCTGTTTTTCTTTCATCTTTGATTTTCTTTTTCTGAATATGGGTTTCTAATTTCTTTATTTTTTGGGTATGTTAATAATGATTGGATGAATTTTTGATGTTCTTTGTTACTGTTTTTTTATCTCATTCGTTTGATGCTTTCACTTTTCATCTCAAGAAATTCATGGGAATGAAACTTGAGCTTTTCAACAAAAAGAAATTGGGAAATGGATTTTTGTTAAGTGTCAAATAAACCCTTTTGGATTAGGGATAATCAAAGGTGATTTCTGATATAATTTTCTGTAAAGATTCAAGAAGCTTTGGGAAAAGATCTTCTTGAGCCTTAATGTTGATTCTGAAAAGTTTCAATTAAACTTGCCGTAGCAACTCAGAAACTGACATAAACTCGCTGTAGCACTGTACGAAATTTGCAGAAATGCAAATATTTTTGTCATCCATGATTTTAGTTTCTTTTTAAAATGGCGCCGTTGCCGGGGAACGGTGTTTGATATAGTTTCTTTTAAAATTCTGTCTTTTAGTTCTTGAATTTGTTTTCTTTCATTTTCATTTTTATTTTTTCTTGAACTTACATTTCTTTGAAGATTTTGCATATCAATAATGTTTTACTGTGAAAACAGATTGATACACTTAGCATTCTGCCAAATCTAAAAAAAAAAAAAGTTTGGTTGTTAAGCACTCTACAAGAGAATCACAATGGCATTGGCAGCTCAACTAGTAGCTTTGCATAACACAGTGAAAAATTTGGCCAAGGTTATGGAAGAATCCAAGCAACCAGCACCTACTCCAATAGTTGCTATAGCACCTATATGCTCACTTTGCTATGGTGCTCATGCCTTTGAAGAATGCCCAAGCAACCCAACATATGTTCTTTATGTGGGAGGCTTCAATTACAATTACAACAACCACAACCAATTTGATCAGCAAGGACGGAAGAACCAAGGATGTAATTTTGCCCAAAATCAAGGCCAAGATTACCAATACCAACAGCCTTATCATGGATGGCAGGAGTCATTTGAACAAGATGAACCTTACTCACCTTATTTTATGCAGTCTCCTTTTGTTGAACAGCTAGAGCAACATGTTGCAGAAGCTCAACCTCCAAATGAGCAGTGGATGAATCGAATGCTACAAAACCATGAAGCTATGCTTCAAAGTCATGGAGCTATCTTGAAGAGCCTTGAGATACAAATAGGGCAGCTTGTTTCAGCCCTTAGTAGCAGACCATTGGGAACACTACTAAGTGACACAAAAATACCTAAGAGGGATGGAAAAGAAGTGTGCAAAGCCCTCCACTTGAGGAATGAGAGAGAGGTGGATCAGCCGGATCCAGTTGTAAGCCCATTTACCTTGAAAAAATTGATTGAGAAAGTAGGGCAGCAAGTGGATAACACTATTACAGCCCCACCATCAACCACTCAATCCTCACCTAAAGATAAAGATGACGAGGAGGAAACTACTGCTGAACCATTAAGGGCAGCATTGAAATCAAATGGATTAGACAAGCCTATGCACAACATTGAGGCTCATCAACCTATATCAAAGGCAAGACATATCCATTTTCCTCAAAGACTCCAAGAGCAGCAACAAGAGCATTGTCTCTCCAACAATTTGCCACCCAAATTGGAAAATCCAGGTTCTTCTTTAATTTCAAGTGCATTAGTAGATAGGTCACTTGCACACCATGATGGAAAATTAGAGAACAAATCAGTGAAAATTTATAGGTTTATTTTTCCTACAAATTTCATAATAGTTGATTTTGAAGCTGACAATGATGTGCCTATTATGTTGGATAGGCCATTCTTAGTTAAAGAGGATGCTATAATTGAATTTAAAACAGGAGAATTAACCATGGGAGTTAATAAGGAAAAGATGACTTTTAATGTCTTGAAAGTCATGGATGAGGATTCTAATAATTGTTATGCTATTTCTGTTTGGGATCATCTTGTTAATGATCATGTGTTTTTAAATAGAGAAAATACCAACTTAGAAGAATCAAATGGTTGGATACATGACAAATTGTTCTAAATTTGAAGATAAGAATCAAATTATTTCCAAGTAAGGTTAAATGGTTGAAGCACTACTGGACAAGGCATGTGAATAAAGAGAAGATTTTCATTTCTTTACTAGATGTTGGATGAAAAAAAAAAATAGTGTAGTTGATTAGTTAGTTAGTTACCTGTGGCTGTTGTAGCTTAGGTTAGTTTAGTGTGTGTGTAACTGTTGATTTGTTTAGTTTTAAATTTTTGAGTAGTTTTCAACTTGTTGTAGTGAGCTTGAATCCTATTAATTTTTTTTCTTTTGTCATGTGTTAGTGGTGTCTTCTTAAAACCAATGAAAAATTTTTCTCTAAACAAAAAAAAAGAGTGACTGAAGAGTTAAGATGGTCCTATTTTGCTGAGTGTGAACTGTGAACTATGAGAATGAGCAACCTCTTAAGTTTGGGGTAGCACAATGATAAGAAGTACCAGGTATTAATTTTTCTGAGACTTAAATTGTTTATCTGCTAATTGTCAGCAATTGAGGTCTAAAGAACAAGGCTATCAGTTTCAGTAGGAAACCAATGTGTATTAGGTGGACTATTTGAGCACATGATTGTTGAATATATAAATGAGGATTGGAGAGATGAGTTCGAATTTGTGTATGACTGAGTTAGTTGATCCCCAACTTATTGGATTAGTTATGTGATTTAGACAAACACATTGAGTTTGAGGTTCAATTCTTTATTGTGTGATGATATAGGAACGAGACATCAAAGTTGGATTGTATAATGATGGTGATCAGCTCACGTTGATAGCTTAACCGTTACACATTGTTGAAACCGTGTGATTATGGTGCTATGTGAACTATTGGGCTAACCCTTATATTATATTATAGCAGACTGGTCTATGGAAATATGAGAGGTATTTGAGGTGTGAAAGTAGTGTGTTAATTCTTAAACTTGAAATGTTTTGTGATACAGTTGTGGGTTGTGATTAAATTTTCCTACATATGTTAGGTTACTATCTTGATTTTCAAATCTGACAACGGTCAGATTATTATTATTATTATTTTATTATTATTATTTTTTTGCCCCTATCTCCTCTTTGCTTTATCCTCAATCCTTCTCTGCACATATCGGCTTCTTCTTCTTATTGACACAAATAAAAAATTTCTTTGAATAGAGCAGTGCTTTATGAGCAGAGCCAATTTTCAATGGTGAAATCCTACCTGCACCTCTGAGATTATCCAATGACTTGAACCCTATCAATGTGACAAGACATGTTACTGTTTACTCTGACTTGAGTGGCTATACTTTACCAACACACCCTTGTGTTAAACGAATGTGGAGTTTGTACACCACCATAAAGCTTGACCGAAAACCTTCCCCTCCCCCCTATCCTCTTAGTCACACGCACCACCATTAAAGGAGACACCTTCTCGTAACACCCCCTGTCACTGCTGACCAAAACAAAGATTTTCATCTCTTCTTTGATTTCTAAAATTCCAATCAAGTGACAACATCCATTTTCTCCTCCACATTCTAAATCCTTCTTCTGCATCCACGCTTCAGCTCGCTTCAAGCTTACTGATTTGGTCGAAACACTACACCCCCACACAACCACCGACAACACTGTTTACCATTTATTATTTATTTATATTTTTTTATTTTTGGCTCCCTCTTCCCCATCACTTGTCATCTAACCTGGACGGTGAAATCTGGTTCTGTTTGCTGCGCATCTCTCTTCGCTACACCTGTTTGAGGAACTCCTCCGATGCCAGCTGATGTTCCAATCAGCACTAGATCGCCACAATCATCGTTGTTCGATCAGCTGCAGCAAGGTTGGATTTTGAGCTGGGTTCGGGTTACAAAAAAAAAAGGGCAATTCTAACCTTTCTTTCAATCCTTTTTTCATACATTGATTTAATTGATTGATTTTGTTTTAAGTGTATGGAGATGCTAATAAGCTAACATATTTGTGACTTGCGTGGCTACATGCTAACATCTGTGAATTTTTGAGATATATGCTCTTATGCTATGATGTGAAGTGAGTTCCTTACTGTGAGCTTATGATTTAGTTATAATGGATTATATTGCCTGTACGTTATGCTCCAGTCACTATCTGTTTTGCTTGCTGAATTATGAATATAAATTTCTTTATTGTTCCACCTGATCTGTTTCACTTGATGTGTTGTATGATTTGAGGTGAGACTTTTGCAGGACATAAAAATTTGAGTAGTGGATTTGCATACTCTTATATTGTAGCATATTGATATAGGATATCGTGGATAGTGTTTTAGGATTATAGCCATTGTTACTGTAATTAAATGGCATGTGCTTTTGTTATGGATAAATTAATTGGATGCATTCTTTTTGCACACTGTATTGAGCATGTGTCAAGTATTGCAATAAAGTATATGCTGCCATGTAGTTGTACAAAATTTTTGTGCTTAAATTGTTGTAAATTATATCACCATGTTATTGAGTTTTGAACTCCATTCTATATCTGACTTGGAATATATTTTGTAGTGGTTCCCTTGCTAGCACTTCACCTCCTAGATACTTTTGTCCGCTAATCTTTATTTCAGTGAACATGAAGAGAGTGATCTAGTTGAAGTGGAGGATTCTTCTTATGAAGACTAAGACTCCTCCTTCTCAGCTGACCATTTCATGGTCACCCAAGTTCTTAATTTAATTATTATAATTTATTTATATTATTTTTATTTCAATTTAGTGTTTTTATATATTTATGTTCTGCTGTGAGGACCCAGCTTAATTTTAAGTTTGGGGTGATTATATGTTGTTACCCTAATTTGCTGATTTGGTCCACAAATATGATAAAAATTTACTCTATTTTGTATGCTGGATTAGCTGAGTGGTAACTTGGAAATGATTTATATTCTCATTAGTTTAACATTATCATTGCTTAAGTATAGCCAGATTTGATTAAATTAATTCCTAGTCAATTAAGGATCTAACTTCGTTGATCAGTATTTATATAAGCTGAAAATCAATTGGCATGCCATAAATTTTTTTTTTTGTGATCCCTGATTTGCTGATTCACTGATAAACCACTGAATTAACAACCTATGTGAGGTATTTGAACCTAAACACTCTATTCTTTTGTGAGTGGTCATTGTGTATTGGTGTTTTGAATGTTGCACTCTGTTTGGATGACTAATATGCTATTTCTGTGTGATTGGGGCATTGTTTCTGAATATGTAGCCTAGAGCGAAAAGCCTCACCCTTCTATTATATCCATTGATCCCTATATTTGAGCCTGAGACCTTTCTTTTCTGATTATGTATCCTGATATTATGAGCCAAATCCCTTGTCCAACCTATATAGCTATCTTAGTATTTAGCTAATTCTCATTAACTCAGAAATATAATAAGCTAAATAAGGCAAAGGGAAATTGGTTGTAAAAAAGAGAACAGAGAGAAAAAGAAAAGAGGATCAGGAAGTAAAAAAAAATTCGAAGAAAAAGGGGAACAAGTGATGTTATAAAGAAGAGTTCTCTCTTTAAAAATGAAAAAAAGAAAAAAAAAGGTTGAATAAAAGAGATCTCTGAGCTTGCTGAAGTAAAAAAAAGGGAAAGAGGCAAAAGTAAAAAAAGAGAAGGAAGTTATAAAAAAGGAAGAGAGAGTCAGTAATTTCCCTTTGTCTTGTTTACGCAAAAATCATAAAGAGATAATGAGGATTAGTTAGACACTAAGGGTTAGCTTAATTAGCCAAGTGACTAGAAAAACAAAGATCCTAGCCCTGCCTCATTACAAGCCTTAAAGACCCTTTGATAGAGGTAGCATATTGGACTTCAAGTTTCTAAATGGTAATGTAGGTTGGAAGCATTCATGCATGATGATAATGAGTGAACTTCCTTATTGTTATAAAAAAGGAGAGAGTGTGATTGATTAAATATACCTGGAAAGGAATTCAGTGGAATGTCAATTAAATCAGTCTAAATTAGGGTTGCAACTGTTTGAGTGTGCATGAATTTTTGATTGAATGCTTATATAATTGTTGATTGACTGGAGTTGAATGATTAATTTGATGTAGGAATTGGTTAATATTAAGTCTGGTCAATGCTTTAAGAAGTGTGATGTTTTGCATAGATGGTTGATAAATTTAACTGAGTTATTAAAATTGACTATGTGTTGCTGTGTGACTCTGTGAATTTTAAGCTAGCAATCTATTTGTGAATGTATGTTTTCTTGATTGCTTGAGGGCAAGCAATTACCTAAGTTTAGGGTATTTTGTTAGCACTAAATTATTTATATAATTATTGTATTATTTTATATTATTATATTTTTTTGGGTTGACAATTACAGGAAAATGGGCTAAAAGAATGTGAGATATGGCCCAATTCAAAAAGGAAATAACCAAGTCCAAGTTAATTTATTTTTGCTAATAATTGTAATTATTCATATTTTTTAGGTATCTTTCTTTGAAAAGGCACGTGGATCAGCTTTATGAAGTGAACACATTTTAACCATTGGATGACAAGGAGATAGACGGCTCTTAGCGTGTAGAATTTTTAGTTTTTAGTTCCTTTTGTGGGTTGTAAAAAAGATACACAGTTTCAGATTTCGTTTTTTGAAGATTAGAGATTTAGAGTTTTTCATATTTTACGTTTTACTGTTCTTTCTTTCTTCCTTTTCTTTGACTATGTGTGTATTCTTCACTCCTTGAAATCTTCAAGATCCAGAACCTCAAGCTCTGACAACGCTGGAAGAAAGGATCGAAGGAGGTGCTTGCAAGTGGAGAAAGATCCTGCTCTAGTTTAGGATCGGTATTATGTTGAACAATTTTTCTGATTTTATCTTTTAATGCATGTTTCTGTTTTTCTTTAAAAAAGAAAAAAAAAATATTTCAACCCGTTCCCTGAGAACGATAACTCTTTCATCTTCGGAAAATACTACCAACACTACTGAAGCGTTCTGGATCAAAGTTTGTACAGCAGCATTCTGGTCGCCCATTGCAACGTTCTCCAGGTTCGGGTTCAATGCGCCCACTGGATTGGGCCTTTCTCGGTTTTCTACCTCAGTAACGTGGTTTCGATGATCCGGGTTACGATTCCCTTCACGCCATTAGCATCTTGGCCTTCGATTCCTGTCATCCCCATCAAGCGTTGTTCCAGATCTTGCATTCTCCTCGTATTTTCTTCCTATATCCTTTGGAAGTCTTCTTTTCGTTGGAGATTGTTTCAATTCTCCATCTCTTCCATTCGCCGCAAAATTGCAGCAAATGCATTTTGAGCAAGTCGGGAATTAGGATCTTCTGATTGGGCGACGCGCACAGCTAAATCCCCTGGATGTTGGGGGGATTGTTTAGAATTGGAGCCGCTACTCGGTTGGGGGGTGCTGGAGTGGAGGCTGTGTCTGACACGTCCTCACTGACATGGACATGCTCATAATCCACGTCATTTTCAGGCTGATTTCGAGGTTGTTTTACCTCTTCAAGGACTGGATCAAGCGGCTGATTCTGGTTTTGGGGTGGCTGCTGGCTATTGCTCCTTGTATGGACTACCATCCTTAGTCAGAATTGTGGGAATATTAAATTCAAAGAGATGATTCCCCACAGACGGCGCCAATGTTTTGTCTTAGAGATAGAGATGTCCAGTCCAATAGACCGATATGTTGATCTTGGATCTAGTGCCCTCTCTAAGATATCTATGGAAGAGATACCCTTGAGTCAAACAGATCACTGTGCACAATAAACTACTAACAGCATTAGCCAAAGGGGTGTGTGCGCGCGCACAGTGACAACATAAAAGTAAGAGAGAGAGCGTAACGTACCTTTAGGATTTATCTTTTATTTATAAAGGTTACCTGTGGGTAATATGGTGTGGGCCTTTAGTGCCTCTGATGAGGGCCCTGGTCTTTCTGCTACGCTGTCGTATTATGATTAGTATCTTTAATGGATTCTATCCGTAATTATCCTTGATTAGAATCTTGGATTGCCTCTTATTGAGCCTGGCATTCAATGGGCCTCCTATACGACTCCATAACACAATCTAATAACCATCACAAGGTTATTATATATGATAAAACTGTATGATTTTCTACATTAACATATGAAAAGATTTATATATGATTTTACAAGACGCCATGACTAGAAAATGTCGTTGACTTGGACTCGTGCAATGTTCATGAATGTAACGTAGTAGGATCCAACTCCATATTATATATTCGCAGCCTTTGTACAATATGTTTCTAATAAAAACAACCTATTCTTTTCGAAAGATAATGGAACATTTACGTATTAGTTTTTAATAGTTCGAAGATCCACTCAAAACACGTTTTTAGGCAGGGAGAGTACCTTTTATGAGTTTTCTATAGGATACCAAACCAATGAAAATAGTTCCAAATTTGACATTTGGATTGCCACATAGTCCGACTTTGACAAAGCCTAGCCACCCAAATCATTCTGTGGGCTCGGTAGTGTGCCTTTACATTCACAACACAGTCACACTTGCATGGGAACTACGTGTCGTTCTTGTTTTGTAGTTCATCTTTTTCCATTAAGAATCTTACTAAGCTAAGAGAAGGTTGGCACTATCTATGATGTGAGTCCTTTCCTCGACTAACCCCATCCCCACGTGCAATAAAATTCAGCAATTTGGCAGTGAAGGGGTCAACTTGCAACTTATTCATTAACTCAAGAAAGAGCCACCCATGTGTCCTCCAAAGTGGTGTAGATTTTCGTTCATTCGTTATATAACAGATGGTTCAAACATCAGCCAAATTCGATGACTTGAACTTTAGATGTGCATTCTATAATTGAAAATCTCACAAGATGAGGGTCATGTAAAATTAGGGGACTAATTGTTCAATGTTCACAGAAACAAAAAAAAAGGGCACCATTTTTAAAAACGAACATCTCATTAAGAGAATTATATTTTTATTTTAGTAAATAAGAGAATTATTTTTGAGTGATAGTTTAAAATTATTAGCAAATAATTAAATAATATAATTCTGATGTACTATGTAATTAAGAACCTGCGCCGCTAAATAATTAATTAAATAAGATTTTCTATGCAGGAGGTTTGATAAAGATTATGCATAATTGTGATAAGCAGTGGTGGACACAGAAATTTTAATAAGAGGGGGCGAAAATAAAAAATATTATATCATAAATAAAAGTACTTCAAATACAATACAAATTTAATATACAAAAAATTGAAAGAAATGTATTACAGAAATTAATATCACTTCACTTGACTCTTGCTCTACGTGTTTTCATATTGTTAAACTCATCTATAATTGAATCTGTGCTAAAACTCAAAACAATTTATTTTTCAATGTATGTAATCAAATAATCATCAAGAAATTGGTCTTCATTCTATTTCGAAGTCTAGTCTTGATTATCTTCATAGCTGAGAAAGATCTTTCAGTAGTTGCTGTGGAAACTGGAAGAGTGAGTACAAATTTAATCAATCTATCAATAAGAGGGTAAATGATGGACTTTTCAGTTCTTGATAGCCCTTGACATAATTCAAATGTAGTTGATAAATTAATCAAATCTGGATGTTTACGAATGTTAAGCTCAAAATGTTGTAAATCCATCTTCAAATGCAATTTTTCCTGTTCTGTGAAATCTCTAGAATAAAATCTATCAACAAGTTTACAAATATCACCATTATTAAATGACTTGTACCTGTTTCTTAGATCTAAAGCCATGGTCAAAGTAAGTAATTCAACGATATTACCATTGAACCTGCTATTTAATTCTTGCAATTGATAATCAATTGATAATATATTATATACTAATATATCTGTGAACATCCATTCGTTACAATACCTATACCTAGAAAAAAAAACATTATATTTTTTTCCATGGTTTCAAGTTTCAACACATCTAAAAGTTAGCCTATGACTATACATACATGCAATGATCTTAGGAAGGTGGAAGTTGATTTTGCCTGGCTCTAGAATTTACGCAGCCAAAATTAAAAGGCTGAAGAAGGAGGTTGGTGATGGATGGAACACGAAAAGGAGCGAGAGGATGATCCGATGTTCTCAAGGAAAAATATGGGTAAGAGTATGGGAAAAAGCATGGAGAATTGAAGGAAAAAACATGTACAACACGGTAGTTTCATCATCATATTTTTTTACATATATTATAAAAAAAAAATCCCAAATTTTAGAGGAGGTAGGGGCCTACCCTAGCCCCCCTACTGGGTCTGCCCCTGGTGGTAAGATAATTATTTGGAAAGTGGAATAATGATTAAAGTCTTTTTTCGGACGAAAAGCGCAGATATCGGTTCTGCTTCGTGGTATAAATGCGTACCGGTGAAGTATTACGAAAAATTATAATAAAGATATAAATATTCCTAGAAAAATATCTCGGTATGGAATATCAAGTTTGGAGTAAGAATAATTTGGATGGTAGAAATAATATCGACTACGTATAAAACGCGTACCGACAAGGTGCTGCGTAAATTATAATAAAAATATGATAATTCCTAGAAAAATGGCTAGGTTCAAAATATAAAATTTGGTAGTAAAATGATTAAGGGAGCTATTAGAACTAATACTGACGGATTAAGTTAAGTGCACCTATAAATATGATGGCACATTAACCTAGGTCAGATTACTACACATTCCTATATGATACTCAGCTGCTGCCTTATGTTCCTCACCTTGTCACCCCTTCCTCTTCATGAGAACCCCAAGTGATCATCTTTTTCCAACTTTTCTCGCCAAATCACCATAGATGTTTGTGAGCAAGCTTAGGGAGGTGGAAAGGCACCTCATTTATGAGTTGTAGCCACTGTGTGGAGTGAGTTGAGGGCTAACTTCTTTGGTTAGTGGAGTGGGAGCCATTTCCTTGGTACTTGAAGCTTCAAGAAGTTATTTTTGGAGAAAAAGAATCAAGCTTGTAGGACATTTTCGTGGCCTTGTGTAGCATAACTATAGGCTAGTGTATAGTGCTCCAAGATCATCCTTTTTCTCTATTTTGAGAACTTGGTATATATTCCCAAACTTTGCTTATGAATTTCTATGTTAAAGATTAAGTCTTGACATGTAAAATGATATGATTAAGTAACTAGCATGAACACTGGTCTAATTGTGTCTAAAAATACATGCTTGAACGTTTAGAAGTATTAAAAATGAAGTCTTGGAAGGATATCTTCGCAAAATGCAGAACTGCATTCTTTCACGAAATATCGGATATGATATACGGATATGGATATCCGGATATGGGGATTGTGATATCCGGATATGGATATCCGGATATGGGGATTGTGATATCTGGATATGGATATCTGAATATGATATATGAATATGTCCCCGTGAAATATCCGGATATTCTGAGAATTTCGTGTTGTGAGCTGTTCTGTCCAAACAGAAGCATGGACTGGGTTTCTAGACCCTTAATTGGCTAATATGAACCTCTGTAATAAGTTAAATAAGTCAGAACCACTTCGATTGAAGGCTTATGGCTTTGAGGGAAGCTTAATGTCATTAAACAAAAAGGGAAAACATTGTCTAAATGTAATGAACTTCGAGATTATGAATATTGATAATGTTTTTGGTATAAACAGATTGTGATTGTGCTGTTTGGCGACCGTGGACTTGTGTGCACTCTTAGTTGGGACTGTTAGCTTGACAGGTAAGCATTTGTGTCCTCGGTTTTGCCCATTATTGATTCCACCATACCTCATGGAAGGATGGTTTGTATGCATGTTGTATTTTTTTGAAATTATGTGAAGAATATTTAATATGTTATTGAGATGTTTATGAGTGCAAATGTCATATGCTATAAACGTTGGGTGTTCCACCTAGACGATAATCCCTGAGTATGTTGCAACATACAAAATGGTAACTCTGTGGGTGAGGTACAAGCGAGGAGCTTGGTATTGTAGTTGTAGACATATGTAATCCCTACCTTTTATTCTCTGGCCAGTAGGATGCATACACACATGACATAAACATATGCTGAATTGCGTGGATATTTAACGTTATGCCGTTATTATGCTTTTGAACTTATATTGCACATGTAAGTGAGCTTGGGGTGGAGAGATCCTTGAGGACCCCTTGTCTTACTGAGATTTCTTTTTAGAGATTTCACCTCGTGTCGAGCACATTTTCATGTACGGGTACCTCTGAGGTTGAGATCTCTGGTGGCAAAAGGCCGGAGTTGAGCTAATGTATGCATGCCTAGATGTTATTGCATTTGAATTTATATCAGCCTTGTTATTTCTATATGGCTATTATATTCGAGACTTGCTTTGATGTTTTATTTGGTGAGCATGGGGTTATCCATGCCACAAGTTTATAAGTTACATTTATTCCAGACTTGAGTTGTATATTGTATCATGATATTGTCCGGTCTACGTGTAGTAGTTTCGTGACTTGATACATATTTATGTGATGAGGTTATTCAATGTAATTTCTATTGCAATTTACATATAAACGTTATTTTGAAAAAGAATAAGTAAATCACTTGGTTAATATAATATGTTTCATAATTGAAAAAAGTTAGCTTCCGCATTTATTGAGCTGCACTATTATCATATGTATGTTTAATACATCGGGTGCACACGGGGTGTTACATACTACCGCCAATATAAAAAAAAAATTATAGATCTGTATGTGTAATCACTTTATTTAATGAGTTTAGACTTCAGATATTAACAAAATCAAACTCATTGAATGATATGCCAAGGCATAATTAAATAATAATAATAATATCAAAAAGTTTTACGTTGCTACATACATTAAAATCAAACTCATAATAAAAATAAAAGAAAAATTTGAAATCATTAAAATTTAGAAAAAAGTTCACCAATGCCCTTGTGATTTTGTAAAAAGTAAAAAATCACATGGGCATATGTGATAAAAAAAAACCCTTTTGCAAACTACATGGGCATATGTATAAAAAAATCAGGGTATAAGTGATTCTAGAATAAACCACGGGGGCATTGGAGAACTTTTTCCTAAAATTTAAACTAATTTATCCATTTTATCCTTGTTTTCTCAACATCAAAAGCAATAATCTAGCATATTCCAGAAGAATCATATCCTTCAAGCCTTAAAACTTAAAAGATGAACAAGAAAAGGAAGAAAAATACCAGCAAATTTGAAACAAGATTGCATACACTCACTACTACTTTTATTGTTAATGATAATTATGTTTATTAAAAAAAAAGCAGCTTGGAAGTCTTTTTCCCTCATCTTTATGCTTGGGTTTCACCCAGCATCACGTTTTCTTAATCAATCTATCACTTTAAACATTTTATAGCAATAAAGGCAATAATGAATAGATGCGAAAGTTTTAATTTAACTGTCTAGCTAGTGAGAATCTTATACACGGTTAATATAAAAATATTCTCTTATATGATATAAAAGAGTGGTTAATGGTATTGGAACCTCTTTCTGGAATGATGAATGGTTGTCAATTGGCCCACTAAAATACCATAATATACAGGATATTTCTCTGGAGATCCAAGGTGTGTATATAGCTTTTATGGTTGACACTAATGGAGAATGGAAGTGGCAGGTGTTCAACTATCTATTAAGTCAAGAAGCTCTGAATCTTATTGCTGGTTTCTGTCCCCCTAATCCTGATGAAGGAGATGACAGCGTAATCTGGGACTTATCCCAGGATGGAAGTTTCTCCACGAAATCTGCATTTCACTTGCTTTGTAATGATGAGGACTACAACCAACAGGGTCAGTGGAATTCAGTTTGGGATTGGGATGGGCCTCCTAGAGTGAAAACGTTTCTCTGGCTACTCCTTGGAGAAAATCTTCTAACAAATCTGAGAAGAGTGCAGAGACACATGGCAGGTTCTAGTGTTTGTCCCAGATGTCTTATTGCTCCTGAAAGTTGTCTTCATGTGATGAGGGATTGTAGCTGTTCGAAAAAGGTTTGGAGATCATTTATCAGTGTTGAAAAATGGTATGAATTTACTGCACTTCCTCTACAAACCTAGCTATGTGTCAATCTGGAGCCAAGAAAAAGCATGATGGGAGGAATAAGAGGTAGTATTTTATTTGGTTTAGTATGCTGGTTTATCTAGAAAGAAAGAAATAAGTTTATCTTTGAAGGAGAAATCCCATGTGAGGGAAGTACTACCAGATTGGCTTGTTCTTATCTAGCTAACTTTCTGGATGTTAAAGCCATGTATAGCAAAACTGGGCTACAGGACAAAACTCGAAGAGAGACACTGGTGCAATGGTTACCACCTCCCATTGGTTGGATAAAAATTAATACCGATGGTTCATCCAAGAGAGGTAACATGCAGAGTGGATGTGGTGGAGTCTTAAGAGATGAGGCTGGTCATTGGCTGAGGGGATTTGCTAGGAATCTAGGAGTATGTAGTTCAGTTAAAGTTGAAATTTGGGGAATTTTTCTGGGACTTCAAACGACATGAGATCTTGGTCATAGAAGAGTAATCATTGAAGGAGATTCAAAGGCAGCTCTAGATTTGTTAAGAGAAGGAGTTTTTGTCAACCATCCTTTAGCTGGGCTAATTAATAAGATCATCCAGCTTAGGAGTTGTGATTGGCAGGTGAAATTTACTCATATCTATAGAGAGAAATGGGACAGCTGATTAGCTTGCAAACTTTGTCATTACTTTAGGTTGGGAGACTATTTTCTTTGATCATGCTCCTGAAGGATGTGGTGAAATTTTGGAAAGTGAATATAGAGAAGTAGCCTGGCCTAGAATGGTCAGAGACTAGCAGTTTGTTCATTTTTCAATTCTGTTTGTATTAAAAAAAAAAAGTGGTGAATGACAACGTTGATTTAAGTAGGATTAATAAGAGAATGTGCCACTCAAATTCAAAATAAAGTAGAAAAATGAAAAACCAGAAAATTTCATTCTATGTATATTAATCCCATCAATTGGTTGCAGTTTAATAAAAATTTAATTAAAGATTAATTTCACTAATAAGTTCATAACAATAATGACAGCCGACGACAAAATAAAAATTTTCGCCAAGTGCGGTGGGTAGGATTGCAACGTAAGAGTGAGAATGGGTAAAGGGTACATCGGTGACGAATTTGTCAATTGAATATTTGGATAACTTAAACATAGTAAAGTACAAATTCTTAGAAACATTTCTAATATTTGGTAGGACTAATACCAAAATGTATAATTCCTTAAACATCAATATGAAATTTATGCATTATAAAAAAGCAATACATCTGAATCCGGAACTTTATAAAAATAAAACTGTTTATCTTTTATATATTTATTTATTTATTATCGTGGGCGAGCCCACAGCTTTGTTGTTGTTGAATTGAAAATTTGAAACCCGTTTGGATCAGAACCAAAAATGCTGCATTCTTAACCTTCCATACAGGTTAACTAACCCAACCTTATCTCTGTTTTTTTTTTTTGAAGCTCACCTCCCATTGCTACTCCACTGGCATTTCTACAATCAAATCTCACTTTTGCACCTCTACCCCTACATTTTATATGACTTTCCTCTCCTGACTTATTCAATACCTTCATTTACGAAACTTACCTAAGAATTTTTTAATTTAATTTTCTTTTCTACTAAAAGCATATAATTATACATATACGGAACAAAAAAACTTTTAAATGTCTAAAACTAGTAACTTCCATTTTATTATTTGAGTCTATGTCAAATATTAACTATGAAAATATGATGTTTTAGTTGAGAACGAATTTTTTTATATAAAATTTCCATATGACTTTAACACATAAAAAAGAAAGAGATAAACACTAAAAGATTAAATAAAGTTTTATACATTTCGACAAGATTTCACATTTTTTTTTGGTATATACAAGATGAAAAAAATGTTTGTCATTTTAAATGACATAACACTGCGTCCTTTTAAGAAAGAAACAGACACAGAAAAAAGAATTTTATTTAAATTTTAAATTAAAAAAACCATGCACTTTGTCTATCCCATGATTTCCATTTTTCTGTATCTATCTCTCTCCTAAAATGACATAACTTATGTCATTTAAAATGACAAACACTAAACTCATACAAGATTTCACATATTTAATATCTTTCTTTCTATTTTACTATTCACATTAATATTAACCTATTATATGTAACATCCCACGACTATTAATCGAGGATTGTTATTTACATACTTTAAATTTTAATTCTTCACATATATTATAAAGAAAATTTGAAATGTAGGTCTTACACAAAATGATTTTATTTCATTATGTCAAAGTACAGTCATTAAACAAACATCGGGATTTTGTCACCCTTACCAAATATCATAACCAAAATATAATTATGATATAGTATAGGACTTCATTATTTAATTAAAGCACAAATTTTATTGGATAATATTTATGCCTTCGATACACCATATCTATTTTAGGCTTTTTTTTTTGGTGAAAATCTATTTTAGGCTTTATTCTCTATATATGAAAACACATACATAATGATTTAATAAGATATTTATCCTGATAAAAATAACAGTAGTTATATAGGTTTTCGCATAAGTATAGTATTTCCATAACTTATATGAAAAAAATCCTATACATTTTTATTTGATAATTTTAATATCATATTATTTTAAAATAATCTAACATCACAAACATATAACATTTTCTGTCAAGATATTTTCATAATCATGAATTTGTTTTTAATGTATAAGAACCATGTACCTTGCAAAGGGAATCCCAATCCTTTTTTTTTCTTTTTCTTCTTCCTCTCTCTCCTCTTTCTCTCACTACTTTTTTCTCTCTTCAGGGACCCAAGAGCCGGGAGCTCTACATTTTCTCTCCTTGCAAGAGCAACTTTTACCTTACCTTGTCTAAGGAATGAGTTCATTATCCCAAGAAACTTCATTTCTTAACCACGCATATATTTGGATTA
The DNA here is from genome assembly GCF_033153095.1 of Gastrolobium bilobum. Taxonomy (NCBI): domain Eukaryota; kingdom Viridiplantae; phylum Streptophyta; class Magnoliopsida; order Fabales; family Fabaceae; genus Gastrolobium; species Gastrolobium bilobum. The sequence continues at coordinate 312,279 of NW_026897575.1, forward strand.
CTTTCTATTAGTAATCTCCTAATTTTTTATACAGAAAAACATGTGGATATCTTCAAAAAAAATAAAAAATTATAACATCTCTCAGAAATTAAAATTCATAGCATATCATTACTTGAATTTAATAATTGAAAAATATAAGTTACATGAATTTTCATCGTACAAAATTAATTACCACGCTAATTTGCTTAACATAAAAAAATTAAAAAACATATCATATTAGTATACAAAAATATAAATCAACAATTAAATTTTTGAAGCAATCACTAATTAATGATTCCTTATTGCAAAAATATTATAAATCAACAATCCCTCTTTCCTAATAAATTTTTCTCCAAAATTTCAAAAACCCTTCGCCCTTAGATTTCTCTTAGTTTTGAAGCAATTACTAATAATTCCCCTGCCCTCAATTTTTGAAAAAATATTATCATGCAAATAGTAAATATAATAGTAAGATATTATTTACAAATATTTTCATGAGAATTTCTTGGAGTTTTATTTTTGAAATCAACAAGTACGCAAGGTTTATGTATTATATGTTCTAAGGGTGCCCTAAGCATGATCATTAACAGACAATTAAAAAACACAAAAATAATAGACTTCACATGCAGGTATTTATAACTATATATTTTAGTTTTTCTTATTATGATGATTATTATTATTTAAGAGTTTATATTATATAAAAATCGTTACATAATATATATATATATATATATATATATATATTAATTACTTATTTCTAAGGATAAATTTTTATTTTAACAAAAAAAGATGAGTCTTATGTTTCCAGTTCTTAGAATAAATGTGTGTGAAATAAAATTCGTGAAATGTGCAGTGAAAACATTAAATAAGGAAAGTGTCTAACTGTTATAAATCTCACATTAGTTGTATAGTTAACTAATGTAGAATTTATAAGATTTTGGATACTCAATCTTTGGGCTTTTTGACCCTTATAACCTTTTATTAATAATTAATTACCAAATTGACCCTCATTATAAACTATTTCAAAAATTTAACCTCCCCAACAAACATAACACCGATCTGCCCCTGTTTGACCGTTGACCACTAAGCCTACCCGAGTACACCCCTCCCTACCCGGGTATTTTTTGAAATTTTTTGTCTACCCGGGTAGGGAGGGGTGTACCCGGGTAGAGTTCTTCAATCTGGGAAAATGTTTGAATTATTTACCCGGGTAGGGAGGGGTGTACCCGGGTAAATCTCTGTCAAAAACCCCAAAATGAAATAAAACTCAAGAAACTAAAATGAAATCCCATTGAACTCAAGAGACTGCTACATAGCAACTCCTATAGCACTTGTAAGTTTACTTATATTAACAGTCATCACCAGGAATTCTAACAGAACTCGGAAACTGACACCAGGCCTTGGATGCAAAATGAAGCAGGAGGAGGCAGAATAATGCATGGCCTCTGTCGAATAGGTTCAGAAATTCACACATCCAATGACAAGAAGCGATACCTGTTCAAAAACTGCAACAAACTAGATTAGGAAAAAATTGTATGAGGAACAAGTACAAGAGCAGTAAAGTTGAAAGGTACCATTTTCTCAGAAGCATTCATTCAAAACCAAACTTGCAAAGAAATCAAAAAAAAGTTTAGAACTTTCAACCAACCCAAGATTTGAAAAAACCATAGCAAATGGTAGGTGACAATACCGTGGGAAGATGGGATAAAAAAATTAACATAAGATGAAGATAAGGAGGAGAAACCGATTTTGTAAATTGTATGTCTGTTGGCTGCTGCAGAGATCTAGGAGGGGTTTTGGGGTTTCTGGTGGAGATTTACCCGGGTACACCCCTATGTACCCGGGTAAATAATTCAACTATTTTTCCAGATTGAAGAACTCTACCCGGGTACACCCCTCCCTACCCGGGTAGGCAAAAATTTCAAAAAATACCCGGGTAGGGTGGGGAGTACCCGGGTAGACTTGGTGGTCAACGGTCAAACAGGGGCAGATTGATGTTATGTTTGTTGGGGAGGTTAAATTTTTGAAATAGTTTATAATGAAGGTCAATTTGATAATTAATTATTAATAAAAGGTTATAAAGGTAAAAAAGCCTCAATCTTTGAGTTAGTTTTTGGGATGGTGACCTCAATAATATCTATAACAATTAGTGCTTTTGTTGAGAGTTAAAACCAGAAAGGGCTACCTATAGACTGAATTAAGATGTCATACTCATACCTCCAAAAGGGATATTATATTGAATACAGATAGATAAGTAAAGCCGCCAAAAAAGAAATGACTATCATCGAATGAGTGTCGATAGAGTAAAAACCTTCGTAGAAATCGACCCTTCAAAAAGGTGGCAATGTTACAAATCTCATATTGGTTGTATGCAAAGAATATGGTAACTAAAATTTTAGGCACAACAACTCTTCGAGTTAACAGTAACTTTATGGTAGAGCATAAGGTAACTAAAATTCTTGTTAAAATATTTTTTTCACACATTCAATATTGAAGCACATTTTTTTATTAAGATAAAGTGTAATACATTTAATGTGAAAAAAAGGTGTAATACAATTGGTATTTCACCATGTGTTTGATAATAATTCTGTTCTCGGATATTTATATCTATATGCAAATAGAGAAATGTATTTAATAAATAGTATTTTTAAGAAATAATGTATATTTAATGTTAATAATATATTTATGATATTTATATAATAAATATTGGAAAAATATACTCTAATGTTATATACGAGATAAATTTTCTCCTGCACACACAAATTAGAGGCAAAGCTCAGTCTATGTTTTTTCTCTCTTATCTCTCCTCTGATATGTATGTACATGAGAGAATTTTTCTCTCATGTTATATGAGAGTCTATTTTAATATAAAAAATAAAAAATCACATATTATTATCCAATAAAGGATAAAACAAAAATACAATAATCGTGATATGGGACTTCAGGTATCGTAAACGATATCTCTAACTATAAATCAAATCAAAATTTTCTGCATAGTGCATAATTGAGATAATATTAGTGATGTAGATGCATAACTTACGTAAGTCAATAAGAAAAAAAGTATTCAAATATGTCCATTATTATTATTATTTTGAATAAAAATTTGAAAAAAAAATTTGGGACCGGGTCGGGTAATCGATTTTCATGAAAACCGGCCGGGTCACACCGGTGATCTTATGCATGGTCGGTCCGTTGCTTCAACCAGACCGGTTGTATGATCGATTTACCGGTTCTTTGGTTGACCTGGCCAGCTCGGTATGAGTTTATCAACATTGGTCTGAACAATCGGTTCATTCTCTAGAATAAAAAATAAACTAATTTTATCAAACATTATATCTAACTATTTTTATTCCTCAAACTAAAAAAATATTTTTGAATTAAAAAACAAAATATTTTTGATAACATTATTGTATGGAAAATAATTATCTCATGTTGGATGAGATAATTATCTCATGTAACAAAAACAAAATAGTGAGTTTACTATTTTTATTTTTTAAAAAAAAATAATAGACCCCACTATCTTATCTTTATTGTATGAGATAATTATCTCATGTAACATGAGATAATTAGATCTCTTATTGGATACACCCTAAACCTAAAGAACTTCAATGAGATAGTGTGAAATCGACTCTTCATTGCTTCTCATTTCCTTAACTTCACAGAACTTCGGGCCTTGTGATCTATAAGTATATTAGTTTTACTGAAAAATATTATCTACTTGAAAATAATTTTTTTTTTTAATAAAATTGATGTACAAATAATATATCAAGACGTTGTTGATTGAGAATGTTTAGGTTAAAGTTAAATTATTTTAAAAAATCCCATCACGTTTTCTTAATGTAGCTATTTTGTTTTTCTCTTTTAGATATAAATACAAAAAAAAAAATACAAATGAAGCTTAAAACTAAAATAAAAGAGCAGTTATATGTATAGAAAATGTTGGGGAAAAAAAACAGTACGAAGCAATTATTTTAATCTTAAATCTTCTTAATCAAACCACATTCATCGTACTAAATAGTAGTAGTTCAGTTGACGCATTAGAGTTAAGCAAATGAGGATAAGAATATGTATTCGATCTAATATTATCTTTGAGAGAGTTTTAAAATCTTAAACCTAAATTCGCTCTAAGTCAAAATATTTAAAAAGAAAAAAAAACACCATACTCACCATAGTAATTGCTAATGTTTTTGCGTCATGTATGGGCAAAAAAATTAAAATATTGTATTTAAATAAAATAATTACGCATTTAATGTTGTTTCGTAAAAAATTACACATCTACTGCACAATGTGACGCCAGTTTTGGGCGTCACATGTGACGCCCCATTGGGGCGTCTTACCATGGATAAGACGCCCCAATGGGGCGTCACATGTGACGCCCAAAACTAGCGTCACATGTGTGCTCTATATATTTCCTCACCCCCTCCATTCAATTCACACCTCTTCTCTCACTCTTCATATCTCTCTTCTCCACCAACATTCCTTTATCTTTAATTTAGTATTTGAATTTTAGTTGTAATTCTATTTAAAAATGAGTTCAAATCCTGATTCTGTTCGTGTTGTGTTATATTACAATGGTAGGAAGGTAGAAGGTCGACGAGGTGTCATATTCGAAGGTGAAAAAAGGGTGACACGTATCCAACGCAACACAACCATTGGCGAATTGCATCAGAGAATTCGGCAGAAGTTAAGTCTTCAAGACAACCAATGTATCACTGAGATCACGACAAGGGTATGGCAAGGTGATAAATACATTAGTTTGAAAGTGCTTGACGATGAAGACTTGGAGATGACAATGGAAGAATTTTGCAACCTGTCAAGGACAGATTTTCTAGAGTTGTATGTCGACATCGTTGCAACGGAGAATGCTCCCATACCGGTGAGGTCAGTTTATTTAAATTCTCCCCGTTTTCCAGCTTCTCCTGCCGCTCATGCGTCTCCAGTTGGTATCTTTTCTGAGGGAGATGAAAATGATCCGACTTGGGAAATGCACGACGAAGATGACGATGATGACGATGAAAATATGGCAATGGAAGAACATCTTCTGGCGGAGGATGCTAGTGCTTCAGAAGGAGATGAATCTCGTGAGATGGGTGCGTCTGAAATTCCAATATTCCATCAACCAGTCGTCGCGCAAATGCCGCAGTTGAATGATGTTGCGTCTGCTCCGTTTGGTATTCCACAAGAAGGTAATTGTTCCCATTTGTATACTGCGTGAATAAATAACTGATTTAATGTTGCCTGAATTAGTAGTAAGTTCGTATTAAAAAATTATAATGGGTGAATTGCAGGTGACACAGATGTTATTCCTTTTTGGGAAGGAATTCCGCATTATTCTTACATTGATTGGAGTTATCAGAGCGAACAAGAATCATGTACTGATGGTTCGGTGTCTGGATCGGCTTCAATACAAGGTCTGTGGCAACTGGGTGACATGTTATTTGTCAATCAAGAATTTGCGACAAAAAAAGATGTCCAAATGGCACTTAAGCACAACCTTATTAGGGAGCATCAAGAAGCCATTGTAATTGAGAGCACGCCTGCAAAGTTGTCCATGAAATGTTGTGCGTACGATCAAGGTTGTCCGTGGCGCGTAAGGGCGATCAAACCGGTGTTTCGTGAAAATTGGAAAATAACGAGATGGGGTGGAAAACACGAATGTGTGAATGAGCACATTTCCCAGGGTCATAGACAGCTTGATGCAGACGTTATTGCAGATCTCGTGATAGGTACCTTTTTGTATTTTAAATGTGTGATTGACCACAAATGTGTAATTAAATTCGTTCGATGTTATCGAGGCACTGATATCCTCTTCAATGCAGGGATGATAAAGTCTGAACCATCTGTGTCAATCTCTTTGGTGCAAGAAAGGATAACTGCTAAATATGGCTTTCAAGTTTCGTACAGAAAGGCGTGGTATGCGAAGCAGAAAGCGATGGCAATTCTGTACGGTGATTGAGAGGAATCGTATGCTTTTTTACCAAGGTGGTGCGAATAATAATATTACTATATCATTACAACATTCATAGCATGACACAAAATTTCTAAGTGACTATCCTAATGTTCCAAGTCTCTAATATACAATCAATCCTAACATGTATTACTAACTAGCACTGTAATTTAAATGTATACATATGAGGTATTATGACCTTACCTACGTTGGCAGAGCTTCGCTACGAACCGCGGTTAGAGAGAGGTTGGAGAGGTAAATGAGTAAGGAGTGAAAAAAAGAAAGTGGGGTATATATAGGTTGCACTTGAGACGCCCTCTTTGGGCGTCACATGTGACGCCCAAAGAAGGCGTCTCATTGTGCAACAGATATGTAATTTTTAACAAAACAGCATTAAATGCATAATTATTTTAATTAATTACATTATTTTAATTTTTTTGCCATCATGTATGGCCAAAGATAAGATATGCAAAGTAAGGGTCACCAACGAAAATACAAAGAAGTTAAAACCCCAATCACAAAATAACCAAAATATCACCATCTTCCACCAATTTTTTCCATTCATTCAAAATTCCTATATATACATAGTTAGAGTGAAACAATGTTTGCCAAACCAGATGGTCGATAGCTTTTACATTCTCTCTCTATGTTACGCTTCTTTCTCTAAAATGGCGGCATATTCTAGAAAATCAAGCGGACCAGTTCTACGATCACTCTCGCCGGCCGGCAGATTTTGCAATTCCCGACCACCGCCGGCATCCTATTCTTCCACCGCCTTTGCATCCTCAACTTCAAGCTTCTCGTCTCGCTCAGCCACTTTCTTCCACCGCTCCATCTCCCCCACACGTGTCAATCTCTGCGGTTCGTCCGGTTCGGTTCACTCTGTCCGGTTCTCCCTCGACCGTTCTATTTCCTCTAACCGTTCCATCTCCGTCGCCAACGCCGGCACCGGCACCGGCACCGGCGAGGCGGTCAAACGTCGGAGCCACCAACAGAAGCGAACCTGCATGTGCTCGCCCTCAACACACCCTGGCTCCTTCCGCTGCAGCCTCCACAAGAGCTGCGGCTCTCGATCGCCGCCGTCGTATTCGCCGCACCGCCTCAACGCTCGGAGGTCGGCGATGACGAACTCGCTCGTGAGAATCCGCGGCGTCGAGGGCGATCTCGTGAAGAGAGCCTTATCGGTGCTGATCCGGCCATCGTCGCACCAGCAGCGGCGGCGCGGCGACTTCTGTCCGCGACCGAGCAGGCTCTCCGTCATGTCATAGCGGAAGAAGATTCGTGAACGAGTAGCTCCGGCCGCCGCGGATGGCTGCGAACTCGGTGGAAACAAATTAAGATCTGGCGACTTCGCCGGCGATTCGGAACGGACTAGTTTTTTTGTTACTCCGAGAACCGAAATCCTATCGAAGATGGTGGATGTGGACTTTCGACATGCTTCGTTTCGTTCTTGTGTGTGTATATAATATAGAATAGAATGCAAGCGAAAAAGTGGCTGCCATTGATGGCGATGATTGAAGCTTTTGCACCTAATTTCACGAAAAAAATAATAATTAAAAATCAAAAATATACTAGTACGCACTTCAAAATTGAAGTAAAACTTCAATTCGAAATTTGAACTTGATTCATCCAAGATTTTTCGTTACGTCGTCCAATTTCTTTTCTATCTCAATTTCTCTGTTTCTCTGTTTTGTTTCTTTCTCGCCGGCGTTCGTTCCGTCAACATTCCGTTATGTCTTGCCGTCTGGGTTTCTGTACTCCCGTGCATTTTCTTCTTCTTCTTCTTCCTCTTGTATTTGTTTTCTTGCGTGAGATACGTATCTCGACCGTCCTGTATTTGTACTTTTCTTTGAGTTCTTTTTTTCGTCAAACAAAACTAATTAATAACTTTACAATGACCAGCTATACTTGAAAAAACTATTTTTGACATGTTAAAATAACTTTTTATAACAGAAAAAACTTGCATAATTTTTCTGTCTCTCTCTCTTTTTTTTTTTTAACATCTCTATTAACAATGTATTCAAAATAATATTGGGAAGAAAAAGTTATTTATCAATAGTATTCATTATTAAAAAATAGGGAATATGGTTTTTGCTTTTAAAACAGATAAATTTGTTTGTCACATAGACATAAAACTGAGCCTATGGTGAAAGGAGCCCATTGCGGAGAGGATAAGCGGATAAGCTTGATGAGCTTTCAAAAGAGTGTGAGTGTGTGGGTGGGGTGGGGTGCCTTTCTATTATGGATTCATGTCATTTTTGAAATGTCGACACTGTCAATGAATGGTGCTGATCTTAACTTCCTGGTGCCACTATGTCAAGCATATCATTTTGAATTCAAACTTATCTATAACATCAATTATAACGAAGATGTGTCATGTACGTAAAACTAAGAAGAGAAATGAGAAACATCCTGATATACCTCAGAGAGATAGTAATGTACAATGGTTTAATGGACTTGTTGATTGGGCGTGTGAGAATTATATTTTATATTTAGTGAGAATTAAGTGTATAATTTAATTTAAAACATATTGAAGGGCTAAATGATAATTTGGTATATATGCCAAATGAAGGGGTTGTGGAATAGCATGCTGCTGGAGTCGTGATAAAAAGGCAATAACCCTCAAATAATTATTACTTTTATCATGAAAGGGCATGAAAGCGAAAATATTTTCAGTGGTACTGAGTACACGTATTTTATCAAATATGACAAAAAATAATTAATTTATACTAATCTTACCATTATTATTTCCCCTCATATTTATCTTTTTGGTAAGAAAGTACCTACTCCAAAATGTGCTCCAATACCTTCGTCTTTAATTTATGAGAAACAAATTAAGTGGATCCATATTATTTGGTCATTCAAATTTTGATGTTCCAACGCACCAGTACTTGATGTTTACTTAGGTAGTAGAAAGGTCCACCAATTAGCTCACATAAAGATATGTTCCAACCCAACAAGCACTAGTTATCAACTAAAGTAACAAAGAGATCAATTATAATTAAAAAAAAAAAAAAAGATCAATTATGATATTCAAGTTCAGCTAATTGCTCTGAACTAGGAAATCACAACTATAATGATCGTAGGTTCCGCTTCAGAGCTTGATTTCTTTGACATCAAACTAATCTAATGTATGCTTTGGCTGTATTTAACGCTAGTTATGTAAATTCTATGATTCTATCTAATAAACTATTGCTCTCGTACAATTAGAGATAAGCATAAGAGAATTGGAGTTACGCGTCAAAGCAGTTAGCGATCATATGGATGAGTTGGCAGTGACCATAAAGGAAGCCACTATTTTGTCCCTAGAGGAGCAACTTGTTTTGGGGACCATGGTTTTGTAGATTCTATCAGATGCATTCTCTTACTAAAACAAAAACATAAAGTTGGTGGATATATAATTGGGTATTGTTTCACAATATTCATGTTTAACTTTGTGGACTTTTTCTTGGAACAGTTTTTTTTTCTTTGTTATTATTAATGTTTTTAGTACCAAATTATAAAATTTGAGATTCAATAGACCAAAAGATATTCTATGTCATTGGGAGGGGATGATCCATGCCACCACTAATTAAAATATCTTTTATTATTATGTCTTGAGAATCATGGATGATACAATACATCGCTTTCTCTATTTTCTTTGACTGAAATTAGTGGTGGAGTAAACATGTTCACATATGGAGTATATAAAATTCATTTAAAAATGTTGAATAATATTTTTTATTATAAGTAATTATTTAATAGTACTTTAAATAATTTAATTATATAATCATTAAAAGATGATTTAAAATGCATTATGTTTTAATTTAATGATACTTACTATTGTCATATAATATTAAAAATATCATTATGTCTTGTTTAAAAAATAAATAACAAAAAAACTTGAATAGAGAAAACATAGAATAAATAAAAACAAGTTTAATTTATAAAATACTTTAGGGAAATTAAGTAAATAAAAATCAAAAGTATATATAAAAGAGTGTGAAAAAAAATAAATGCTAATAGCTCCATCCAATGAAGCAAGTTAATACAAAATTAACAAAAATTGTATAGTAAATAATTACATAAATTTATATAATTTTTTTTTATATATTTTACATTTAAAAAGATGGCAAGAATCTCTTATGTAATTGTCTCCTAAAACACAAACATATTAATATTTGTAAAGAAAGAGTTCATGAATAGTGCGCAAGTACATAAAATATATATATATTTTTTTTGTGTGTGGGGTACATAAGCACACAAAATCTTAGGATACGTTTAATTTTATAAAAATTAAGGAATATCACGTTACAAGAAGGACAAAAACCAGCTCAAGAAACGTATAAATAAAATAAGTAATACATCTATTTGTATGTTATTAATTGTTTGATAACCAATAGTCCATTTCCATTACGCATGATTAAAAATCTCGTACAATCCACTATTTGATATACTTACTACGGGATAGAATAATGTAACAAATACCCACCCAAAAAAAAAGAAAAGAATAATATAACAATTTATTGAAATATTCCCTATATTTAAGTCTTAAGATACGCTTTGAAATTTAAAAGAGCTGATTTTATTAAGATTTCCTTTTTTAATATTGTGAACAATTATTACTAGTTTAGTAGATAATAAAAAATTAAATTTTTTTTTCTAATATTTAGATTATTTCATATATCGATTAAAGTATTATATTTTAATTAAATTTTTCTTTTTTTCATAACAAATTGAATAAGCAAAAAATTTGAAGATAAAATTATCTTTAACAACCATAAAATGATATTGTTTTGGGATTTAAAAAAAATACATATTTTAAAAAAAATTACTTTCTTCTTATATTATGAATTTCACTATAGTATCCTGCATATTTTTTTTCATGAGGTAGGATATTCTAATTATCAAATATTTTTACTACTAATCCACTATCACTCTAATATAATTATGTACTCTGAGAAGTATATTAAAATTTATTTTTTCTTTCTATTCAGAAATTCTTCAGAGATTATTTGCTGAAAGTGAGATCCAACAATGATTAGAATGATAATAGATTAATAGTAGAAATATTTGGTAGTAAACATATTCTATCTTTCTTTCTATAACCCAAAATGACATTTGTAGAAAATCAGAAAAATATTAATCCCATTAAATAAACTGTAATAAGAACGAAAAGGCGTGCTTAGTTTGAGTTCTAACCATTGTTGTCAAAAACTAGTGTAAAAACGTAAAAAGTTTTTACGTTTTTACTAAAGTGATGTGTGTTAAAACTCAAGTAAAAACTGTCCTTGGTAAAAACTGGTAGAAACGCCGTGTAAAAACCTAAAAACGGTAAAAACACTTATGTTTTTACTGTTTTTACCGTTTTTAATTAAAACTAAAAATTTAATTAAAAAAAAAGATTTACAAAAATAAAATAAAAAATTAAACCTAATTTTCGTTTTCCCTAAATCATATTCAAAGTATCTTAATATCTTTTTGTTTGGATATATGTTTTTTATAATTATGTCTTACAAAGCTGCAATTCTATTATAAGTTATGCTATAAGAATCGCTTTCTGTTTTTGGATCATTATGTGCATTGAAAGAAGTGAAACTATATCCTGATGAGCGATGATCCAAAATCCGCAGAGTGTATAAAGTAGTTAGAGCATATTGGTTATCCATTACTGGTTAATTATCACTGTTTATAATTTTGATACTTGGTTATGAAAAATAATTTTTCTTTTTAGATAGATAAGTGGTAGAAAGTATCACACACATGTTCATTATGTGATATTTTTTTACATGCACATATATAATTTTGTATCTTGACCTTAAGTGGTAGAAAGTAAAAATTTTACGTTTCGTGTCGTTTCTTCGTTTTACGTTTCTATTACCCATTTCTGTTTTTACGTAGAAACTCGAGTTTGACAACATTAGTTCTAACCTCTTTGCATTCTCGACCTTAAATTTATTTATAACTGGACTGTATAGTTGTGCTACATGTGTGGGTAGCCCAATGTCAACCTTAAAATATAGATCATATTTACAAACAGAAAAAAAATTATAAAACATAAAAATAGCTAATGATCCACTATGAAGCTCATCCGATCATTGGTACAGTACACGGAAATCAAGCTTCTACATCGTTATGGCCCAAAAACGGTAAGAAAAAAAATTATATCATTTGGAAAGACAATTTATTTTTATTTTTTAATTTTATGTTCTCATATAAAAATCTTAATTTTAAATTAAAACTGTTCTGGCCAACTAAGTCACTGGCCCATGACTCAGGCCCATTGATTTGACTTATATTCAAGACCTCACAAGTCACTTCTACCCACAGAAATGGATGACCCTACCCTCCTCCATCTTAGGCAAACACAACCAATGTAGTACCACATATCAAGGAAAAAGCAACTAACGACGAGAAGACGGTCTCATCATTAAATGCAAGTCTCACTACATTAATTGTAAAAATCACCTATAAATATCCCTTCTCTATCATAGAAAAGGAGACTGTTGGATAAACTTATGAGCTATTACTATGTCCAACTGAAGAACCAACATCCAAAACCAGCATTCAGAAGCATCACCAACCCCCACCCCTTCTTGTATTACGATCTATAGTGTCAGGGTAGCTCCTCAAGGACCTTGGTCTATACCATTGTCATAAGAGCTTCCCTATATCAAATTATACCTGGTTCTTCACCACCGGACAACTCATTAGCGTTGTCTGTGGGGAAAAGCAAAATTCGATTCCCATTACTACCACGAGCTCAAAGAAGGCGAAAGTTACTCTTCTTGAGCTTAACTACCCAAGATGGTTCATACTAGACGAACAAACCTTCCTCGAGCAGAAACTCCGGAAGGCCATGTCCAAACTCTCCATTAAGATTCTACTACCTTCGCACCCTACGTTCATATACGTAATGTAAGAACCCGCATCGTTAAATTAGAATTTTAATAATTAATAATGAGTTATGATTTTTAGAAATTATTCCATAATCCAAATAGGATAACTAGAGATAATTTATAATTATTTAAAATAAATCACTTTTTGGGGAAAAGTGTAAATGCAGTGTATTTCACGATAAAATCGCGTACTAGAGAAATTATCCAGAAACTTAAAGAAAATAAATTATGATTTTAGGAAATTATTTAATAATTAGATAATTTAATTAGAAGAAAATTCTAATTATTTTGAATTAAATCGCTTTTCAGTGAAAAGTATGGATACTGCGTGTTTCACGGTAAAAATGCAAGAAGACAAAAGTACCGCAAACTTAAAGCTAAAATTAATGATTATTATTATTTCATAAATTTTAGGAAGTTAAAATGATAATAAAAATATTTAAGTTAATTTTGAAAAGTTATGAGTGAATTGGATTAATGAGTGGTAATGAGAGCAAATAACCATTAGTTTAAGTGGACACCTACTAATATGATATGAAACTACACTCTATATTCCCTCACTTCATTTTTCCTATTTTACAAACCCTAGGCAGCCACCATCCCTATTTATGCACCATCTCCTTCTCCCTCAAGGTTCCATTTTTCTCTCTTAAAACAACCACAAACCACCCACAAATCTTGCATCTTTCCTCAACCACCATGAAAATAATCTAGAGCTAAGGGTTTTGAAAGGGAGAGACTCCATATTGTGTCTTTGGAACCGCTGCCTTGGGGGTTTAGGGAGGAGTTCATGGTGTTGGTGCTTGGAGAACCTTCACCTTGTGGATTGGAAGCCTCTTTGTGTGAAAGCACCAACCTTTGGGGAGAAAGAACCCACCTTTGGAGAGAAAAATCCAACCTTGTCACTCCATTTTCGTGCTTGCCACTGGTTTGAGAAGGAGCGTGGTGAAAAAGCCTTGCAAGATAATCCCTTTTGGTTTTGAAGCTCTTGGATAAACACCTCAACCTTTTTATTTTGTGTTTCTTTGTAAAAATTATGTCTTTGGTGTGTAAAGTGGTAATTTTTGGTAACTTAAGCTTTAGTGGATGAGAATATGTTGAGAACATGTTGGAAGATTGATTACATAACAAGAAAATTGAGTTAGAAGCCATTGGAGATCATTTAAACCTTCAAAATCACGTTTTTCTGCATTCTGTCTTATGGTATTCGATTACCATGCACTTGGTAATCGATTACCACTTGATTCGTAATTGATTACCTAGTGCAATTGTGATAGCAACACACTAGTTTGGTAAAATCACAATATCTCGGGGTACAGAGCTCCAAATTGAGTGCGGTTTAGGCCTATGTGAAGCTAACACATAGGCTACAACCTTGTAAAATTTAAGATCCATTGGATAAGTGGATTTATCGTGGTTTGATTTTTAAGCTGCAACCTTGCTGCTGAAAACTCAGTTTGTAGCAGTCGCTTTACGAAAAATATAATGAGAGTTATACAACTCCGGTTGAGACATATAATATGTCGTTGGAAAGATAAAGGTATCTAGTTTAACATAGTAAAATCTTAGATTTTTTGGTAAAGAACCACAACACCAATTTTAAAAAGAGTAAATGTGGTTTTGTATCAAACCGGGCAATGGAGGCCATTTTTTGGAATTTTTCTTCAATGGAATGACTCATAAACCTTTGTTAATGAATTAGGACCCTAAGGAGACCAGTGAAGACCTATGTAAAATATGTTTAGATCATATCTTAAGAAACCCATACTTATGGCTTTGGAATAAGTCTGCAGTACACTAAACGAAAAAGAAATAGAGCCCCTTTTGGCGTGAAAAGCTAGATTCTATCTTTTGACTGAATTTACATGTTTAAAATTAGGTTTTTGACGTTGTACGCACTGCTGCCTTGTGACATGTTGGATTGGGTATTTGTCTTGGAATGTGTTGCTGCAACAGGTAAATTTTTGGTTCTCAGGGTTAATCCTCTGTTGGTTCCACCAAACTCCATAGGAGGATAGTTTATTGGCCTATTTATATACAATATACTATTTTATTAAATTGATATATTAGCATAATTATATGTGATATATTTTGTGATTGAACTTGTGGTATGATGTGTTGATACATGGAAGAGATACGCCCTAGCCTATTGAACCTTGTTGCATACATCACATGATATATACTGCATTATATGATTTTATGAGGATTAAACTATTTTGCTAAGTTTAAACTGTTTTATTATTATTATTATGCTAAAAAGTGAACTTGGAGGCGAAGTGATCTTTTGAGAACCCCTAGTTTACTCAGATTATCAAGTCTCACCCCGTTTAGGGAACATTTTTCAGGTGTTGATATCCATGAGTTGGATGCTTCTCGAGGCAAGAGTCCGGCGTAAATATTTTATCATGACATGCATGGATTTTATTTTATATGTCTGTATTTACTTGGAAGATGATTATTATATGCAGTCTATGTGGGATTATATTGCTATTTGATGTAAGCATATGGGTTGTCCATGCCACTATTAAATAATTATGTTTCCTGTTGCTTTAGAGATTTGTATAAGTCACACCATTGCTTATGGATGTTGTCATGAGTACTTGTTATGGCTAGTTATGTTATTTGGTTGATGTGAGACAGGATATATATCTATGTTTATGATGACCTACCCTGTGGATGGTTAGGCATCCTTGATTATCGCATGAATGTGTTATTGTTATTCAAATTATGTTTCTAAGTAATATGACTACGAGACACCGAGAACGTCACATAATTGAATGTTGGAGATAAACAAGTAAAGAAGTGTAGAATAAAAGAGATACATTACGTTATTTCATAAATTGCAATACATAAGAAAAAAAGGGAAAAGTTAATCCACTTGTAATAATGAGGCAATTAAATAGTATAACAAATAGCTTCCGCGTTTATTTAATTAAACATGCTGCGCTTAATACCATAGGTATGTTAATACACCAGCTGCAGACGAGGTGTTACATGTAACCCTCTTACTCAAGTTTTCCCAGCAATTTATGAAGCAGACATGGCACCCCCAATAGTTGTCAACCCAAAAACAAATGCTATGATGGAAGGAATGAGAAAAGAAATCCTGCACCTTCGTCAAGCCTTACACCAAAACACCTTACCGCCCGCCCGTATTGAAGCCCAAGCAGAAAGCGTAGGACCCGTACACCCTGAACAATCCCATTCACATTTCCAGACCTTGCAACAACCTCTCATCCTGTCGGTCGCCCACAGTTGGAAATGTCTCCGCTCCGCAACAACCAGTCACTAAGTTATTGTCTCAACAACTCACAATATCCCAGTCATCGCTGCCTAACAAGATTCGGTCTGTGCTTGCACCTTCCCTCTAGCCATGTCTACATATGAAGTGGCAGGTATAATTCCCCAATACGGGATGCCCTACCAACAATCCACTCTACCCCATTACTCTTGTATTGTCCAAGTTTCCCGACCACAATAGGTGGCACCACAACAGATTATGCACATAGCCCAACCAGACCCCTCACACTCCGTAAACAATGCCCAACACCACCAACCACACTAAGGCAAATGATCGTATATGCCTCCAGGAACGCCTACTAACCCTCAGGACGTAACAAACCCCTGGTCGATAGCCTACGGTTGACGCCTATACCACTCAGGTTCGAAGGCCTAGCCAATGTTCCTTCATATGTTGGTAAATTTGACCCATGTGAATTGGTCCAAAAGTTTAGAGCAACAATGACTCAGCACGGAGAGACAGATCTCCTCATGTGCATGACCTTCCTCACTCTCCTAGAAAGAAAAGCCCTTTACTAGTACAATAAACTTCCGACCGGATGCATATCCACATGGGGAGACTTAGCAGCCAAGTTCAAAAACCAGTTCTCAGCTAGCTGCCCGACTCCACAATCTATACATGTTTTAGAGAAGGTATGCCAGCATCCTGGAAAGATCCTCCAATCATACTTTGACCGTTTGGACAAAGAAGATGTATCAATTAAAGGAACAAACCCCAAAAGTTCAAGTTCACATTCTTCTTTCTGGCCTGCGTCAACAGCCATTCGCTTATGAATTGGCTCGCTATGAAGTCACAGACATTGATGAAGTCAAACAGAGAGCACAAGGTTTTATGAGAATTGAGGAGTACAAAGGTAGAAGGAGAGAGGTTGAAGGAAAAACTAACAGCGGCTATGAGAAAAAAGAAAGAAAAAACACTGATAGGAGATCCACCCAAACCAAAAATACTGGGCGAGAGGACAAGAAAATCCCTGCAACCAGACGTAACATCGAGGCTAAATATACGCATAGGTTACATGCAAGGAAAAAGATAATTATAACACCTCGTAAATTTGAAACACTTAATTATAGTTAAAATAAGGTTTAAAGGATAGGATTAGTGAAAATCCTGAGTTTTGAGTCAAAATACGTAAGAAGGGTAAAACGGTAATTTAACAAATACGTAACCCTTAACAATAAAATGTTAGTAGGAGGTCTCAAATTGGAAAAATAACCCTGTAAATGGATTCAGAAAGAAAAATTGAGTGGTTAGGCAAGTTTCTGAAAATTTGATGAATAGTATTTTACCGGATGAAAATACAGTGATACAGTTGCACCGAAAACGTGTCGAGTGAAATTTGGGCTCTAGGTTCGAATATAAGTTGAAAAAGGTACTTAGGACTAAGAAATATAATTGTTGATGAAATTTGATGGATTTTAGGGTTTTTGGGAAACGTTCCAAACAGTACACATATCAAGCTAAAACAGTGATTTCGCTGAATGACCGAAAAATTTCGGATTCATCTGTTCAAGTATAATTAAAGGACTTTAGTGAATGTTAAATTTGGAATTTTATGGATAGTTTATGAATTAATTGGAGATTAGTGGTTTAAGTGGGAGATTTGAAATAATTTGAATTGAGTTATGTGTTGAGTAGGACCCACCTCACTTAAGTGACTTAAGCCACATGTGAGAACACTTTCCACCATCACCTTCCCTCCTCCTTCCTCTCTCACACCCGCGGCCATGAGTATGGTAAAGGGAAATATTTTGCTTCCTTGAATTCTCACCAAAATCATCCAAGTCCTACATGGAAATTTAAGTAAAACACTCAACAAACCCAACCCCCATCTCCATTGCTCTTGGAAACCCCTAGATTGTGAGAAAAACCCTAGCTATTACTTGGGTATTGTTCTTAGGGGTCTTGGACCGTAATTCTTGGTAAGTTTCACTACCTATTGCTGGTTAATTGTTGAGATCAATTTTCAAGACCTGAAGTTACGGCTTGATTGATATAGTTGGGGACCTCAAATGGATTTTATGTATTAGATAAATGTGTCTTAGAATGATGAATTAGAGTGATTTAGCTCATAAAAATTATTAAGAAAAGTTGGTAACTTACTGAATTTTTTTGGATGGATGAGCATGACTTTGTGAAATTGGATTGTTGTATGCTTGTGTAATTGAGTTGTGGATTCATGTAACTGTATGGTGTATTAGAAGTGTGAAAAATGAATTGAGAATCCTTGGTTATGCCTATGCATCAATTCAGCCAAGTATGTGAAATTAGGGAAAAATGATGCAAAAATTGTGTAGTTGATGTGTGATTACTTGAATCTAGTATAAATGGGTTGTGTGAGTGTGTAATGCATGTGAATCGAAAGCAAGATCATTTGATGTTCCAAGAGAATGCATTCGGCCAAATTAAGAAAACTAGGGTGTGATTGTGCAATTGGACATTTGATATCAAGATTTGAGTTGTTGAGCAATTGGATGAACTAGTGTAGGCCTAGAAATAAACCTTGAACCTTGAGAACACAAGAAAAATCCCTAGCCACTTTGTTGTCTACAATTTGGCCATATAGGGAAATTTAGTGGAAAATTGTGCTACGTTATGATTTGATGAAATTCTTGGATGATTAAGGTGTTGTGGTTGGCTAAGGAAGCTATAGGAATAATGAAATGAAATTAACAACATTAATTGTGTAAAAATTCCATGATGGCCGAATTATATATATGTTGGGGGGAGGTGCAATTGTCTTGAAAAATGACTTGTATGACAAGTGAATTGATGATCCTATGTTGTGATCATTGTAGGTTGCCTCCCACGGATGTGATCCTTGAAGATTGAAGCTTGGAGCTTGTGGATTGCCCTTGGTCCTAGACCAAAAGGATATTGGTAAATGATTGAATCACTTGTTTGAATGATTGATTGGATGACCAATTGGGTTGTCATAGTGGTACTAAACATTGTGAAAATGACCTTTTGTGTAGTCATTTCTTGTACAAGTAAATCTCGGAGTAACTTGTGTTTGAAGCTACCTAGCTCGGGAGCTTCAAAAAGGTAATCTCTTGGTACTGGGTTTAATCCCTGTGTGTGCTCCACCATGCCAATTGGGGTAGTGGTTGGAAGTTGTTTGATGCAATAATGTAAGTATAACATGATCATGCATATGTTGTTGTTTGGGTACATAGAGTTGTACTGTATCTCTGGCCAGTAAATAGTTGTCGTATGCTATAGGGAACTTCCACTGGAGAGGCCTCCGTGGGGAGTTCTAGTTGGCCTGGGGCTGTAGAGTTGTTACCCGTTAAGGAGCACTCTAGGAATGTCTCGGGAGTTATAATTGGGGGCGCCTTGAATGATATTCCAGGGATACATTCTTAGATGAGATCCCGATGATATGTCGTATGCCGTATGTTGAATGTCGTAGGCCATTGTGTAAGATGATTTGTATGATATGTGTATAGTGCATTATTGTTATTTTACATCTAAGTGAGCCATTGGGCGGAGTGATCCTCTAGAACCTTTGGATTACTAAGATATATTCGTATATCTCACCCTACGTTATGGGGCTATGTTTCAGGTGGTTGTAGCAGTGCTAAAGTACTGGGCAAGAAGCCCACAGGTTAAGCATATGGAGTGCATGGAGAGATCATGCCATTTTGCATTTTGGAGTATTTTGTTTAGGCAAGACTTGAGCATGAACATTTGATATTGCATGAGCGACATGTACTAGGCCTTTATTGTGCATATTATATTTTGGCTAAGTTTAGTGTTGTATAATTATAGTTATATTTGGTATTTGGAGAATTGTATTTAAAGAATTATGGACCTTGTGTAATTTATGAAGCATGTATGTGATGGAAGGACAATAGGCCTATTCTAGGTTATGATAGTATTCTAATATTTCAAATGCATGCAGATGAATTATGTGATTGAAATGAATATTAAGTTGTGACTGAAGTTAAGTAATGGAATATAAAGCAAATGAATATTAAGTTGCTACCCTTTTCAATTAAGTATAATTTAATGGTTTAGAACATACTTTGGTAAAGTGGGATTAGCTAATAAAACAAAGGAGGCCGTCGAATTTTCTAAGAAATGATCAGTTTTTAGGCCAACTTTGGAAGAGCATATCTCCCTCCTCAAAGTTTCAATTGGAATATGACATACACCATGTTGAAGCTTGAAATGTCAGATATGTTGTGTTACAATTTGGTACCATTTAGAGTTGTATAGCATTCTGTAGGACGAAATGAACACAGACTGCCCAAAATGGTCAAGTGTAGGGGTTGTTCAAGTCCCCTGTTTTCAAAAATCATATCTCCCACAATTCTTACTCAAATTAGGCATATGATATACAAAATTAAAACTCAATTTTTCTAGTATTCTGTATAAAATTTTGAGAGCAATTGGTTTAGTAAATCGTCCGAAATCGCAGAAATGGTGAGAGAGGTTATGTGCTCTGTTTGGAGTTGGTTGGTAACTTTGCTTGTCCAACTTCAAATGGTTATAACCGGAGCTAGAGAACTCCAAATGAGGCATGTGATACCTTGTTGGAAATTTAATTGAGTCTAGTTTAACATACTAAAAGATGGGAAATTAATAATGTGTAGAAATTTCCTAATATTAAAAATATAGAAGCATATTCAGTGTTAGGAAAAGTGAAAAAGTGAGTTTTATGCAAAGTTGGTTTATGGGAACCTCTTAGCAACTTAAAATAAGTAATGTATGATATCTAAGCAAGTAGAATATTAATTCTGTGTATAGATTTCAGTTATGGTCACAGTTGGCATCATTACGTTTTATATTATTTTCAAATGCTTACGTAATGAAAAGGAAAAAGTTTACTCATAATTTTAAATAAATTGTTGTGATTATAACTGCGCTTAATATTATAATTAATCTTAACAATACCGGTATGTAACGGGTTATTACAATAATGCAAACAGATTTTCAAGGAACTTAACCCACCAACAGACCCCAAAAAGAAGAAACCAGATACTGCAACTTCCACAAAATGTATGGACACTCTACAGAGGTGTGCTGGGGCCTCAATCAAGAAATTGAACTCCTAATCAAGAGGGGACTCCCCTGTAGTATACACAAAGAAGAGATGGAAGTCGTTGGAATGATAAATGTAAAGAATAAGAGGTGAAGAGATCATACAAGCATGATAGAAGCCTATCTTCTGACAGACGAAAAAATGACAGGAAAGATTACCGATGTCAAAAAAGAGACAAAGAAACAAGGGTGACTACCTCAAAACCACAAAGGCAACCGAAAAAAGAAACTAGCAGGGCCCCCAGCAAGCACATCCATCAAGAAATTAAAGGATCTGTCATAGTCAAACACGAAAGAATAAACATGATTTCATGCGAACAAGGAGGAGGAGGAGAAACGACCCGCACCAGAAAGAAATATCTTAAACAATGCTTAGACATAACTAGTAAGCCGATCGCCAAGAAGACACACCCCAGCACACCCAAGAAACCCAAGATCGTGTGGGATGAAGATGAAATTGAAGTAATCCCTGGACACGATGACCCATTAGTTATCAAGGCAATAATCGCAAATTATGAGGTGAGCAGAGTATTTGCCGACTATGGGAGCTTAGCTGATATCCTTTTCTTACCTTGCTTCAGGGTATTAGGGTACCATGAAAAAGAATTAACCCTAGTTACAGGCGAGTTGCTTTCTTTAAATGCAACCACCACTAAGCCGCTCGAAATGATTGAGTTGTGTCTCTCTAGGAACTCCACCCACTTCAAAGTCTGTCAACGTACAATTCCTAGTAATTGACCTACCATCCGCTTACAACGTTATACTAGGAAGGCAAGTTATGGCCGCCTACAACGCCAACATCTCCCATCCTCACCTAGCCATGAAGTTTCTGGCCAAAGACAATAAGATAGCCACAATACAGGGAGACCAAAAAGTTGCAAGAAGTTGTTACAACATAATCATTCAGAGTAAATTTTTTTGATAAAGTTGGACAAAGTAGTAACCCCAAGTCTGTAGGCAATGAAGAAAAGAAAGGAAAAAGCTCACAATATTGCTTTGTCGAATTCAATGCCAGAGATGACCCCAAATCATAATGTCCCAGACCAATGCCCGATGAAACACAGGAGCGGTTGACCATTAAAGAGTCTGACGAGCAAACCACAACAGTTGGGGTGGCCATAACCCCTGAGATAAAATAAAAGCTCGCCCAACTGCTAAAAACGAATAAAGATCTTTTGGCATAGAAACCATCTGACATGCTAGGTATTGACCCTTCATTTTGTTGCCACATATTATCTATCTATCCTAAAGCAAAGTCGATCTCCTAAAAGAAAAAAAAGGTCAGCTCAGAAAAGGCTGCCCAGAATGCCAAAAAGTAATTAACACCGAAGTTCAAAGATTGTTAGACGCTGGTTTCATAAGAGAGATAAACTACACCACTTGGCTAGCTAACCCTGTCCTAGTCAAGAAACCCAGTGGAGCTTGGAGGATATACATAGATTACACAGACCTAAACAAAGTTTGTCCTAAAGACGCATACCTTTTTCCCAGCATCGACCAACTAGTTGACAACACTTCAGGTTTCAAAATACTCTCCTTCATGGATGCTTACACCAACTACAACTAGATAAATCCCTTTATACAAAGAAGATGAATACAAAATGACGTTTATCACACAGAACGCCAACTACTGTTACACAATGATGCCTTTCGGATTGAAAAATACAGGGGCAACTTAACAGAGGATGATGAACAAGGTATTCAAAGATCAAATTGGGCAGATACTGGAAGTATACATTGATGATATGATTGTTAAACCATATGCTGAAGAAAATCACTTGAAACACCTGGAAGAAACCTTTACACAGTGGAGGAAATACAACATGATGCTAAATCCCGCCAAGTATGCATTCGGTGTCACAGCTGAAAAATTCCTTGGTTTCAGGTTGACAAAGAGAGGAATTGAAGTGAACCAAGAAAAATGAAAATCAGTTGTTGAGATGAAGAGCCCGCAAACAATCGAAGAAGTTCAGTAGTTGACAAAGCGGATAACTGCCCTAACCAGATTCCTAACATATTCAGCTCATAAGTTTCTCCCCTTTTTAGCCTGCTAAAAAAAGGAACCAGTTTTGTGTGGAATGAAGAATACGAAGCAGCTTTCCAACAATTCAAGACAATACGGTCTTCCCCACCAGTACTCACGTGACTAGATGAAGGAGAAACATTATACCTTTACTTGGCAGTCAATATCGAAGTCATAAGTGCAACTCTGATAAGAGAATTCATCGCTGAGGGCCAGCTTTTCGTAATTTCCATATTTTCTTCTTCTTCTACCTATATAAACATAACCAAAAGGTGAGAAATATCATTGACATGGAAAATTCAATATAGTAAGCAAATATATATATAAACTGCTCTTTTATGACTTAATCCTTACTAATTTCAGCTTAGAAAACTACCTCTGCCAGAGGCATATCAATAACGCCAATCATAAATTACCTCGCTGAAGGCAACCTACCATTAGAAGAAAAGGAAGCCAAGAAGTTAGTAAGAAAAAGTGCAATTTTCTTTCTTGTTGGCGGGCGATTATACAGAAGGGGTTTCTCTCATCCACTTTTAAAGTGTTTAAAACAAAGAACGTTCAATACGTACTTGAAGAAATTCATGAAGGGATAGATGCTCATCACATTGGTGGCCGTTCACTCGCCAGGAAAGCCCTAAGAGCTAGTTTTTACTGGCCAATGCTAGGAAAAGACGCCCAGGAACATGTCACAAAATGTGAAAAGTGCCAACGACATGCTGATATCCACCGAGATCCTCCACAAGAAATGACAACAATCACCTCTCGCTAGCCTTTTTATAAGTGTGGAATGGACTTGGTAGGCCCTTTCCCCAAGGTAGTCGACCAAGTTCAATGGCTAATCATAGCGGTGGATTACTTTACCAAGTGAGTAGAGGCAGAACCGTTTGCCACAATCACATCTCGGCGGATTAGAAAGTTCTTCATGAAACATGTGGTCTACCATTTCAGCATCTACGACATAGTGTGTAACACCAGTATTGTTAACATTGATTATGATATTAAGCGCATTTACAATCAATAATTCATTTATAAAATGCGAGTAAACTTTTTCCTTTTTATTACGCGAGCATTTAAAACAATAAAAGCGTAATAAATAAAAGCAGTGACCGTAACTAAAAAATCATTGCGGAATAATTATTTAAACAGCCTACATATCATATAACATAGTGACACTGACAACGACACCTAATTCACTGATAAGGGGTTCATTGAGCTGATGGAGAAGTTATAAATCAAACACCGCTTTGCCACCGTCGAACACCCACAATCCAACGGATTAGCAGAGTCAACCAATAAAATGTTGACCAGAGGGATCACAAAGAGGGTACAAGAGATTAAAGGAGCATGGTCAGAGCATCTAGATAACTTCCTTTGCGGATACTGAATGACTGCCCAAACCAGCTCGAGAGAAACTCTTTTCAGATTAACTTATGGGATAAACGCCTTGACTTCGGTTGAAATTGGAGAACCATCATGGAGAAAAGAGCACACTAAAGAAGAGATGAAAAATGAAAATCTGATAGGAGAATTACATTTGATAAGTGAATATAGAGAGAAGAGAAGGGTCATCGATTTCGTATCCAAAGAAAGGTCAACTGCCCGGTATAACAAGAAGGTCATACCCAGAAACTTCCAGGTTAGAGATTTAGTTCTGAGAAAGGCAGACTTAGGCAACAAAAAAACTAGTGAGGGAAAGCTCGCCCCAAGTTAGGAGGAGGAGCATACTCCCTTGAAACCCTTGACGGGAAAGCCACACCGCGAGCATGGAAGGCAGATAAACTGTAGAAGAATTACAGTTATCCATATTTAGGTTTCCCAAACAAAAAAAATATAATGCTGGTATCATCGGACCACAATGATATGAAGTTTTTGTCCTTTCAAATTCTTGCAGTTTATTTGATAATAATCTAACGGTTGCCAACGTTAATACGATCGCCATCAAATTCTTTATTATTATTATTCCCGAAGGGAAAAAGGTTCCCTATCGGTCACCAATGTATCGCCAACAAATTTTTTATTCCTGAAGGGAAGAAATTTTCCCCTCGGTCGCTAACGTACCGCCATCAAATCTTTTATTCTCGAAAGGGCAAAGGTTCTCTATCAGTCGGTAATGTATCAACAACAAATTTTTTATTCCCAAAGGGACCAAGGTCCCCTATCGATCACCAACAAATTTTTTATTCCCGAAGGGACAAAGGTCCCCTATCGATCGCCAACGTATCGCCAACAAATTTTTTATTCCTAAAGGGACAAAGTTTCCCTCTCGGTCGCCAACAAGTGTTTATTATTCTACTTTTATTCTGGTCACCATATTTCTTATCATTTAAAGATGAATATATTCTTTTATTCCGGTCACCGTATTTTCATTTGAAGATGAAGACATGACTTTTGTTTCGGTCGCCGTATTTCGGTTTAAACTTACCTTGCAAAAATTTATTCTTATTTATAGAAAAGTGATGCTTATCTCTCTTTTTGTTCGTTATTAATATCAACTTGTTACCAATGTTAAAGTCCTCAAGCAAGTAACACAGGAAAAGCTTTGAAGAAAAATGCAATTAACGCTGCCAATAAAGGTCATCTTGTTCAAATTACTAAGCAAAAAACTCGACACACCGACCCAATCCATTAAAAATCGAAGATGTTCGAATTACAAACCAAAAAAGTCGACATATCGACTTTATAACACCTTGTATTTCTAAATGTATAATTATATGTAAAAATGTGGATTAAAAGGGAAGGATCAGTGAAAATCCTGAGATTAAGGTCAAATTGCATAAGAAGGGTAAAATGGTAATTTACAAAACACGTAACCCGAGACATGAAAAATTGAGTAGAAGACCTCAAATGGTAAAAATAATGCCAGAAATGGATTCAGAACGAAAAATCAAATGGATAGCCAAGTTTCGAAAAAATTGAGGAATAATGATTTTACCAGTGTAAAATACTGTGGTATAATTGTACCGATAAGCGCGAAAATATGATCAGTATTTTTAGGAAGTAAAAATATGATATGAACGAGAAAAATACGTAGGTTATGAATTTGTGGGTTAAAATGGATGATTTAAGAAAGTTAAATGACGTGTGGAACCCACTTTAAGTGGTTTTAGTGACTTAAGGTCACAAAATCTGATTTCCTCCCATTTCTCTCTCCTCCCTTTTCTTCTTCTCCGTCGTGCACACCATTGGGGGGCAAGCTTTGGCTCTTTGATTTTACAACTCCCTTTTCTAGCCATTTTTAGGAAAAACTCTCAACTACAAAGTTGTTCCTCACACTCTTGTGAATGACTTTCATGTAGAGTGCATCTTGTGGGGAGCATTGTGGAGGGAGAAAAGTCCCTAAAACAGCCACGAAAATTTGGGGATTTTGGGGAATTTTTGGGGTTTTTTTGTTGAAACATTGGTTGGAGATCTCTCCCTTGGACCATTGGGGGCTATTGGTGGTAAGTTTTTCCATTTTCTTTGAGTTTTCATGGAGATCATAATATTGATGAGGGTTTTGAGGTTGTAAATTGAGTTATGGTAGTTAGGAGCATTAAATGATATGTCTCCTTTGGAATTAAATGCTTAGAATGATAAATGATGATAATTGATGCAATAAAAATTAGTGTGATTTAGAAAATTATAACTTAGTGAAAATTGGAGTGATATTGATGATTTTGTGAAATTGGTATGTGGTAAAATTGAAGAATTGAATTATGAACCATTGGTATGAATTAATTATAGGATTAAAGGATGTGTATAAGTGTTAAATTGAATCGAAAGTCTTGATGTATGCTTCATTAAGGAATTCGAACCATAGGAGGATTTTGGGGGGGAATGATGTAAGAATGTGGTTTAATCATGGTTGATGCATTGGTGAATAAATGATGAGCTTAGATTGATGATTTAAAATGGGTGAGTTAGTTGAATTAATTGGTGAGAAGGCAATTTGGCCTAAGTGGCTATAATTGGTTTAAATTCTTGTGAAAATTGATTGGTTGTTTGCAATTGGTTGATGGTCATTGTGTATGATCATATAGGTTGCCTCTCACGGACGCAATAGTGGAGGATTGAACTTGGAGCGTACGTTTTGGAGCATTATGCTTGGAGTTGAGGTAAACCATTGAAACTTGGGTTTTAATCCCTTGTGTGCTCCACCACACCTAGTGGAAGAAGGTTGTGGTTGGATTTTGTGCCTTTGGTCATTGTGTGAATATGTATGTTCATGCATTATTGCTTGATTATGTGACATGCTTGGAGCATGTTGTGTGAAATATTTGTGATCTCTGGCCAGTAGATGTGTGTGGTTTGGACTTTCGCTGGAGATATCCTTTGGGGATTCCAGTCGGGTTTTGCCGTGGGGCCGACTCTGGGAGCGACACTAGGATGATCCAAGCGTGGGACTTCTGCTGGATAGGGCTCGTGAGGAGTTCTAGTTGGGTTTTGCCATGTGGTCGTCTCATCCATGGGAGAGGCACCAGGAAGCTTCCCTGTAGTTATATGACGGGGTCCTCGAACGGAATCCTTATGTGAATGTTCTTGGATTTGTGCCTAGTTGTTTGTGATTTTGTGTGTTATGCTTTTTATATGATGTTATTTGTTGCACATTGAGTGAGCCATGGGGTGGAGTGATCCTCTAGTACCCTTGGCTTACTGAGATATATTTGTATATCTAACCCCGTATTTGGGGACATCATTTCAGGATATAGTGAGCATGGAGGAGCTTCGGGCAAGAGGCCCGCTTAATGGAGGTGTTGGACCTTGATGTGCATATGGAGAGCATGACATTTTATTTAGCATTTTGGACTTAGATCATGAACATATTGCATGATGAGATTCCATGCTTTTGTGGTGTTCATGATTAGATTCTAAGTCTTTTGTCATTGATTTACATTTCATGCCTATTGGTTATATTGATATTTTGAGTGAGCATGAGACTTGTCCATGGCCACCATTTTGTGCTTAATGGCATTTGGAGATTTGTGTTGTAAATAGACCATTTGATGTTGAAAATGGCTATTGTATTGGAAACCATTGTACTTGACATATTTGATAATGAATATGCATGATGGAAGGGCCTAAGGCCTACATTAGATCTTGTAAAAGTTGTATGTTGGGTAGTGGAGTGTTAGGAGTAAGTTACATAACCCTTTTGAGGCTTAAATGCTGATATCTGTCATTTTCACAGTATGGTAATCGATTACCTTCCTTTGGTAATCGATTACCTGAAACAGGGGACGCAAATTTGAGCCACTGTGTTCAAAGTAATCGATTACCTTGACATAGGTAATCGATTACCTAGTTCAGTAATCGATTACTTATCTCAAGGTAATCGATTACCCAAAACAGGGGAGCCCAAATTTGGCTACTGTCTCATTTTGGAGCCTTTGGTAATTGATTACCAAGGAATGGTAAGCGATTACCATTGTGTAAAATTTTGAAAATGTGTTTTTCTGAAATCTAAAATCAATGGTATTGCTTAGAGAGATGATAATTAATATGTTTTATGCTTCCGCAAGTTTTGCATTTACAATTACGGTGTTGTTTTAATTAGTTACGGAAATGGTTAATGGTTTAACAATGAGGATTTAATAAAAGAAAAAGTTTACCCGTAATTTAATTAACTCAATTACTGTGATTGTAACTGCGCTTAATAACATATGCAATGATAACATTACCGGTACGTAACGGGCTGTTACAGACTTGATCAAAAGAAATAAAGCCAAAGTCAGCTGAAAGCCTAAACCCACTCAAATTGCACGCTCAATAGTAGTACCTTCACCATCAGTTGGTGGCCCGAAGTCCCTTATTATTGTGTCAGCTCCTCTTCGTCACCCTCTTCAACCAAATAGTCCTCTTTTACCTGGAAGTCCATGTTAATCAAAGAAGTGTCCAATTTGACAAACATGTTAGTCAGCATAACTTGGGCAAGTGCATTCTTAAAAGATTTCTCATATACCTCTGCCATGCTTATGAACGTCTCTAGTTTTTCATTTTCCAACTCCACCACTCTCCGTTGAAGGGCTAACAACTCCATATTATGAGGCTCCATCACCAGCATCTTTTTGTTGGCCTCCGCCAAAGCATGACGTGCCTTGCTCAGCTGATCAGCCAAAACATGCTTGGCGGCAGACAAATCTTCCTTGGCTTTTTCCACCTCTTCCTTGGCATGCACCAAGTCATCTCTATCCTTCTCAAGGTTGCACGTCCCTATCGGACCTCTGTGGAGGGAGATATGCTCTCCCAAAGTTTACCAAAATTCTGCCAATTTCTAGAAAATTCGCCAGAGTTTCCTTTGTTTTTTCAATAATCCCCAAGTTTGCAAAAACGTTCTATGACCTCAAATCGTACCTAATAATCATTGGGTGGCACACACAAGGACCAGCAATGCCTTGGGGCTCTTACAACCCATCATAGTTTATATCAATTACTCAATTTCCTTCACTTTACTTCTATTTTCAAACTTAAAGTGTTTCAATCACCATAATCCATTTGCATGCATTCTTTACATCATAAAACATAAATCAATCCTAGAATAGGCTTGTTGCCCTTTCATCGTATTACATACTTCCATATTACATCAATTCATGTACAAATTACAATTCTTTCCAAATGACACATTACACTTTACAAATCGTAACCTTCAAATGACATAATACATACTCCAAAATAAACATGATACATCAAGACTAAACTTAGGCAAAATACATCATGAAAAAAATGATACTCATAATCCTAAACACATGCATTGTTCATGAGCTAAGTCTAGCCTAGGCCCAATGGCCAACAAAATGCAAAATATGGAATCCTAAGTCCAAATCATCCTACGGGCTTCTTGCCCTCCGCTCCAGCACCACTGCTACCTCCTGAAATAAAGCCCCCAAAGCGGAGTGAGATATACGAATATATCTCAGTAACCCAGAGGTTCTGGAGAATACTCCGTCCAATGGCTCATTTTGATGCATATAAATAACATAACATAACATTTGTAAAACGGGATAAAGCAAGGGATTTAAAGAAATAGGGGAGCATAGGGATACAAAAATACGACTAAGCTGGAATGGTCGATGCCAAAACCACGCAACGTCCAGCCTATTGGCTCGGCATATAAGCCTACGGGTCTCAACCAAGGCGTGTTCCCAGAACATCAAACCAAGGCACCCTCCATCCGTAACCACCTGACACCTCCTAGTGTGCTCCTATCCGGATCACACACCACGACCCTAGGTCAACTGGAACTCCCTCTCGGAGATCTAACCAGTGGAAGTCCGTAACGCCCGAAGGCAAACCGTCTACTGGCCAGAGACTCGGTACATGCTATGTACCAACACACATACTATATGCATGAACATGTTATCCTATTTTACTTACATACACTTCCTACCATCACCCTCAACGGGCATGGTGGAACACACAATGGGATCAAGCCCCAGTACCAAGAGGTTACTTGTATAATCCTCTCCACGTAGCTCCAATGCAATATATTTTCTGAGCTCGTTACACAATAGAAATGCCTACACAGAGGACATTCCAATTAATTACCATTCATACAAACACATGCAAGTTACTAATTCTACAAGCATGGTTCCAAGATACTCACCACAATACCACTTGGTCCGGGACCAAGGGCAACCCACCGAGCTCACGGTTCGGGGTTCAAATCCACGTACGGCAACCTACAACGACCATATACGAATCATCAGGACAAGGTAAACCATCAAATTCACAAAACGATAAATTCTCCTCCCCCACCTAGTGAGGTTCGGCCAAATGAGTGTTATTTTATAAAATATTTTTCTTTATTTTCTTTCTAATTTTCTTAAGCACTCTTAGGTTACCAAAATACCATTTTAGGTGCCAATTTGCATCCTACATCATTCAAACATCATTTTGCCAATTAATTTTCTCTAGGTTCAATCATACAATTCCACACTATCCAATATTTTTCCATTGATTTTCCAACCTTCCAACCATCACACAAACCTTCTAGTTACTATTTATCACACAACACATCATCCAAATAATTTTACAACATCACATTCCTCTCTTTTCCTCTCTAGGCTGAAATCATCATAAGTGCACCCCCAAGGGATTTTCAATCCAATTCAATTATTCCACACCTCATACAATCCTATTATAACATCATACAACCATAAAACCATCCAATTACACAATCCTAACAACAATCTCCAACACAAAGTCATGGCATCATCCAAATTTCCACAAAGTTAAATTCATTTTTCACCAATAAATTTTAATGCATTTACAGCTCCAACACATCATTCTAAGATATAATCATCTGATACACAATTTCCATTTGAGCTCTCTAACTACACAAATCAAACAAAACAACTTTAGGGTTCATAAATTCAAATCAACAATCCAACCAATAGAAAATGATGAAACTTACTCAATAGTTTGGCCTAAGACTCCTCCAAGACATACGAAACCATTAGAGCTCCAAAAAACTCTATGAACACAAATCTACAACACATGGCCGCGGGTTTGGGGGGTTTTCTCAAAATGTACTGGGTTTCATGGCTTAATACTACTATCAATGGATTTGGAAGGTTGTTTCCAACAAATTTAAAGACAAAAATCACTTGATTCGGTTGAGATTTGATGAAGTTAGGGAAGATTGAAGTTTCAAGCAACTTATGGCCATGGAGGGGTGAGGGCTTAGTTTTGAGAGAGAGAAAGGGAGCGAAAGATGATCATGAATAGTGGTTTGCCATGTGTCTTTAGTGATTTAAGTGGGGTGGGTCTCACCGCCACCTCACGCGATTTCAAACTAATTCGAATTTTCCTCCGATTCCACTAAACGTCCATAAATTCATATCCTATTTAGAAACTCTAATTTTTAACATTAACCATTGTCTTTTAATTACTCTTGATCAGTTGAATAAACTTTTTTATTTTTCATTATACATTTCCTTTTACATAATTAAATCTAATAACCATTTGATGATATGACATTAGCCACTAATTGTTTTAAGTCGTCCACTTAGTATGTTTCTAGGCGTCATATCCTAATCCATATTTTACTTGATGTCCAATTACCAAAGTTACCTTCATACATAACTTAGCTTGTAATACTTAGAAATCCTTTAACTAAGTCATTTAATTTTATACATCTTTCCCAATTCCTTTCATGGTTAATTCCTTATAAATTATAACATGTGTTTTCTAGGTGACCTTACGATATATGTCCAAATTCCCTACAACTCCTAATGGACCTTCATGTATATATCATACATGACCTAAACCATTTCAAGACTTTAAGTATTAATTCCATAAAACATAGTTCTTATCTCACAACAACAATGGCTAAAATAATACAATTATTCCCAAGACATAAGCTAATACATATTTTCCAACAAGAGCAAACAAACTTAATAGGATTGTGTGGCATAGACAACCCTTATGCTCACGTCAATTATAAACATCACATAATATATCCAAACGGAAATCATATCTCATACTGATATATATATATACACACACACACACACATATATAAATAAATCTCAAATGATGACAATGCTAGTCTCATGTCATGCTATAATCTCAATGTCGACCTCTTGCAACTAGATGCATCAACATCAACAATCTCAGTACCTAAAAAATATTCCCAAAATAGGTGAGATTTTGACAAATCTTAGTAAACTGGAGTTCTCGAAGGATCACTCCGCCC
Organism: Gastrolobium bilobum; assembly: GCF_033153095.1. Taxonomy (NCBI): domain Eukaryota; kingdom Viridiplantae; phylum Streptophyta; class Magnoliopsida; order Fabales; family Fabaceae; genus Gastrolobium; species Gastrolobium bilobum. The sequence continues at coordinate 345,123 of NW_026897575.1, forward strand.
CAAGTTAACTTACAGGTATAATAAGTTCAACAAAATAATAAAATGCATAATGCTGGATATATAGCATACACTATGTGCAACATAAAAATCTACTAGCCAAAGATAAGTACGCATTATGCACGTCTGCAATATACTAACAAGATATATGAGGTCTCCCCTCATACCTTATACCTAGGGACACCGCCTGCATATGTAGGTCACACTACTACATCAGCGTATATATATATATATATATATATATATACGCTGATGTAGTAGTGTGACCTACATATGCAGGCGGTGTCCCTAGGTATAAGGTATGAGGGGAGACTTATATATATATATATATATATATATATATATATATATATATATCATGCATTATGCCACAAGTCATTTCCAAATATATAAGATATACAACAATACATAAATCATTTTCCAAAAATATACCATGCACATAAACCAATCTCTAATGGAGTTTGGTGGCTAACAGGGATTAACCCTGAGAACCGAAAGCTTACCTTTAACAACAACATACTCCAATTTACTCTCAGTATCTAAGGACCACAACCATAGGCACTCACAAAATCACAACATATTTTAAATATGTAAAGGCAATTAGCAAATATACTAGTTTACAACATTTATTTTAATATTATCTTTTACGTAGTCATTCTGTACGTAGGGACACCAACTCAAGGTGAGAGGGACTAAGTCAACTCTCTAAGGTCCCATAACCTTAAAACATCACTTATAAGCACAATAGAGTCTATAAATAATTTCCTTGAAGAACTTTCCAAAGAAACTAACTCTATTTACGAATATGACCTCAAACCTTGTTTACCATTTTTAAAACTGCAATTGCAACTATTTCTGAAAAATTCTAAAATTTTAATATGTTAAAGTAGATATCTCAAGATTACCAACGATATATTATATGTCTCAATTGAAGTTGCATAACTCTGGTATGTCTTTCGCAAGGTGATTGCTGCAAAATGGATTTCCAAGAGCAAGGCAGCAACTTCAAACTCCAACTTCGATCAATAAACTTATCCTGGAAGCTTTGTAGCTCTATGAGTTATCTTCACATAGGTCTAAATCTCACTCAATTTGAAGCTTTGTAGCTCAAGATATCACAATTTTACTAAACTAGGTCATTGTTGTCACATTTATACTAGGGAATCGATTACCACACTAGGTAATTGATTACCTATCAAAGGGTGATCGATTACCCTTTGACAAAATGCAGAAAAATGTGATTTTGAAGGTTTAAATAATGGCCAATGTCTTCCAATTCAATTTTCTTATAATGTAATCAATCTTTCTACATGTTCTCAACATATTCTCACCTATTAAAGCTTAGGTTATCAAATTCTCTACTTTTACATCATTTACACATGCTATTTTCAAGAAAATTCAAAGGAAAGTGTTGGGTGTTTACCTAGAGCTTCAAAGCACATAAAAAAGAAGGTTTTCTAGGCTTTTTCACCACTCTATTCCTTTGTGTAGAAGTATGCACGAAAATGGAGTGACAAGGTTGACTCTTTCTCTCCATAGGTAGGTTCTTTCTCACCAAAGGTTGTTCTTTTCTCACCAAGAAACTTCAACACAACAAGTTTAAGGTTCCTCAAGCTTAAGGCAGCAATGTCAACACACAAAATAATGTTTTTCTCTTCCAAGCTTCAAGCTTTAAGTTGCTTCCATAGAGGGTTGAAGAGAGGGATGAGTGGTGAGGGTTTTTAGCTTGTTTCAAGAGAAGAAAATAAAGGATATGGAAAGAGAGGGATAAGCTCCATTTTCGGCTGTAGAGAGGGAGTGAGGTGCTGCCTTTGTGGGCTTTTTGACCCTTATAACCTTTAATTAATAATTAATTACCAATTTGACCTTCATTTGAAACTAATTCGAAAATTTAACCCCTTCAGAAAACATAACACCAATCTGCCCCTGTTTGACCGTTGACCATGAAGCCTACCCGGGTACACCCCTCCCTACCCTGGTATTTTTTGAAATTTTTTATCTACCCGGGTAGAGAGGGGTGTACCCGGGTAGAGTTCTTGAATCTGGAAAAATGGTTGAATTAGTTACCTGGGTAAGAAGGGTTGTACCCGGGTAAACATCCAGAGTAGCGTTTTTATATAAATGAAAAAAACTGTGACAGGCATGGTTCATGGACGATAGCAACGAAGATCCAAGGCTTCCTCGCCATGGCAGCCCTAATGAATTTGTTTCCATCAACCAATTAGCAAGTCATTACTCTCTCTCTATCTATCTATAGTTTTACTTAGTTGTGACGTTGCAGAAAAATGGTGAGTTTTGCAGAATTGGGACTCTTATACTGGAAGCTGAATCCAAATGATGTTGAGGAAGATTAGAGAAACTAGGGGATACAATTACATGGTAATGTTGTATTAATTTTTTACTAATTTCATTTTGTTTTCTGTAATCAGAAGGTGCTTCAATTTTTTGCGTTTTCATTAACCTGATAGAAATATAAATCCGAGGAGAATATGAATTGGAAAAAGAAACTTTTTAGCATCTCGGTTATATAAAAACGCTACTCTGGATGTTTACCTGGGTACAACCCTTCTTACCCGGGTAACTAATTCAACCATTTTTTCAGGTTAAGAACTCTACCCGGGTACACCCCTCTCTACCCGGGTAGATAAAAAATTTCAAAAAATACCAGGGTAGGGAGGGGTGTACCCGGGTAGGCTTCATGGTCAACGGTCAAACAGGGGCAGATTGGTGTTATGTTTTCTGAAGGGGTTAAATTTTCGAATTAGTTTCAAATGAAGGTCAAATTGGTAATTAATTATTAATTAAATGTTATAAGGGTAAAAAAGCCTGCCTTTGTGAGGAAAAATATGAAATGAAAGTGAGGGAGAGGGATTTAGGTCATTTAGGGTTAACTCACTTAACCTAATGGGTACCAACTTATCCACTCTACTCCCTTTCAAACTTAACTTAGGCAATTTGATTATCCTTTAAGCTTCATAACATTAGGAAGTATTAATAATAATAATTAATTTATCTCTGTATTTCGGTTAATTTTGCATACTGCAACTTTTACTGCAAAACACCTAGTATCCTCACTTTTACAATAGAAGTTATTTAAATTTTAAATGCTTAGAATTTCCTACTAATATTAACATAAATATTTTGTTATCATTTTAACTCTATAAAATTTATGGAATAATAATCACTAATTATCTTTAAGTTTCGAGCAATTTTGCCAAGTGCCAACACACATTTTTACCACGAAACACGCAGAATTCACACTTTTCACCATAAAGTGATTTAATTTAAATAATTAGACTTTCTTTCTAATTAACTTGTCTAAATTCTTATATTATTTGTAACATCACAATTTATTTTTGTCATCGGTAATTTGCCTACTTGCAGTTTTACCCCAAAATGATACTATTCGCAATTTTCTCAAAAGAGTGATTTAATTTCAAACAATTAAATCTCCCATCTAGTAATTCATTTTTAATTATTATTAAATTTATAAAATCTCCATTTAACGGTGCGTGTTCTTACAGTACTAATTAAGATTACATTTACTTCAACCTATCAAATTTAACTATTACATATCCATGGTCACCCTTATCAAATATTACACTATATAATCAAATGACTTAGACACAAAAGTATAAACAACCCTAGGCATGGTAAATGCAACATTATGCAAGATCAATATTCTTACCCTAAGTCAATGATACAAAACAAATAACTACTATGTGCATTGTAACGCCCCAATTTAATAACTGGATTGTTAACTTACTTATGGTACTTTAAGCGTAGAATACTTAGGCGGGTGTATTGGATTCGGATTACAAAGGATTTTAATGGATTATTTTTGGACAAAAAAATCCGTAGTATTAATTAGGATTTTAAAAGATTATTTAGAGTTTGTCCAATGGAAAAAGAATCTTGTGGTATACAAAAATCTAACAATACGGATTTTATGTTGGTGTGGATTTCGTGAGACTTTTTAGTGAGAAATGTAAATAGGATGCATCTCTCACAATCTCACCATAACCCCTAGGATTTCTTGATATTTCTCTATTGCAATATTTTCTTCTTTCTTTTCCAGATTGACCCGCTCGAAATTAGATTTCACCATGTTATAGATTTACAAATCACCATAATTTTTATTGCATCAATCATCATCATTTATCATTTTAAGCATTTAATTTCAAAGGAGACATACCATTTAATGCTCCTAACTACCACAACTCATCACACATAATCAAAACCCTCACCCATTTTATGATTTCATTATAAACTCAATGAGAGTGTGAAAACTTACCACCAATAGCTTCATAGGGTCCAAGAGGATGAGTTACAACCAACCAATCAACACAAGAAAGTATCAAAATTCCCCAAAATTCATAAATTTTCATGGCTGAAATGGGGGATTTTCTCCTCACACATTGCTCCCCACGAGATGCACTCTACATGAAAGTCACTCACAAACTCAAGGGGAACAACTTTATAGTTGAGAGTTTCTCTCAAAAGTGTCTAGAAAAAGAGTAAAAAATCAAAGCTCCCAAACCCTAAAAAATGGTGAAGCTCCACGGGTTAAGAAGGAGAAGGAGGAGAGAGAAATTCTAAACTTTGTGTCTCACTTGTCCATTTGTCACTTGAATCACTTAAATGGGTCCCACACGTCACTTAACTTTCTTAAATCATCCATTTTAACCCACAAATTCATAACCTACGTATTTTTCTCGTTCACGTCATATTTTTACTTTCTAGAATACTGATCATATTTTCGTGCTTATCGATACAATTATACCGCAGTATTTTACACCGGAAAAGACACTATTCATCAAATTTTTCGAAACTTGCCTATCCACTCGATTTTTCGTTCAGAATCCATTTCCGACATTATTTTTACCATTTGAAACTTTCTACTCAATTTTTCTTGCCTAAGGTTACGTGTTTGGTAAATTACCATTTTTGCCCTTTTTATGTTTTTTGGCCTTAATTTCAGGATTTTCACTGATCCTATCCTTTAAACCATATTTTCATACATAATTATACATTTTCGAAATACGAGGTGTTATAGCCTACACATGGCGAAGACACATACCAAGAAAAGCCAAAGATATTTTCATGCAATTTTCTTGTTTCAAGTCTTCATTTAACTCAACCATTTATTACTCCAACAACCCTCAACTCATTCCATCATTCAACATTAACTCATTCATTAAATTCATCACTTTTCCACCATCAAAATATTGTCTAAGTGTCAACAACATGGCCTTAAATTTTTATTAGCTTTTTACCATTTATTTGTCATAACAAACAAAAAACTCCAAAGGGATTTAGGCTTTTAAGCTCTCCAACAACACCCACCAACAACACATCATCCAAGAACATACCTATTTTTCAATCCATATGAAAACTCAATAAAAGAGTGGTATTACTTACCACCAACAACCCAAGAATGGAAAGAAAGAAGCTCTTCAAGCTCCCATGAGCTCCAATCCACCATAAACCTCAAAAACTTCAATATTTTTGCAACTGAAAATGGGTGATATCTCCTTATACACTGTACCAAATTCGAAAATAAAGACAGAAATGGATTCCTTGCGAAATTTTAAGTGAGTTAGGCTTTGGAGTCACTCAATTTGGTGGTTGTTGGGTGGTTTGCTGATAGTGGAAAATATAAGTTCTGATAGGGGACGTTCCTCTGTTCTTGTAGAACACAGATTCGTCCATTAGTTCCAACCCAAGTGCGCAAGTGCACGCACCAAGTAATAAAGGGAGTATTAATGCCCAAATTATCGTTCCCACGAGGATAGAGTGCTAATTATTGTTTTATCACTGTTTATAAAGAGTGAAAATGAGAAGAAAAGTTAGTAAATGAACTGTCGGGTCAAACGTTCCCTACTGTCTTGACAACGTTCCTCAACAATAGTAGGTTCAATCTGATGGCAAACAGTTGCTCGCTGCGTTATGTATGTGATCCTTCCTGTTTAGAAGAAGGTGAGATAACAATCATTGGAGTTTTTATAAGTACTAAATGAAATGAAATAAAACTACTAAAACAGAAATAACTATGATCAAGAGACAACAGGGTGGTGATTAAAATAGTTTAATAGAAGGAACGGATTCACTGCTTCACTCTTAAAAGGGTTGTTTTCTCTGCTCAAGACTTAGCACCTTTTGGCTTTGTCCCAGTTTCTTTGCCTGCCAACTCTGATTCCTCAGTTCATGGTCTAGATGGCTCACAAGTTTCCATATTCCTACGGCTCCCTTGACTCCAACAGGTACTTAGTTCAGAACCTTAAAATGGACAAGTTGGCCCCTTATTCCTAAGGTGACCAGTAGCGTTTTTGCCATGACATCTACCTTCCCCCAATGGTTAAGCTGTCTGAAATCCCTTCCTTATGGAAGTTCCTTTCTCAGTATGTACCCAATTTCCATTGGCGCACAATGAGTATAGCTTACTCAGCCAAAGAAATACAAAAAGCTTCGGTCAAGAGTTTTGAAAACAGTTCTTTAAGAGTTCCACAGATAGTTCAGCTCATGGTTGATAGTTTAAACATAATTATTCTCAACTGAGATCACATAGACCCAAGATTCAGTCAAGAGATAACGATTGGAACGAAGAGAAAAACACTTATATTAATTTAAAAGACAGTTTACAAAAAGAAATAGAAAATGGAGAAAGATGGGTATTTGCTCGTGTGGAGTCTTGATGGTTGTTTACAGAGAAGGGAAGATGGGTTGTCACTTAACTATAGTTACAACTTAAAATTAAACTAAAGTTACTAACTACTACTACTACTAGGTGATCTTCTTTTTTCTGGACTTTAATCCCTCCAGAATCCGATGATGTTTTTGTATGAGGGTGGTCCTATTTATAGATGGAAGGAGAGTGGCAAGCTTGTAAATCCTTTGGAGCAAGTTGCTTGAATGAGGGGACGAGATGGTGGCAGCAGAGTATGGAAGCTGCGCAAATTGCAGGATGGGACAAGGTTTGGTGATGATTAGCCGTAGTTTGCAGGCCTTCCCATGTTTTGCTTCTGTTTTCAGCCAATGAGAACTCTTGATTTCCTGCTCTTCACGTTTCCAGCTGCTCAGTTGGTGCACCGCCTTGCTTTTTAGAAGTCTTTAACTCTACGTTACCTGCAAAGTGTACAGAAGAATTAAATGAATGGAGCAGGTGCATTAAATGCGTCTCAGTCCGTTTCCCTTTTAATATATTTTAAAGGAATACGTTACCATCCGTTCCCCCATTGTGTTTTTGTCACAAATGTGTAAAACAAGCGATTTTCATGCTGAAGTTGCTCATCAGATGAGGGAACGTATGGTATTTTGCCATCAAAATGGGCTTAGATGGGAACGAATTTACGTCCCATCAGTGGCCAAGAACTCAAGTTACGATTTTGTGAAGCTTTTCCACCTCTCCAACAATGGCTTCCAACTCCAAGGTTTGCACAAGAAGGAGGTCGATAGTTGATGAAAAATGGGTCTAAACATGTGCTCTAATTCACTTAAGTTACTTCAAGTAGGTCCCGCCGTGAAATGACTAAAATACCCCTTATTAAAGCTTTGTTATCCATACACTTAAACTTCTACTAATCCATGAATTATTTCTCAAATCCAAATTTTAACATTCACCAAAGTCCATTAAAAGTCTCTTAACAAATGAATTTCAGGTTTTCGATAATTGTGTACAATTACGATTTTACCCCTAGTTTCACTCTATAAGCATGTTTCCCCAAAATTCACCAAAATTGTCATTGGACTCCAGATAATTTCCATAATCATTTTTTTGGTTCTAAATGACCTATCTAGCATACATCCAATCTTATAATAGTAATATCATTTTTGAGTTTTTCGATAAAATTGTACCACATTATTTTACCTGGTAAATTTCACTATTCATAATTTTCCCCAAAGAATGTCTATCCACTCCAAATTTTGTTCTGAATACAATTCCATCATTATTGTCATCAAATAATCTCTAATTGTCCCATTTCACATGTTAGAGTTATTTTATCTACCAAATTACCATTTTACTCTTGATAAGGATTTCAACCCAAAGTTAAGGATTTTCACTACAAATACCCTTAAGTCATGATTAGATTCTTAATCAACTCAAAATCTCACAGTTCACATGTTTTACTCTTCAATTATCCCAATCTCTACTTGTTAGTACATGTCTTTCATTATTGCTATAGCAGGTTTTTCTAGGCAAACAAAATTTAAATATTATTTTTTTAATAAATAATTATGCAAATGTAGTCATTTTGAATCTATTTACGCAGGTGTAGCAGTCAAACAAGCCCACATGGGGCATGACCCAGTGGAGAGAGACACGCCCATGTGGGACGTGAGTCATACGAGAGACAAGCCCACATAGAGCGTGATCAAGAGAGAGAGACGCCCAACAGGGGCGTGGTTTGGAGAGAGACACTCCCCATTTGGGCGTGACCCAGGATAGAGACACTTCCCTGTGGGGCGTGTTTCACCAGGTGCTGCCACGTGTCACAAGAGTCAACAGTTTGACTGTAAAACTTTGGAAGTCCATAACTTTTGACTCGGGTGTCCGAATTAGGTAATTTTTTTTATTCCACATAACTTTTTGAGATCTACGTAATGACACCTCATTTAACATATTTTGTCTCTCGCAAAAAAATTTGAATTTATAACAATAATACTATAAGAACGTTTAAACCCAAATTAATAAAGAGAAAACCACTTTTTAATTAGGAAAAGGTTAAAACCCAAATTAATAAAGAGGTAGTAACTATAACCTTATCCTATTTTTTAAACGTTCTTATTAATTTGGGTTTAAACGTTCTTATGGTATCGTTGTTGTAAATTCAAAAAAAAAATTGTGATAGAAAAAATATGCCAAATGAGGTTTCATTACGTAGATCTCGAAAAGTTATGTGGAATCAAAATTTTTTTTACCAAATTCGGACACCCGAGTCAAAAGTTATGGACTTCCAAAGTTTTACGGTCAAACTGTTGACTCTTGTGAGACGTGACAGCACCTGGTGAAACATGCCTATCAGGGGAGTGTCTCTTTCTTGGGTCACGCCCAAATGGGAAGTGTCTCTCTCCAACCGGTCACGCCCATGTGGGACGTGTTTGACTGCTATACTTGCGTAAATAGTTTCAAAACGACTACATTTGCGTCATTATTTATTAAAAAACAATAAATTAATTTTTTTGCCGATTTTTCTATTCATCAACATTATACAGATGTGGGTTGTTATAATCACCATTTGATTGAATTAAAAAAAATACTTTTAAAAAGTACAAACAACACTATAACAGACTATCGAATAAGCCTTCTTTTGATTGATTTTATTTTACAGGAGGATGATATTTCAATGGCGCAAAAAGTAAAAATGAATGGTTTTACTGTGGAGGCACTAGTCTGAGTGTCTGATTTTGAGCTTTGTTTCAATGAGAACCTGAATACAATCTGTTTCTAGGTAATGTTTTTGTTTTTTGATTGATTTTCAGTGCAGCAGATTGCAGATTGTATTAAATATGATGTTTCAACAGTATGACAGATTGCACTTTTGAGATTTGTTTAAATAAGAACCTGGATACGGGCTTATTGGTTTCATATTGTTGTAAATATATCATAATTGGTAGGCCTAGAAGGCCATGTTAGGCTTTTTATTTTTTAACAATTGGCCAGACTTGACCTATAAATCAACCATTTAATAGGCTAATAGGCCAAATGGGCTAAACATCTTTTTACGTAGGCTTAGGCCATGAATGCCAAAGTCTGGCCTAGCCTGAACCAATTACATCCCTACTCATTGTGTGCCTAATATGGTGCATAAAAAGTCTTAAGAAATTTTTATCGGCAATCTGTTGTTTATTAAACGTGTTTATCGTCAATGTATTACCAATGCTACGATAAATATATCAAAAATATAAATAAAGTGGAACACATCATTAGAGACGACAAGAATAACCATAAATCTTCAATAAATTATGAAAAAGCATAGCATAAGGAGAAATGTCAAAACTAGAGAAAACATATGAGAATAAAAAAGAATATACCTTCGCTTTGAGAAAAGACTAAAGTAGATTATAAGACACTACAATATAGAAATCGTAGGGGTTAGGGTGACATTGTGAGAGAGACATGCTATTTATACTTCTCACTAAAAAGTCTCACAAAATCCATTAAAATCCTCAGTTTTTTGAATATCATAAAAGGAATTTATTTAAAATTCTGATTGAATACCATCGAATTTGGATGGACTCTAATTGAATACTTATTATCATAATTTAAAGAGTAAATACCTTTTTTGGTCCTCAGCCAATTTCTCGATGCCCGCTTTAGTCCATAGCAAATAAAAAGGCCCATCGTGATCCCTAAGAAATTCAAAATGGACCTATTTAGTTGAAATCGTGGTCCCTCGCAAATTCAAAAAAGACCCATATTAGTCCCTCAAAAGAATTAAAATGGGTCCATTTTGAATTTCTTAGGGACCAAGATGAGCCTTTTTATTTGCTAGAGATTAAAGCTGGTATCGTGAAATTTGCTGAGGACCAAAAAAAGTATTTACTCTAATTTAAAATCTTAATTGAAGACCAATGAATTTTTTTCTTCAAAAATAATTTCTTAAAATCCTTTAAAATCTCAATCCAATACACATATGATAAAAAAATAAGGGAAAATATTTATCCTTTTAGTATTTTTATTTAAAATTTAAATTAAAAAAAACTCTTCCCCCCAATGATTTATATTGTGTTACGAAAAAATAGAAATTTGATTTTATTGAGGAAGCCTGATCTCAAATGGCTTTACAGAGGAAGTCCGACCTCTTGCACAGAGTGCTATTTTTCAAATAATTCTTCTGATTATTTTTATTCAAATACTTCAAGGTTTAAATAGATAATACAAGACAATCTTATAGATAGACTCCACTAATAATTATAACCTATTATTTAGGAAAGTTAAAATAGAAATAACAACCCACTACTTAAACAATCCAACAATTCAGAAAATAATAAAATAAAAATAAAAAATCGTAACAGATTGTCTACTTCTTTCTTTCATTTACATAAGTGTTCGCTTTTTCTATAGTCAAGGTAGATAGCTTATCTACATTGAGCACAAAACGACGTCGTTTTGAGGCGGAAATTAAGGTATTTTTATAATTATAATTTATTTCAGGATTATAATAGTTTTTTCATTAGAATTTTTTAATTTTTCAACCCAAAACGACGTCGTTTTGGGAGCGAGTGTAGATAAATTATTTACATTCACTTTAGAAACATTAAAGCCTTTACATAATATAACTTTGGGTTTCTCTTTTCTCATGTCATTAACATATCTCATGTTATAGACACAACAAATAATAAATCCCACCACTTATTAAAAAAAAAAAAAAGAAGATAACAAGCATTTTGATACCTCATTATATAAGAAAACAATCTCATTAACATGTGAAAATGATTTTCCTATAAGGTGGCGTTTGGTTCAGGAAATTTTTTTAGAATAGTAGTGAAATGTAATTACTAGGAATGTGTAGGGAAAGTAAGATATATAGGAAAGTTTAAAAAATGTTGTTTGGTTGGATAAAATTTTACTGGGAAAATTGAGTAAAATTTCTGAATGTGTGTTTGGTTGAAGATAAAATATTGATGGGTAAATTTAGTTAAATTACAATATAACCCTTTAAAAATAATCCTTTATTTTACAAACTGATTTATCCAACGGCAATATCCACGTGGTCACAAACCTGTGTTTATGTTTGCCATCTCTGTCTCTCTCTCTCATTTTGTCTCCGTCTCCGTGTGTGCTTCCAATTTGACGTCAACCATCCGACTGTGGTTCCAATCGCCGGCAACTTTGAGAAAACCCCAAGGTTAGAGATGACGCACTTGTTCTGCGTTGTTTAATTTGTCGCATATATTAGGGTTCGAGTTCCCAAAGCCACCATTAGAGCTGTCAAAAAGCTACTAACCCCATGGGCCACCCCTTTAACCTTCATTTTCAGCCCTCCCGATTTTGTGCCCCCTTTTTTCCGGCCGTCGTTCTTTTTGGGTTACAGTAGGGTGAACTGGGGGTCAGCCCCTGTATCAAAACCTAATTTCTCTTTGTCGTCGTTCTTCTTCTCCACGACGATTTTTTTCTTTTTCTTCCTGTCTTACTTCTTCTTCTTCACGAAGGTTGTTCGACTCGTTCTTGTTCTCCTCTGTTTTTCTTAGGATTTTTCTGGTTGCTTCATATGTTATCATGGGGTGTTTTCCCTTTAACTTTGAAAATTAATCTGGGGTTTTTTTTTCAATTAAAATTGTGCTTTCGAGTAACTTAAGGCTTCTTGTTGAAATTTTCTTTGATTTTGTGTATTTGTGTGCAGAGGTTGATATACCAGCTTTGCAAGGGTGTTATTTTCTTGCCACTATCGTCGAATCTTGCACAGGTATTTGTTGTTTTGAAGGACCAATGAGATTTTTGTATTCTCATTAACTATTTGGCATGCAATTTGTTCAAACTGATATGCTCTTGTTGCCTTGGTTCTAACAATTTTAACGATGGTACTGGGTGATGAGTATTTTCATTACATGAACATAATGTATTAACATAAAAATGCTTTATCAAAACCTTGTTTGCTTTCTCTTATGCTTAAACTTGTGGCTTGTCTTTGATTGCTGATCCGAAAATGTTAAGAAGAGAGGAAGGTGGTGTGTTGGGAGATTGTCATTTTACTTGTATGATGTGGAAGCCACTTTTAATTCTACTAAAGGCCTCTGTTTGTTTGTTATAAAAAGATTGTAATTTTGTTATACTATAGTTGCTTCCCTTAAGCTAGTTGGTAACTTTTAGCTTCTTCGTTTTTTTTTCACCCATAACATCATCCTAATTGATAACTGAGAGAATATAGTTTAGCCAGCACCAAAGGTATAAATTTATAATAATGGTATTTTTTATATTCATGAATCTTAGATAAAAATCATAATTGCATATACCCGAACCTTTTATCCATTTAGACCAATTGCGTCCGTAATAACCCCTCTTTTGTTACTTTGTCTAAGTAAAAGTTCAACATTGTTAAAGTGGTCCTAATTAATGGCATGGATCTGAAACCTCTGAAGTTTGGATTGGACCCGTGGTGGGAGTTGATCGAAGAGGTTATGAAATTGGATTTGATTTCTTAAATAATAAATATCAAACTAGTAATAATGAACTAAAACTCTTAATGGTGCTCAGGCTCATAACCCAGTTAGCCAGTATAATAAAGTAGCCCCTATCTTCCCCAATTTGTGGACCCTGTACAATAAATATGATGCCATTTTTGTTTTATAGCTATTACCTTAAAAACCTTGTCAATTCAAATTAAATCAACCAAGTTTTTATAAGCCAAAGAGCATCTTATGACTTTTCCAATTTCCGTCAGTTTTGTATTATGTGGTTCAGTTTTCAGTTTTGAAGCTCAACAACCATTATGTGTTTAGGATGCTGGGTGGATAAACTCACTAATTTTTAAGGCTGTCAAATTGTAATTTCTTTGTGAATGCTAGGTTTCTTTCCTATTTGAAAGAACCTGTACATGTGAAAAAATAAAGCCACTATAAATGTTTAGTTGTATTTGTTTAGTGGCCACTGTAAATGTCTGATGACCGTAACAAGTGAGATATAATAATTATAGAACATTAGTTGTATTTGCAGTCTTAAATTGGGACTGTATATACTGTGAATGTGATCTGAGTGTCACTGTGTGAGTTTATTCTAAATCACCGCAGATTTGAGTTGCGAGGAGTCTGCAAAGGAGGAGACCATTATTTGAAGGAAGCATGGGTGGAAACGGATCTGGAATTGGTGGGTCTGAAAGCATAATTTCCAGGCATTCTTCTTCGTTATACACATCGAGGGTGAAGATGTGCTACTGTGGAGTGCCGGCTGCATTGCGTACGTCTCATACGCCCAAAAATTACAAGAGACAGTTTTTTGGATGCCCTAACTTCAGGACAACGCAAGATTGTCATTTCTTCGAATGGTTTGAAGAACCCACCTGCCGGACTTGTGTGAAGAATGAAAATATGAATAAAAGATGGATTGTTTTGGTAATAGTCATTGTCATAACTTTTGGGATTATTATGTGGAAAGTTATTAAATGTGGTTGAAGCATTAAATTGTATGGGATGCTACAATTTAATGCATTTCCAAGTTGTAATTGTTTAGGCTTTGTTGTATATTTTTTGAAGCAGATAGTAATATGGTTGTTAAGTTTTACATGTGTTTGTATGTAAGTTTATGTAATTTGTGTTGAACTGTCCATCCGGTTTATGTGCAACCTTCTTTTGGCAAGATTCTGTAAAAAATTTTTTTGTATGGTATAAACCAGTTTTTCTTATATTTGTTGTATGGATTGAACTTTGTGTGTGATGGTGTTAGTGTTGTCTCCATGGAACCCAAGCAATTGCTGATACTGATGATAACTTTATCTGTGCTACTATTTAATTGGTGGCCTCATCATAAGTGTGACTACAACTATATATTGCCCCTGGGGAATATGCCTTGTGGGGTAAATTTGGTGAGTACTACATGAAATAGTTTTCCAGGATTATTTATATATCCCTCCCACCCCAAATTTAGTCATTATCATTGTCAACTGGTTTTTCAAAGTATTGTCTCAACCTTTCCTTGCCAAGGCAATCCAAGGTATGTATATTTGCATTAGGTCTGTCCATATGATTTACAAAATAACAACCTCTGATGGCATTCAACTATTTTATGGCTTCCTAAAACTGCAATGTATGTTGTATTAGAAGTATCATTTTCAGAATATTTACTTCAAGCATGATGTTATCCTTTTCCATAATGGTTGCTTGATAGCTTCTAAGCCTTTGAGGATAAGAATAGGAGGTTCTTTGCAAGACCAAGTGCTGTATGAGGTAGGCAGTTTCAAGTCCCCTTGTCATCCATTTCAAAAGATGAAAGGTGGATTGTTTGGTTTTTCAACGGGATGTTTACACATGAAAAGGTGGGATGAGCTGAATCAGTTTTTCAATAAGACAGAGTGAGAACCATCTGTGGATCCAAGATGCATCAAGCAAGGTACCCAAAAACTAGCGTCTGCCTTATGTGAACAGTAGCATATATATTAATGGAAATTATGCTTATCAAAAAATATGGAAAACAACCTAACCTTGTACCATTTTTTGGCAGTAGTATACTCAGTATTTTTCATTTAGCTAGCCAATAACTACTTGTTCTGTTTTATTGGTACGCAAACCAGATGGAACCTGACACCAAGTGGACAAAGAGAACACCCTCAGGGGTCTAATCACTACGGGTTTTGATGAAGTAGTACTGGAAAATTGGTGGGTATGTTGTCAACAGTTGTCTCATTTGCATTGGTAGCTATCCCATTGACACACTTGCTGACTACTTTAACATGCCAGCTGTTTTGTAAGTTGGAAGCTGATATAAACCCTGTTTGGTTTGGGGATCATACGCAATAACTCACCCAATTGGCAATGCTGGTAAGAGGTGCAGATACCGCATGAAATGGCCTCCAGCCTGAAGATCAGGAGTGTCTGTCAAAGTTATATATACGGGGGATAGTTAGTGAACAATCATCTGGAAATTAGTAGATTCTTCGGCCTTTTGGGATTGGGAGATGGTGGAACCTGTCATGTGTTCCACAACTATGTAACACTGAATTTGCATTATTATTTTCCATTATCCTTTCACTGTAATGGAAGTTCTGTTGTAATTACCAAATGCTCAATATATGAATGAAGAAGATTCAGATTTATTTACTTCAGTAATTTCAGTTAATTGTTTCATGAGTTGGTCCTTATCACAAGCATTCATACCAAGTGAGTCCATAGTTCGAAGTTTACAAGCAGTAGTTTGCAACATTGATAAGCATTTCAATTACAAAGTTACGAAATGGACAAAATGTGCAAGGGCCACTTCTGTACATGTGAATTTCATTTATTATTTTCTTTACAATTTCATTGTGGTTGTATACTGCTTTTATATATGTCATGTAGCCAAGATTTAAATAATCTGAATACTTAATTTCCATCATTTTCACATAATGTGACAAACAATTGAAGAGGTAAATAACATGGTTTATATTGAAATTAGTATTTTTCATGGTCACGTGGAACCATTGAACTGGCTTACACAAAATACAACTGAGGTGATAATGGTGAACACCATTACATGAACTAAAATATATAGTTACTTGGGAAACGATTACATCATAAAAGCTGTCAAAGATATAAACACCCCAAAATCCAAAGATATACTTCTGCATATTGCTGATAAAGCTCCATCTACACACAGTTTAACATTTGACTACGCTGATATAAAATTCAAGTTATACACCCTACACATAACAATGTCAAGCTACTGTCGTTCGTCCTCTTTGTATTGTAGAGGGTATGTAAACCCCGACAACAATTCTGAATATTCCCC
Source organism: Gastrolobium bilobum (assembly GCF_033153095.1). Classification (NCBI taxonomy): domain Eukaryota; kingdom Viridiplantae; phylum Streptophyta; class Magnoliopsida; order Fabales; family Fabaceae; genus Gastrolobium; species Gastrolobium bilobum. The sequence continues at coordinate 361,537 of NW_026897575.1, forward strand.
ATAGCAATGCTGTCAATCATGCTATGCCACTGCAATCCATATTACCCATGACTTCCATCAGTCCTATGTGCATGACAGAAAAACACACATAATCAGCCTTTGTAGCATCAACAAATTTAATGAAGCAATATAAAGAAAAATACAGCAGGGGACATGTTCTGTTTTTATGGGAAAATGGCATGACAGAAAAACACACAGATAGGTTCATAGTTTTAATATTATCATCATTGATGTCATAGTAACAAGGATTTTAAGTATAATCCTTTAAAGTAAATAAAAAATATAACCTATTTACTATGTTTAACATTTAAGCAAAAGATTTATTATTGTTCATCTTCAATCTTTTTGGAATATTAACTTTCTTGCATGATATATCTTACCATCTATTTCGCATGAACACAGCCACCAGCAATGAGTTTAATGAGCTAGAAAAGCAATTCATTTCTTTCGAAGAGCAAAAGAAGACTTCCCTGAAAATTGAGCCAAATCAAGCCAAATAATACCCAAAACACAGCAATTTGACAGTCCACATCTAAACCCACAATATTTCCTTGCCAAACAGTAACTTCACTAGTCCCAACATCACAGGATTGTACCTGCCACGAAAAGTTGTCTTACATGCATCATCATGCATTGTTCACAAGTATTCCATGAATCATAATAACAACATTATCACTACTAATGTGACCCACCTGGCATACATGACAATGGAACCTTGTCCAAAAAAGTGTTGACTGCCAAAGTAATGTCAAAGTAGCTCACTGTCTCCACATTTGATACCCTAGCTATCCCATTCGATGAAAGTCTTGATAGCTAAATATCTATCACTGTAAGTTCAAACACCATTGAATGACATTACTGTAACAATAATTAAATTTTGTATGTAGACAGTACAATAATACCTTTTGACCTACAAATATAATCTTAAATTAGTCCAATTCTGTTTATGACCATCATGTAACCATACAAGTTTAAAGCAGGTAGGGATTACATCTTAAAAGGAAGTTGTAATACAAAACAGCATACCTGTAGCATCCCTAATGTGCAGGTACCCTTAACATAATACATATCAATTTATAGCAATAGTAATAGATGAGGTGTCCAAAACTTCAGTGGCTGTCCTCAAGACCGTTTCCCTTGTCATATATATTCGCTTATGCATATCATCCCAAACTTACCAAAAGCAGCATGGTTTACAATTCCAGCACACCATAAAATAATAGCAACTATTGTTGACACAGTATTACTATAATAGGTCAAGCTCGACATACATGGTCACAATGGATCCACTTCCAGCAAAACATCCACTGATTAGCATTATTCATGATGTGCCATTTTTTCCAATGTCTTTGTAATCTTGGTAGCACACAGTGAAGCTATTTCCACTGTCCGAAATCCACATCAAACCACACCAAAACGTACCATACAGAGTATGGCTATATACACCAACCCTTCAAAAAAACTTACCACCTAAGTTTATAGAGAATTAGACAACAAATCAGCCAGGAGACACTTCCTTTGCTGATCATTGCATTGCATGAAGACATCTGTCAAAGTT